>NC_137135.1:32812257-32899757 GCF_949319135.1 Squalius cephalus
TAAAACGGACGCTGAAGTTGCCTGCTTTCTTCTCGACAGGTAATCCAGCCTATTTGTGTAAATTCGAAGTTTTATAGTTGCTTGTCTAACCATAGCATGGTTGTGCATAACGCCAGAACGACCTCTAGTATAACTTGCGTTACTTTTCCTCGCGTCAATGGTGAAAAAGTATTGTTTACCTTGTAACATAAATCTGTGCTGCGACGGATCACAGGTGATAGTTTTAAAGGCGCAATTGGGTGAAGTTGAACTGGAAGCCATGTTAATCTTGGAATAATACGGCCACCGTAGGAGTTAAAACACCCTCGAAATTGAAAGGAACAGAAACTAATATTCACTGGGTAGTCATATACAATTTCACCGCTAGATGGGGGAAAATATCACACAGTGTAGCTTTAAGACTCATTAATTGAAACATGCAATGTGATGAGGCCATGTGACAAAACACAGCATACTACATACTGTATTTATTTTTCTATGAAGGCAGCATACAGTGGTAATCAGTACACTAGGGCTGAATCCGAAATCGTTCCCTAAACCCTCAATCACTATTCCCTACGTTAGTCCACTAATACTGAGTGAATGAAAAAGAGCGAGTGAATTCGATCAGCTGTTGAGCGTACATCTGTTGTACACTCCTTATTGCAGTGCAATGTGGGATTGAATGAGTGCACTTAATAACGTCCACTATGGTTTCGGACACCACTACAAATGGTTGTCCCCTCAAATAATGCCCTATTTGAGGGTATAGGGGGCGATTTCGGATTCAGCCTAGTATTCCTGTCTGAGTTTACTCATTGTGTTGTTGTCATTAGGTGCAGTAACAGAAGCGTTGTGTGGAGCCCCCTGGTGGAGGATCCCGAGAGTGTCTCCATCCAGACTAATGTCACCTACAACAACACACGCAAGATCCATCAAGTGCACAGTCAGGTGACCCTCCTCCGGCCGCAGCTGGTCACCATCCGCTGTGAGGCCAGCAATGAGAGAGGAGCTCGAGCCAGAGACATCAGACTGGTCAACAACAGTGAGTACAATGAGTGTGTGTGTGTGGAGGGTGTTAAAGCCTCTGTGTGAATGTGTGAAATGAGGATCTGCTGAATGGAGCAGCACCCGTGGAGATCAAACACAGAGTGACTTTGGATTTAATCCCATGATCCTCCAGGACTGCTTTCATTAGCACCATGCATGTGGCGTGAAACCCGTTGAGCTCATTGAGAACCTGATACTGGTTCAGCCGTGAGAAAACCCAGAAACACAAACACCTGCCAAAGCTGCAGGAAACACTCCTTATTGACTCTCTGTATGAGCCTACAGATTTATATATGAGCCTAGCTGCCTTGATTTAAAGATAGCATGAACGTCACTTTTGTCTCATTAAACTTTCCTAATATGACATATTTTTCTGTGAAATGGATATGAGAAAAAAAGGCACAGAACAGTAATTTATTGAATTGTGAAATGTGTCTCTATGTTGAAAATTATTAAAAATACATTTAAAAAAATGTATTTTATTTTATTAAAACTATGTAGTGCCCCTTTCAGCATTCTTAATTAATTTGTTTATTAGTTGAGGTTTTGTTTGTATTAATATTGTTGACTGATTTCATATCCTGTCTCCAGTTCAACTAGTTCCTCATCATATAACATGAAACCAAGAAACACTTCTTATTTACAGTGTATTTGACATGGAGCCTAGTTGTCTTGATTTAAAGTCAACATGAGCCTTCCATATTGTCCAGTTTTACTTTCCTATTTGACATATTGACATAAGTGAAATGGATATTCAATGCAAAAAAAAATATATATATAGCACTTATCCATCAATAATTGATTGAATAGTGAAATGTGTCTCTATGTGACAAGTGATTGAAAATACATACAAAAACATTTTTTTTTTTTTTTTTTTTGAGAATGGAGCTTGATATTCAGAGAGGGGAAAATATAGTACAGCTCTTAATTCTGTCTATCAAGGTAAAATCAGGGTGATATAATTCAACATGTCTCTATATGACAGGTGACTGAAAATACAACCAAAAACGTAATTTAACTGTAAATAAATAATTTATTAATTGTTTTTATTTAAAAAAAAAACTATTTGATGTCCATTTAGTAATTGATTGGATGGTGAAAACTGTTTCTGTATGAAGGTGGTTGAAAATGCACTTCAGCTGTAAGAATCAGTATTTAATGTGTTTTATATGAAGATTTTGTGTACATAACTTTCATCTTTTCTGTCCAGCGTTGTTTTCTCAGGTAGCAGTTCTGGCCGCTGTCTTAGCACTGGTGGTCATCGTCATCATCTCCATCATCATCCTCATCGCTGTGTGGAGGAAGGTCAGTGACATTCTCATCCTGTCTGACTGCTACAGATTTAACATTGTTAAACTGAAACTCTATATTGTTCTTCCTGCAGAAGCCACGGTATGAAATCAGGTGGAAGGTCATTGAATCAGTCAGTTTAGATGGACACGAGTACATCTACGTTGACCCCATTCACCTGCCCTATGACCTGGCCTGGGAGATGCCACGGGACAGTCTGGTTCTGGGTGAGAACAGGACCACACTTACTTTAGTGTCTTTTCTAATCAGATTTTCCTGTAGCTGGACATTCAAAGTGGTCAAAAATACTAGATTACCACTTTGGGCCCCATCTTGCACCCAGCGCAATTGACTTTGTACACCGACGCATGTATCATTCCTATTTTGCACCTGACGCACAGTGGACTTTTCCCTCCACAGACGCACGTCGGTAAATTAGGGAATGAACTTGCGCTCCCGAACATGAAAGAGGAGGCGTGTTCCGGCGCAAACGTTCCCTGGTGCTATTTTGCAGTTTCAGAAAACAATTCCGCCACTGACCAGGAAAAACCTCGTCTAAAGTCAGTGGCTCTTTTTTAGTGGCGCGTTCAGATGCTATTTTAAGGGCGCATGTTTGGCCATAATGTAGCGTGTGCACAACGCGCATACACTTTGCTTCTCTCATCTACACACAGACGCAGCAGTTGCCGTTTTTGCAAACCATACATAATTACAAGGAAAAATATTCCGCATGAGGGAAATCATTGTGGTGTCCATGAAGATGTGAAATATAGGCATAAATCTAGCTTACACATTTACCCAAATTATTACACGCCTGTTAAACTGAAGCTAATTTGGGTGTGTTTCTCCATCCCCAATGTAACTTCTCTGTGTTTTACGGCCGTGACGAGAACGTTGGTCTCCTCGGCTGTGAACCGCTCCTGGCGTGCGCCTGGCAAATCCGCCGTTACAATAGCAATCCGCCATGGAAAAAGCACTTGCTCTTAAAGGGAATGTGAGATGACGCTCTGATTGATTTATTTCACGTTATGCCCAAACCACACCTATGAATAATGAAGCTATTTCAGACCAACCCATTTTAGATTTGCGTCGGGCGCAAGAGTCATTTATCCCGCCGGTATAAAAGCAATAGCGCTTCGCTGTTACTTGCGTTTCGCATTTGATACTTGCATTTCAGATCGTTAAAATAGAGCCCTTAGTGTTTGTATGTCCAGGTGTTTTATTTACTGACATGTATCTGTTTCTTCAGGTCGCACGTTGGGATCTGGAGCGTTTGGGCGTGTTGTCGAGGCGACGGCGCATGGTCTCAGCCGTTCCCAAACCACCACTAAAGTGGCAGTGAAAATGCTCAAATGTACGTGTGAAACACACACTTAGGCATAGGTATGTGAGTGTGATTGATTGGTTGTAGTCATTCGTGTTCTCTCGTCACTGAAGCGACGGCACGGAGAAGCGAGACACAAGCTCTGATGTCTGAACTGAAGATCATGAGTCACCTGGGTCCTCACCTGAACATCGTCAACCTGCTGGGCGCCTGCACCAAACAAGGTGAGCAAACAACTCAAGCACTCACCCGGCACACGGTCGAGGGTTGTTGAAAGTAGTGTTCATTTCGTTCACAACTTCTTTTTCCGTAACTAAGATGAGACGATGATGAGACCACGTGATAACTGTGACTATATCAACAACATCATTGACTAAAAAAGACGAGACTAAAATGTAGTTAAAAATTTAAATAAATTCTACATGCTTTCATGCTTGTGGTTGCCAGATGTTAAAGGGTTAGTTCACCCAAAAAGGAAATTTCTGTCATTAATTACTCACCCTTATGTCGTTCTAAACCCATAAGACCTTTGTTCATCTTTGCAACACAAATTAAGATATTTTTGATGAAATTCGAGAGCTCCCCATAGACTGCAACTTTATTGCAACTTTCAAGGCCCAGAAAGGTAGTTAAGACAGCGTTAAAATAGTCCATGTGACTACACTGGTTCAACCTTAATGTTTTATAAAGTGACTTTAGAATATTTTTTGTGCGCGAAACCCCCCCAAAATAACGGCATTATTCAACCATCTCTTCTCTTCCACGTAATTTTTCTACGCTGTTGACGTAGTGTAAACAGTGCACCGCTTCCTAGTTCTACGTCAGAACGTAGGCGCTTTATTGGCCGACGCTGGTCATGTGAAGACCACGACACATGCGTATGATGCTGACGCAGGAGCCGGCCAATAGTGAGCTGACGTAGAACCAAGAAGCGCTGGACTGTGTTTACTATGTCAGCAGCATAGGAGAATTTAGTCGACTAAAACGTGACCAAACAAAAACAGGATGAGATTGACTAAATATTATGACAACTAAAAAGTACATTAATACAGGACTGAGACTAAATTAAAAAATAACTGGCAGAATGAACACTAGTTGAAAGCAGACACCTTTTCTCCCAAGTTATATAGTTTTTTAGCCTAACCAAATTAAATGTTTAAAGGAACACGCCGACTTTTTGACACTTTAGCTTATTCACCGTATCCCCCAGAGTTAGATAAGTCCATACATACCCTTTTCATCTCCGTGCGTGCCGTAACTCTGTCTGATGCACACACCGCTAGCCTAGCTTAGCACAAAGACTGGAGGTAAATGGCTCCAGCTAGCATACTGCTCCCAAAAGTGACAAAATAACGCCAACATTTTCCTATTTACATGTTGAGATCTGTATAGTCACAGCGTGTACAAATAAAAAGATCACATGAGACACAGCCATCTTCTAACCGTATACATACTGGGAACTATATTCTCAGAAGGCGAAGCACTGCTACTTGGGCGGAGGGATTTGCTCCAACTCTGAGCGAACTCTCTCAGGTGCTGCGAGCAAAGTCCCAAAAAGTCGGCATGTTCCTTTAAAGCCACTGATCTCTTTAGATCAGACCTTTTGTTTTGAGATGTCTTTTCAGGTTGAATCTTTATTTTTTACGCAGGTCCATTATATCTGGTGACAGAATACTGTCGCTATGGCGATCTGGTGGACTACCTGCACAGGAACAAGCACAGCTTCCTCCAGTCCTACGCCGACAAGAACCACATCACCAACGGCAGCCTGATCTGTAACGATAGTGACGTGCCAACCGGGAAAGAGTACGAGAATTACAGCCGAATTAACAGCTTTTTTTATTTCTCAAATGATTATGTGATTTCATTATTCTACATATGGACACTAACGGTTAAAAGACTGGAAGAATTGTTAATGTTTTTGAAAGAAGTCTCTTCTGCTCACCAAGGCTACATTTATTTGATCAAAAATACAGTGAAACACTAATATTGTGAAATATTATTACAATTTAAAATAACTGTTTTCTATTTGAATATATTTTAAAAATGTAATTTATTCAAAAATCAAAAGTGACAGTAAAGACATTTCTTTACAAAAGATGTTTATCTCTGAAAAACTGAAAAAGTGCATCAGTTTCCACTAAAATGCTTAATGTTGATAATAATAATAAGAACCATTATTAATAATTAAGCACCAATAATTATTGCGCACCAAATTAGAAATCAGTTCTTTAAAATTGTAATAATATTTTATAGTATTATTGTTTTTACTGTATTTTTGATCATATAAATGCAGCCTTAGTGAACCCAAGTCAAGAGACTTCTTTCAAAAGCATTAACAAATATTAATTATTCCAAACTTTTGACCTATTGTGTACGTTTAAAACTAACTTTAAATACTATGGTGAATATTAATCATGCTTGACAATAACATTAGGTAACGTAAAACTGATGTAATCAGGTTGTATTGATTTGCTCTGCAGATATGTGTCGTTTGGCAGCGAGAGTGATGGAGGATATATGGACATGACTAAAGACGAGCAGATGGAGTATGTCCCGATGCAGGAGCTCACAGACTCGATCAAGTATGCAGATATCCAGCCGTCACCCTACGAGTCCCCGTACCAGCAGGACATCTACCAGGAGCAAGGTACACACTCCCCCCGCTGTCTATAGTCCTCCAACTCGACTACAGCAGCGCTCATTCCCAAACCTTGCTGTCAGCTCAAACCTTAGATGTCAAATATTTATTTCAATACCTGTTGAGATTTGAAGGTAATATTTAAGTCATTTTACAACACATTTGCATGTTCATGGTTATCTGATTTTTATTTTATTTTTTTCAAATGATTTAGGGTGGCACAACTTGGACAAAAATAATAATATTATTATTATTATATATATTTTTTTACATAAGTGGCAATTTTAACAGCGATGTAATATTTAATCTCATATGAAAATTAGACCTTTTCATATGAGATTGCTGTTGCTGATACCAACTAAGACTCTCAGTCTTTATTATTATTATTAGTAGTTTGAACTCTAATAAAAATGAAGACATAAATATATTACTGTTGTACATTACATTTGTACTGTAAAAAAAAAAAAAAAAAAAAATATATATATATATATATATATATATATACAAACAGTAGCATTTTTGCACTCAATTGCACTTTTGCATTTTAATTGCATTGCATTTATTAATAATGCTAATAATCACAATAAACAATTATTTCAATATTTACTGAAATGCCAAATGTCTATCACAGGATTTATTAGCAGCACTGCCACATCTGGTTAATCTTCATGAATTTGCATATAATTCATGTAATTAGTTACCAGTATGTTTAAACAGTCTCTATTTATACTTTAATTGTAATATTGTGGTGATTCAGAAAGTGTAAGTTCACATCATGATGTAAGACTGTAAGGTTTTGTCTTGTTGTGCAGACACTGAAACCTTCTGCAGAGAAATAAAACTAACATCCTAAAGCTCCCATCATGCCTCTGTGCTCGCTGTGTCATCTTTGGCTCAGTGATGCTGCGAGGTCTTCAGGTTGAGCACAGACAGAGTCTGTGTGACAGAGATCTCTTTCATAATGCTCATTAATGCTTCACTTCCTCATCTGACAGGATGTCCGAATAACTTAATGAAAGTGAAACGCTTGAGGTTTCTGCGCTATTTAAATCAAGACTAAAAAGTCTCATTGTATATTTTTACATTTATTAATTGTTTGAGTATTTCTTGAGACGTGTTTTAATTTTAGCTGAGAGGATGTCAGGATGAGTTCAGCGACTCTTGGACGTAGAAAGCCCTGATAAAACAGTGAGTGGTCGTGATCACTGCAAAAAAAAAAAAAAAAAATCTTAAATTTCAAAACTAAACGTTTATGCTTAAAACAAGAAAAAATATATATATATACATATAAAAAAAAAATCTTGCTTTAGGCATAAAGTCAAAGTTATCAATACTTAATTTAGATTTTTCAGCCATTTTGCTTCTCAAGTAAATGTATATTGATTTAAAGTGGCCCTATTATGCTTTTTTCCTGAAATTACCTATATGTGACCCTGGATCACAAAACCAGTCACAAGTCGCACGGGTATATTTGTGACATTAGCCAACAATACATTGAATGGGTCAAAATTATTGTTTTTTCTTTTATGGCAAAAATCATTTGGGTATTAAGTAAAGATCATGTTCCATGAAGATATTTTGTAAATTTCCTACCGTAAACATATAAAACATTTTTGTGAGTGAATACAGCACAATCGCCAACATAAATGTAGAAATTTAAAGGAGATTTTCTCAATGTTTCCATTTTTTTGGCACCCTCAGATTCCAGATTTTTAAATAGTTGTATCTCAACCAAATATTGTCCTATCCTAACAAACCTTACATCAATGGAAAGCTTATTTATATATCAGCTTTCATATAATGTATAAATCTCAATTTCAAAATTGTGACCTATGTGACTGGTTTTGTGGTCCAGGGTCACATATTACCTATGTAATGGCTGTTTGTGAATGTAAAAGGTCTACAAAGTTTCAAAGATCAAACAAGTGCAGAAAAATGCAGTTATTGCCTGAAACGAGTCGTCAGTTCTGCCAGTCTCACATCCTGCTCGAACCTACATAGGTTTGTAACAAATTTACATAATGCCAGTCTATGGTCATTGGCTGCTGCGAACAACGCAGAGCAGCGTTGGCCCTCTATTTGGCGTCACCGCCCTCAAACACTGTAGTTGTAGCTGATACCGGAAATGTTTGGTTCATGTTGTTGACATGTCGGGAAGACACTGATTTCTACACTGCGAAAGCAAATCCACTTTGATGCACTTCCTAATGATGAGGACTCAGGCTGGAATTTAATACAGTAAAAACTATGCAGTCGTTACTGTTCGTATCACCGTGTGTCAAGCGCTGTGAGCTGTCGGCCAATCACAACAGACTGGGCCATCTGACCAATCAGAGCATGGAATCTCTTGGAAAAGAGGGCTTTAGAGAGACTGAATCCTTTATAGAACAGTTTCAGACACTGTGAGAAAAGAGGTGATCCTGCACTGTTTATTATGAGAAAACAAAAGTGTTTTTTGACCTTGAATGCATGTAAACCTATTGTAGGGGACTCCAGAACAAAATTAGGAGCCTTTAAAATTTAAGAATACGATATTTGTACTAGAAAAAAAGACAAAATACTAAGGAAGAAAATCATTTTTTTGCAGTGATGCTAGAAGCTAATACGATGGTACAACGGTAAAATTCGAAGGTACTTCTAAGAATGCCATGGCACTGCGTTTGTATTTGCATCATCAAATGATGAGATTTATGTTGTGTGTGTCACAGGTCACAGGGTGGATCATTCTCTGGTCATCAGTGATTCTCCGGTTCTGAGCTACGGTGATCTTGTTGGTTTCAGTTACCAGGTGGCCAAAGGCATGGAGTTCCTGGCCTCAAAGAACGTGAGTATCTGTAATAACTACTGTACTAAATCTGTTGACCTGCAAAACATTAGACCTGACATGATAAAATAATATCAGTCCACTAACTCACCGTTACACTCGAAAGAATCTGTCAGGCATGTTTTAATATTCCAGTAGTATGTTATTTTAGTAGCATTGAGATACATTTTATTAATATTTTGAATTATTTTGTAATTTACATTTTGCATTGTAGTTTTGGCATTTTTTATTAGTTGTTTTTTATGTCTATATTATAGTTTTTTTTTATTAATTTTATATTTTATCAAGTACATCAAGTTAAACTAAATGAAAATGAGAATGTTGCTTTGGGAACTAGCTGACATAAAATTTAAGTTTAAGTGTTTTTAAAAAGGTTAAGTATTTTAAAGTATTTCAGTTAATTATTAAAGTTTTTGCTTGGTTTTAGTTCAATTTAATGACCCTGGCCAGTATGAACACATCACCATCTGCTGTTGTAAATGGGAAATGCATCCCTTCTGTAAAACAATGTCTTGATGAACCTTTAACCTCCTGCTGAGTATTTAGATTTTTTTTTTTTTTTTTTTTTTTTTTGCTGATCTAGAGAAAGTGTCTCATTTTATTTCTTTGCAAAGTAAAGCACATCTTTCTGTGTCTCTGTCAGTGTGTCCATCGAGATTTGGCAGCAAGAAACGTTTTGATCTGCGAGGGCAAACTGGCCAAGATCTGTGACTTTGGACTGGCCAGAGACATCATGCACGACAACAACTACATCTCCAAAGGCAGCGTACGTAGATCCCTCAACACATTCATTCAAACATGCAGCAAGTCACTGAAGTCACAATTGTGATTTTAAAATGAAACGGTGTGTGTTTCTCTGCAGACGTTTCTTCCTCTGAAGTGGATGGCGCCGGAGAGCATCTTTCATAACCTGTACACCACTCTGAGTGACGTCTGGTCTTACGGCATCTTACTGTGGGAGATTTTCACTCTGGGTGAGTCCACTTATTCTTTCTCCTGACTGTCTATGCACTAACACTAAATGTTAATCCCCAAATAGAAATGAACATTGATGAGGTTTCTTATACTATATATATTGTACCTAAAATATGTATTGTGTGAAAAAGCATGTTATGTCAACGCCAAGGCCAAGGGGAAAAAAATATAGCTTGAATGCAAGCTTTGGATAAAAGCATCTGCCATATGCATAAATCTGATGCAATGTTATGTAGTGACATGTGCATGTATCCTAACAGAGATGTTGTATAAATGTATATTTCCTATAAACAGAAGAAATTTGTCTTATTACTACTTATTCAGGTCTGTGTTTAAATACATTTCATAGTGTGAAACCTATACACAGTTGATACTGTATACATGTCACTATTAGCAATGACATCCATTTTATATGATTATAAGAATTCTTTGGCAACACTTTATTATCCAGTAGGGTCCTATTAGCATTCATTAACTAACAATTGAGCAATTCATTTGTCATTAGTATTCATTAATCTTTGTTAATGTTAGTTAATACAAATTCAGCTTTTCATTGTTAGTTCATGTTATCATTAAATAATATTAACAGATACTTTTGATTTGAAGATTAAAGAATGCATTAGAATTATTTTCAGTGTTAGTTCGATGCATTAACTAATGCATTAACAAACAAGACTTTATTGTAAAGTGTTAGCAATTATTTCATAAGGCATGTTTGCTGTTCTTGTATTCGAGATTTAAAACGATCCATTTTAAGCACATAACTGCTCACTGATGAATTAGCAAAAACTGCTTTTACAAATACAGGATTGTTCCTGTTTTATGCGAGTGAAATGTGAAATGAAAAGCTCTCTTTATGGCTGATTTTGCAGGAGGAACCCCGTATCCAGACCTGCCGATGAACGAGTTGTTTTACAGTGCTCTGAAGAGAGGTTACCGCATGGCCAAACCCTCATACGCCAACGAGGACATGTATGTTTGCATACTGTACAATTACATAAACATATAGGCTTGCATGCTTATTATTGCATTTATCCTTGTTTTGTATATTCATACAGTAAATAAGATTGTGCTCAGTAACAGATTGTGCTTTTGGAAATTTCTTATGGCATCTCTAAATAAATGTGGTGATGGTGGGTTCGGATTGAAGGCTGATGGTTTGTTCCTCTGCAGTTATGAGGTCATGAGGAAATGTTGGGATGAGAAGTTTGAGAAGCGTCCAGAGTTCTCCTTTCTGGTGCACACGATGGGGAACATGCTCTCAGACGGATATAAAAAGGTTTCCTTTATGTTCCTTGTTTCGTTTCCATGGTGCAATTATAGATTGCAAAGAAATTCTAATTGTAATATTCCTAAAATGATTTTCTCTGTAATTTTGTGGTTAAAGCCCTTTACTCAAGTACTCTAAAATCAACACAACGAAAAGGAACAGAGAATCGTCAAGCATAAAGCATTATTAATCCATTTAAATGGGAGCCATTTTTAACTAAAAATGAGAGAACATATCGATACATTTTAAACAAACCATCTTTTAACCTCTTAGATTGCAAATAAATTCTAATTGTAATATTCCTAAAGGTCTTTTCTCCATCATTCTGTGGTCACAACTTTTGCTAAAGTACTTTCAAGCATAAAGCAGAATTTATTCGAATGGGAGCCATTTTTAAACTAAGAATGAGAGCAAATATTGATACATTTTCAACAATCCTTGTAATTTTTAAGAAATGTTTCTTGAGCAACAAATCAGCATATTATAATGATTTCTGAAGGATCATGTGACTCTGAAGACTGGAGTAATGATGCTGAAAATTCAGCTTTGATCACAGGAATAAATTACATTTAAAAATTGTAATAATCTGTAATATTATGTCACTGTATTTTTGATCAAATAAAGGCATTATTGGTGAGCATTAGGGGCTCTAATAATTGAAATCTCTTAATTATTCCAAACGTTTGAGTGGTTGTGAACTTTTTATCTTCTTCATGAAAGCATCATCATCTCTCCCTCAGAAATACTCTCAGGTGAGCGACAGCTTTCTGAAGAGCGATCACCCTGCGGTGGCTCGTGTGAAGCCGCTGGTCCCCTCTCCGTTCCCGGGTGCCTTCTCTCTTGAGTCTCCCTCCTCGGACGAAACCCCGAACCCGAACCCGCGCCCGCAGGCTGACGACGAGGCTCCACACAACGAGTACATCATCCCCATCCCCGACCCCAAGCCGGAGGAGGAGACCCAGGACCAGCCGGCGCTGACGGAAACCCCCTCGAGGTAACGCTGGCTTCCTGTGATCAGAAATAAATCAGACCATTATAAACCGCAGAGGATGAAGGAAAGATGAGACATTACCTCTTCCTCTTCCATGTGGAGAGGATCACTTCTGTTTTTATTTTTAAAAAAACTGTATGAATAATTCTGTGCGAATGGGAACGATTTTAACGTGAAAATGAGAGCCTGTACTTAACTTTTATGGCATAAATAAACGCTTTCAAACTTAAAAAATAGCATACATAAATTACACACACACACACATATATATATATATATGTATGTATATGTGTGTGTGTGTGTGTGTGTGTGTGTGTGTGTGTGTGTGTGTGTGTGTGTGTATATATATATATATATATATATATATCTACGTATGTGTATGTGTATATATATATATATACACATACGTATATATATATATATATATATTTATATATATATATGTGTGTGTGTGTATATATATGCACACACACACGCATATTTATATATATATATATATATATATACATATATAAAAAATGTAAATTAAATACATGCTAGCTAGATGAATGCATAAATACATAAATAATTATATAAATACTGTATATACAGTATACACATGCACACACACACACATATATATATATATATATATATATATATATTATAATAAATATGTATATATATATATATAATATAATTTAATTAAATAAAATATAAAGGATATATAAAAAATATGAAGGATACATATAATATAAATAATATATAATTTTAATGTGAAGTGTTTATTTATTTATTTATTTTACATATATTCACTTGGCCAAGCCGACATCTGCATTCATGGTATATATTTGTTCAGTATGTGTGTAAATAGTTAAATAATATATGATAAAATGTAAAGGATATATAATAGAAATAATATATAATAGTTTGATGAAGTGTATATTTAGATTTATTTAGCATGTTTTATTTTACATGTATTACTCGACATATGCATTCATGGTATACATTTGTTCAATGTGTGTAATTATTTTCTAATAATTATAATAAATATCAATAAATAATGTGATAATATAATATGATAAAATAGAAATGATTAATAATATATATATAACACAATATAAAACAACACTAAGCTAATAATTCTTATCTAATGAATTTCCAAATTGTTAACAGCACCCCCTGGAGGTTCAAACTTATGTGATGTTAATGTCTCTCTCTCTCTCTCTCTCTCTCTCTCTCTCTCTCTCTCTCTCTCTCTCTCTCTCTCTCTCTCTCTCTCTCTCTCTCTCTCTCTCTCTCTCTCTCTCTCTCTCCAAAAGCTCTTTAAGTTCTGATGAGGAGACAGTCTCCATGGAAACCCCGAGTACTGAACCCGAGCGAGAGGAACTGCTGCCGGAACATTCTGGAAGTCCAGAAGTGGAGGAGAGCTTCCTGTGACGCATTCCTACTTCCTGTCATCATGAAGTAATTTTAATGTACATTTTGAGCAGATTTTTTTTACAAATTGTATGCATCAATTCAAAAGAAATGTTCATAAATGCATCAGAATGATATGCTAGACTTCCTCGTGTGCTCTTAAAGGACCGTCTGTGAAGGTTGAGGCTTGAACCAGATCAGTTTTTAATTTTGTTTTATTAAAATGGTACAATGCAGTATTATAAACTGCAGAAGGCAAAGCTACAATCAGCTGATACTGTAAATGAATTGTGTTATTCAAAAGGTACACCATGAAACACATCAGAAATATGATGTTTTATATTATAGATGATTTTTAATTTTTACTTTGTGTTGAAATCATTCTCAGCCTATTTTGAACATTATTGAAAAAATTAAGTGCATATTTCATTTCTGTATTCAGGCAGCGGCCTGTGACTTTTCATTAACTTTTTTTTGTAAAGATTCTTGTAGCAAACTTGCACTTTAATGTTTATGAGTAGTTGAAGCATATTTACACACACGTGATTGTTTATGATTCTGTAAAGAGAAAGCAACTCGAGACTACACTGCAAAAATGATTTTCTTTCTTAGTATGGTCTTGTTTTCCATCACAAATATCTAAACATTCTTAAATCAACAGAAGCAAAATGACTAAAGATATTAAGTCTTGTTTATTTGAGAAGCAAAAAGACATTGTGTCTTATTTTCTGAAAAATGTATCAAGTGAGTTTATGCTTAAAACAGGGGAATAAAAATGTGGTAAGAAATATAAACTTAATTCAAAGGGAAAGCAAGTTTATTCAGACCTGATTGGCAGATATTTTCTCTTGTTTTCCAGCAAAAACTTGCTTCATTTTTCAGAAAACAAGACTTAAGTCTTGAGTAATTTTACTTCTCCAGTAAATATATCTTGATTTAGCAATGTTTAGATATTTGTACTGGAAAACAAGTCGACAATCCTGAAGAAGAACATCATTTTTTTGTACAAAATCAAGCCGTTCAAAGTGTCATTGATAACACCAGTATATCTGAATGACTCACGGTACATTAGAATCAAAATAATCATATTAGTACCAGTCCAATAACTCTTCCACACAATGTTTGAGTACTTAGATTTTCATGATATACCCAAACAGAGTTTAAGAAGGAGTTTGTATGGCTTCATCTTGTTTATTCTTCATTGTCTTTTATGTCATTATAGCAATTTAAGTGTTTTCATGTATGCACAAGGCCTTATTAAATTGCACATTTCAATACATATATCACATAGTAAAGTTACACACTCTAAGGTACCAAAGCTATATGTATGTTTACAAGTATATTTTTGTATAGATATTTTGTACATTGCTCTTTTACACAGTCTGTGTATGATAAACAATAAAAGCTGTGATAAAGTCTTTAATAACATGTCTGTTGTTGCTCTTTCACGGCTCAGGAGAGCTAATGGAGATATTAGTTACACCCTAAACTATCAACTTTGCCCTAAAAACAACAGACTTCAGCAGAAGTCTCCATTCGCTCTTAATTTAGTGTTATTACTGTCTCTGAGAAACATAAATGTAGTTTACCGTAACTCTTTACTCGACATCAGGGTTATTAAAATGAATTGAAACTGAAACTGAAACTTTTAAAAGCATTTTTGTTCATTGAAATGAGGTTGAAATGTTGCCTTTGCAGCTAACTGAAATAAGTTTACTTTTAAGCACTTAAATTGCTACCTGGAAATAACTGTGGTCATAAAGGGATGGATATGGTCAGCGACAATACTCAGGTCGGCTGTGGCGTTTAAACGATGATCAATTGGTCCTAAGAGGCTCAAAGTGTGCCAAGACAATATCAGCCTGAAATACCCGCTGATAAATGGCAGGATCCATGCTTTAGTGTTTAGTGTTGTTTACGCCAAATTCTGCATCAAGCAGAAATCAAGACTCATCAGACCAGGCAACGCTTTTCCAATCTTCTATTGTCTAATGTCGGTGAGCCCGTGTGAATCGCAGCCAATGTTTGCTGTAGCTCTTCTGCTTCAAGCTTCAACGGTGTGTGTTCAGAGATGCTCTTCTGCAGACTTCGGTTGTAGCAAGTGTTTTTTTGAGTCACTGTTGCCTTTCTATCAGCTGAACCAGTCTGATCATTTACTCTGACATTAACAAGTCATTTTCACACAGAACTGCTGCTCACTGGATATTTTCTGTTTTTCTGGCCATTTTCTGTAAACCCTAGAGATGATTGTGTGTGAAAATCTTAGTAGATCAGCAGTTCCTGAAACACTCAGACCAGCCCGTCTGGCGCCAACAAACATGTCATGTTCAAAGTCACTAAAATCTTTCTTCCTCATTCTGATGCTCCAACTTCAGCAGATCATGCATGTCTACATGCCTAAGTGCATTGAGTTGCTGCAATGTGATTGGCTAATTCGATATTTGCATTAACAAGCAGTTGAACAGGTGTACATAAAGTGGCCGGTGAGTGTATATTAATAATATATTATGTAATATAGAAAGTATACTAGAATAACTGCTGGACATTTCCAGAAATGAACAAAACTTCTGTCAAACTAATCTTGTAATGTTTTAGGCAAATATCAGAGGGCAAATACTGCTTTGTCATCAGGATCTATATACAACATACTGAAGACCTTTAACTACTAAGATCTGAGTAATTGGGTGCACTAAAAAATCATGTAGGCCTTTTTCCTTCTTCTAACCCTCGTATTCCAAACAAAAGCAACAGAAAAAATCCATAAAGTGAGCAAAATCAATTATCCACTCATCTCAGGCAAATACAGCCGCAGTCTTTCTTCATGTGATATTAAAAGAAGCTGTTGATGGCCTGTTTTTCACATGTAAACACAGATGTGCTGATCATGAGGCTGTCTGAACACTGGATGGTTTTGTTCAAGAGGTCACGGACAGACGTCCATAACTCCCGCCGTTCTCAGTGTTCAGGACCCGCATTCGTCTCAGTTGAGTACCGCAGTGCTGCCGGTTTGAGGAGTGTGACCGTTCCAGGCCTGGTGAGCTTCAGTTTGAGCTTCAGACTGGAGATTATCAGGACACGCAGCAGAGGGTTTGATGAAGATCTTCTCATCTGGATCTTTAGAGCTTCACTGACACTCAGGTAAACCAAGCTTTGTTTTTTTGTTGCACTGCAAAAAGAAAAATCTTAGTATTTTAGTATTTTGTTTTTTTGTTTTTTTTAGTATTTTTGTTTTTTGTCTTTTTCTGTAGAAATATCTAAATGTACTTAAAATCAAGATACACAATTTAGATGCACTATACGATATTAAGTCATGTTTTCCGATAGAATTATCAAAATTAAGTGAGTTTATGCTAAAAAGATTAAGTTTATCTTAAAACAAGAAAAATAAACTTGCTTTCCTTTCGAATTAAATTTATATGCCTTACCCATGTTTTTTAAGCATAAACTTAATTAATTTTGATAAATATTTTCGGAAAGCAAAACCTAATAGGCCTATCTTGTCATTTTGCTTCTTAACTGCAAAAATTATTTTCTTCCACATTATTTTTGTTCTGTTTTCCAGTACAAATATCTAAACATTCTTAAATCAAGATGTATTTATTTGAGGAGCAAAATAACTTAAGATATTAAGTATTTTTTTCTGAAAAATACCTAAATTTAGAGAGTTTATGCTTAAATTTTTTTTAAATATCTACCAATGAGGTCCCTTTGAATTAAGTTTATTTTTTTGACCCCATTTGCAGATATTTTAGAATTGGTTTAACTAGGGCTGTAGTCAAGACCCCCTTTGTCAAGTCCAAGACCAGGACTAGTCGAGTCCAAGTCAAGACTGAGTCCAAAGAGGTTCGAGTCCAAGACAAGACTGAGTCCAAAAAGGTTTCAGTCCGAGTCAAGACTGAGTCCAGGACAGGAAAAAAAAGTCTTATGCATGACATTATCAGGACAATCATTTTGGGTTATTATTTGTTGATCTAAAAGCAAAAACAGTGTCACAACACCCAGGATTTTTAAGTATAGACATTCCCCTTGATAATCTTCTAAGAAAACAGGATGATGACATACTGTATGGTGATACCTCATAATAAGTCAAGTCAAGTCAAGTCAAGTCAACTTTATTTATATAGCGCTTTTCACAATACAGATTGTATCAAAGCAGCTTCACAGTATTAAATAAAATAGTACATCAATAATAGCAGTGTTAGAACTGATATACAAACACCAACCCACTACTATTACCACTGCTAGGTACTAGTACTGAGCATTTGAGCAACTAAATGACAATATAGCTTCACTCCAGATGTACAGTAGTGTAGAAAAGAAGTGACCAGCATTACAGAGTGTACCCCTATGGTTGGTTTATGCCTTTCCTGAAAAAAATATTGTATTGTAGGCCTATTATATTGTTATTTGGACGTCGTGGGTTTATAGGAAAGACATGTATTTTCAGAAAACATTAAAGTTTGGCTAAACAACAATGAACACAGTGTAATTTAACATATGTTCTTTTTATTTGAGAACAAACTGCAGAATTTTAAAATAAATTCATCAGGAAGTTGTTTAAGAAATTCACAAGAATCATTGGTTACTAGTAGCCTAGTGATGACTGTTCGCGAATGAGCCGGATCTAAGAGCCGGAGCTGGCTCGAGCATATCTGAAGAGCCGACTCTATTTTTAAAAATATAGCCTATAGAAATTAAATCATTATGTAATAATGAAATAATGACTGGTTTTAATTTTATTTAAAATAATTGACTAATTCAAATAACAACAATTAAATAATTATATAGGCCTAAAGGCGCACACACATTCGTTTCGACTGTCTGATCAGCCTCACATTCTGTTCCTGTCAATCATACACGCGATGTCAACTTTAAACTACATGAGGGAGGGCCGAGCCAACTCACACACACACACACACACACACACTAGAGATGCGGATAAACCACGGATCTGACGAAAAATAATATTTTAATTAAATTCGGGCGGGTGGCGGTTGAACCAATCAAATGAAAAAAGTTTCATCAAGCGACGATCTGTGTGCTTACTGGGAACATAATAAAGACACCTGGACTCGGTCGACACCAAAAACCATATTTGGCAAGACCAGTGGCCGAGTCCGGACTCGAGTAGGCTATACAGCCCCCCTGATAACCATAAACTTACTATAACTTAAAATAATACTTAAAATCTTAAGTTATTTTGCTTCTCAAATAAATGCATCTTTATTTAAGAATGTTTAGATATTTGTACTGGAAAACAAGATAAACATTCTGAGCAAGAACTTTTTTTTTTGTTTTGTTTTTTCAGTGCATGATTTTGATTTTGCTTAATTGGTTTAAACAGATTTTGATGAATGATCAACATCGTTTTTGTTCACACCAATAGACTTTATCTCCACAGAATGTTTATTTTTAACACTGTTTCTAAGTATCATCGCTCAGTCAGCTAATTCCCCTCAGTTGTCATATCCTGTCAGACAGAAATGAGAAGTCTGTGTTGACGGACCGAAGGATCAGTCCTTATTTGCTCTGAGACACTGAAGACTGATAAACTGTTGAACAGGAGCCGCTCTGAGATGTTTGCGGTCCTGTTCGTCTGTGGGATCCTGTTCGGCCGAGCTCAGGGTAAGACGCTCAACATTTACATTAGCCTACTGTAAAAAAAACAACAACATTATTTCTCTTACTTCTCAGATGTTTCTACTGTCAAAAGTCATAGTAATCTCACATTAGTTTCAGAAGAGATCTGAAAAATGTCTCAAACTGTGCTCAAATATACAGAGATACCAAACTGTGTATTCAGAAGTATTCAGAAGTCATAATCATAATAATCAATTGATCTGATGCTTTCTCCATTCATTTAATATCTCTTATACTCATGCTTTTGACTCGAGTTTGTTTCTTATAAGCATTTTTAATAGAAACATCTGAGACAAATTTGATGAAATGAGACAGAGATAGATCTCCATTAAATCTTCCTGACTATGAAAAGGCAGCTCATTTTCCAAAATGAAGAATCTTGGGTTGTTTTTGTATTGATGTGAGCCAGTTCTTGATCTGGTTCTTGTTTCTCGATGTTTCTCACACAATTATGGATGAAATCGGTTCTGAGTTGGGTTTGAAATATTGTCTATGGATTGACTCTGTTTATCGTGTCATGTGACCAGCGCTGATGGATTTTATACTGTAGCTTTTGAGAATTACAAGTGTGCACTTACTCGGTATTTTTTTCATTTTCTTCCCTGTACAAATATTCAAAAGCATTCTTAAATCAAGATTTTACTTGGGATGCATATATATATATAGTGTTTTCCATTTGAATTAACAATTATTTTTCTTACCCTATTGGCAGATATTTGTTCTTGTTTTAAGCATAAACTCTTAAAAATAATGGTTCTTTATTGACATTGATTGTTCTATGAAAAAACTTTAACATCCATGGAATCTTTCTATTCAATAAAAGATTCTTCAGATTACTAAAATGTCTTTTTTAGAACATTTCACCAAAAGATTCTTTGGGGAACCAAAAGTTGTTCTTCAATGGCATCTCTGCGAAAACACCCTTTTGAAACCTTTATTTCTGAGAGTGTGAACTTAGCACCTTATATCTGAAGTCATTGTGCATCTCAAGTAAATGTATCTTGATTCAAACTGTTTTGATATTTGTGACCCTGGACCACAAAACCAGTCACATGGTTCAATTTTTCTAAATTGAGATGTATGCATCATATGAAAGTTGAATAAATAAGCTTTCCATTGGTGTGTGGTTTGTTAGGACAATATTTGGTCGAGATACAACTATTAGAAAATCTGGAATCTGAGGGTGCAAAAAAATGGAAACATTGAGAAAATCTCCTTTAAAGTTGTCCATTTATGTTGGCGATTGTGCTGCATTCACTCACAAAAATAAATGTTTTCTATATTTACGGTTTGAAATTTATAAAATATCTTAATTGAACATGATCTTTACTTAATATCCTCATGATTTTTGGCATAAAAGAAAAATCGATAATTTTGACCCATACAATGTATTGTTGGCTATTGCCACAGATATACCCGTGCGACTCGAGACTGGTTTTGTGGTTCAGGGTCACATTTGCACTAGAAAACAAGACAAAAAAACTGAGGAAGAACATTAATTTTTGCATTGATATCCAAAACAACTGGTTTTTCAAGAAGACGCAGATGGTTAAATTCTCATTGAAATGAGTTTGAATAAAACACACACAGCACAAACATAAGGCTTGTCCCATTAAATGATGGAAAGAGAGTTTTTCAGTGTTTTATTGTTAGACCTTTAACATTCCAGTTCATGCGTCAATGAGGAAAGCAGAAGTGAGAGAAGGATCGGGATGTTTGAGGCTGATTGCGCAGTGCGGATCACGACTCTTCATCATGTTCTCTCACTGAACACACACACACACTGCTTTCATTTCTCTTCTCATTACTTCACCCCTCATATCAACACATTCACGTGAACCTTTTCTTATCGATGTGACCATCAGCGTTTCAAGAGAGATCTGCAGTACAGAGAGCAGGAATGATGTCATAAACATGTCATAATCTGACCATTTTAAAACAGAATTTGGTCGCACTTTAGACTAGGGTCCAGTTCTCACTTTTAACTAATTTTTAACCATGATTTTTGCCTCAGTAAACTCCTAATTACTGCTTAGTTATAAGATAGTTGTTAAGTTTAGGTATTGGGATTTTAAGGTATGTAGAATATGATCATGCAGAATAAGCCATTAATATGTGCTTTATACGTACTAATAAACAGTCAATATCCTAGTAATACTAACGCTAATAAGCAAGTTAATAGTGAGAATTGGACCCTAAACTAAAGTGTTTTTGAGAGTTTTGTAAACCAGGATATATATATATATATATATATATAGGTGGTCAGATTTTGTGTGAAAACCAGAAAACTAGTTATCTTAACAGTTGATTTACACTTGTAGGTTTGTATTTACACCAGTTTCATTGGTGAATCTAGATGAAATTTTTTCTACAGCTCTATACTGTTTCACATACTAATAACATCACATATATAAAACAGTATGCAGTATATAGTGTGCAGTATGCAGTACACTCGCCTTGTGCTAAACTCAAATCAAGTCACCTTTATTTATTTCTGTAGAGATTGTTTCAGCTTCACAGAAATAAACAGGAACTGAATCATTGATGGAAGTTTTATCAAATATGAGTTCATACTTGTTCTAAAGAGTCATTATTTAGTTGTTTATTGTTGTGGGAATCTGAACTGAGAGTCTAAAGTTGTAATGTTTGATGGGGTTTGTCATATGGAGGAGTCTGAGTAATCCGTTTCAAGTTTAATGAGAGGTCAAGAAACGTCATTAATGTGAGTCATGAAACATCCATTGTTGCAATATGATGAGTGAAGCTCTCGGCTGTTTATTTTTATAGATCTAAATGTATAAATCTTATTTTCTCTTCTAAGGGTTTTTGGAGTAACATCTGAAACAAACTTGAAACTCTATAGAGCCATATTTGATACACACATTTTTAAGGCCTCTGAATGATCAACATGATCAAAACTTTGCTGGAAAACCTGTTGCACACGATCTACAACATGCCTTCTGCTGTCTGAGTGATAGTTCATACTCATTATTGGAGATATAGAGTGACGACTGATATTTATATGAGTTTATGTCGGTAGTTGGTTATTCTGTTACTCATTGATTTACATTACAAGCTATCAGAATTTCATCTTAATTTTGCACCAAATTGCATATTTTTGCTCAGTTTGGGCCGAGCTGTCTTTTCCTCCTCAAGTATGAGCTTCATGTTCTCACTATCATACTATATAAGCCTGAAAAGCTTGATTGATCAAAGAGGTTTATTAAACTGCTCCATTTTGAACATTGTTTCTCTTCTGCGGTTTGATTGTCAGGTTTGTCTGAACCGCGGATCAGACTGAGCTCTGGCACTCTGGCCGGTTCTGATGTGATTCTCAGCTCCGGTTCTCCTCTTTATTTGACCTGTGAGGGTGACGGCCCGGTGACATGGCATCTCCGACTGGCCAAATTCAGACGTTACCTCTCCAAAGATGTCGGCAACATCCGGAGTTTCCGTGTGGATAAAGCCACGGCTGATTTTACAGGAACATACAAGTGCAATTATTCGAACGGAAATGACTCAAGTATGTCGTCTTCAGTTCATGTGTTTGTCAGGGGTGAGTGAACAATCTCTTTCATTTCTTCCTCTCAACTTAACACTTTATAAATGAACACTGGAAAAAAAATATATATATATATATATATATATACATATATAATAAATCTTAATATGTTCATATATATACAGTATATATATATGATAGTTGACCATATATAGAATAACTTGAGGTTGAGTAAATTATGAAAGAATTTTCATTTTTTGGGTGAACTATCCCTTTAAATCAAGACACATTTACTTGAGAAGCAAAATGACTTAAGATGTTTAAGTTTGGATTTATTAAGTCTGGCTTTGTGAAAAGTCTGGCTTTCATCAAAATGAGGTGAGTTTATGCTGAAAACAAATCAGTGTCACATTTTCACAGAATGGGATCAGAAAAGTAAACTTAATTCAAATGGAAAACGAGATTATTGGCAGATTTTGGGATATTTGTAATGGAAAACAAGAGAAACACACAGACAAGAGTAGTTGTGGTGTAGTGGTTAAAGATCTGGTCACTGGTGAAGTTGAATGTTCAATAACATGTGAAACCGCATCTGTGTTGTTACAGATCCCAGAGATCTCTTCGCCTCACCGGGTTTCATTCAGCCATTTGTACGGAAAGAAGGTGAAGATCTGTTGATCCCGTGTCTTCTGACCGACCCCGACGCCACGGACTTCACCCTCCGCATGGAGAACGGCTCAGCGATACCTTACGGCATGAACGTGACCTTTGACCCCAGGAAAGGTGTCCTGATTCGCAACGTTCAGCCTGGATTCACCGCCGACTACATTTGCAGCGCTAGAATTGGAGGAGTTGAGAAAGTGTCAAAGATATTCAAAATAAACATCAGGCAAAGTGAGTTTTATTTAAGCTGCTTTACTCAGCAAAAAAAAAAAAAGTAATTAAAGGTAAAAAGTAACAAGTTATTGTCCAAATATCAATATACATTTATTTTTAGATCAATATATACATTGATTTGAGAAGCAAAATTACTTCAAAAATATTACATCTTGCTAGCTCCAGATTTTAAGAATAAGAATAAATTGATACAATTTGGAATTTTGTGATTTCACAAACTGTTCCAAAGATGAAAAGTTTGTAAAAATCACAAAATTCCAAAATGTGTCAATTTATTCTTATTGCTGAATGAATAATGTAAAACAGGGTTTCCCAACTTTGAGTTGACAAAAAGCTAATGATTAATTAAGTCATAAAGATGAAAATAAATAAATACATTTAAAATGTATAATTTGAAAAAAAGATTATAAATATGCATATTAAATATGTAGTCTGCTATAATGTTACAAATATTTCATTGATTTACAGTAAAAGCTATCAGAATTTCATCTTAATCTGCTTAAAATTGCAAAAGCATATGGGAATCCCTGATGTGCAACATTCAGTACATCAAAATTGTAACAAAGTTAATAAAAGCTACTCATTTAATATCTCTACTATATTTTTTAATCAGGGTTACGGTTTCCACCGTACGTGTTCCTGAGGAGAAACGAGTATGTGAAACTGGTGGGAGAGAGCTTACAGATCATTTGCACCACAAATAACCCAGACTTTTACTACAACGTCACATGGACACACTCCACCAGAAAGGTACGACCTTTGACCTTTGACCTCTGGACTCGTGCCTGATTCTGGGGAAAATATTTGTAATGAAATACATCAGGCCTCTTTCAATAGACTAAAAAGCCAATAGTCAATTTTAACTTGCACATTTTTGGGAAACAATTGTATTATTCAAAAGCGACAGTAAAGACATTTATAATGTTGCACAATTTTTCCATATTAAATAAATGCTGTTCTTTTGTACTTTGTAGTCATCAAAGAATCCTGAAAAATCTTGCTTTATCTTGGTTTCCACAAAAAAATGAAGCATCACAACTGTATTTAACATTGATAATAATCAGAAATGTTATGATCACAGGAATAAATTACATTTTAAAATATATTCTAATAGAAAACCGTTCACAAAATGACAGCAATTTTGATCAAATAAATGAAGCCTTGGTGAGCAGAAGAGACTTCTTTAAGCATGTAAAGAGTCCAGTGATGTTGTTCTTCTCATTCGCAGCTGCCTCGAGCAGAAGAGAAATCAAAGATGCAGGGGGATCGTTTGGCCATCGAGAGCATCCTCTACATGCCGGCTGTTCAGCTGTCTGATTCTGGCAACATCACGTGTACGGGCCAGAACGAGGCCGGAGCCAACAGCTCCACCACACAACTGCTGGTCGTGGGTGAGAGTCATGCTTGATGTGTCATAGTTTTCAGTCGTGTGACTGACACAGAGACCTGGAGGGCACAACACCCATAGAACTGAAGCACGGGCTGGTTCATTTTTAATTTTGAATATTTAGATCACCTCTCAAAAGAAAAAAACGAAAATATGTGAACAGTATTGGGCACTTGTGATCCATATAAAGCACCAGCTGCAGTATTTCTATAGTCCTGCATTCTAAAAGGCTTAACGTGAAAAACACTTAAAGTGCCTTAAAGGAACACGCCGACTTTTTGGGACTTTAGCTTATTCACCGTATCCCCCAGAGTTAGATAAGTCCATACATACCCTTTTCATCTCTCTGTCTGATGCACCCACCGCTAGCCTAGCTTAGCACAAAGACTGGAGGTAAATGGCTCCAGCTAGCATACTGCTACCAATAAGAGACAAAATAACACCAACATTTTCCTATTTACATGTTGAGATCTGTATAGTCACAGCGTGTACAAATAACAAGGTCACATGAGACACAGCCATCTTCTAACCGTATACATACTGGGAACTATATTCTCAGAAGGCGAAGCACTGCTACTTGGGCGGAGGGATTTGCTCGCAGCAGCTGAGAAGCCCCATGGTGAGGAGCAGAGAGTTTGCGCAGAGTTGGAGTAAATCACTCCGCCTATGACTCTGACTGTACAAATCACAACATGTAAATAGGAAAATGTTGGCGTTATTTTGTCTCTTATTGGGAGCAGTATGCTAGCTGGAGCCATTTACCTCCAGTCTTTGTGCTAAGCTAGGCTAGCGGTGTGTGCGTCAGACAGAGTTACGGCACGCACAGAGATGAAAAGGGTATCTATGAACTTATCTAACTCTGGGGGATATGGTGAATAAGCCCAAAAAGTCGGCGTGTTCCTTTAAGGCAAAGTGATATTAAAGGATCAAATTCAGTATACAGCTTATTGATGTTGCATACTATATACCGGCGAGCAGATGAGCCCAGAATGTGAACAACACGCCAAATGATTGAACGTTTATAATGGTGGAAAGGCGCTTAATGAGAAACTGCACGTCATGTTTATATTAAGGGTTCATATGCTGGTCTTTTAATATCACTGCAAACCTAACTGGGCACTGGAGGAAAGCCTTGTTTTTCCCTCCAGATGGCCGTTTCTATAAGGGCGAGACGTTGGTGTTGTTTGGTGTTTTTAAAACGATTAAAGCACTTTTTGATTTGTGACAGACGAGCCGTACATTCGTCTCTCCCCGAAGCTCTCTTCTAAACTCACTCACCGCGGTCTGTCCATCGAGGTGAGAGAAGGGGACGATGTGGATCTTTCTGTTCTGATCGAAGCGTATCCTCCTCTGTCCTCACACCGGTGGGAGACTCCAACATCCCACAATGCCTCACTCCCAGAGAACAGGTTTTACAACTACAACGACAGGTCAGTAGAAAGCACACATTTAGCGAATAAATGACAATTTATAGCCAAAATGCAATTATCAAACATTGCAAGCAAGAGGAATTTTCACACATGCCAGATTCACATCTTCATGGGCCGACTGTGATGTGTGTTTTGTTGGGATACATTGAGCTCAGTGTTTGTAAATGTGTAGATACGAGGCGCTGCTGTTCCTCAGGAGACTGAACTTCCAGGAGATCGGCAGCTACACACTCCATGTGAACAGCAGCATGAAAAATGCCTCCATTACTTTTGATATCAAAATGTACAGTAAGTACAGTTAGTCTGTTTATGTCTGCACATAATTCCAAATGTGTGTGTGTGTGTGTGTGTGTGTGTGTGTGTGTGTGTGTGTGTGTGTGTGTGTGTGTGTGTATTAGAGGATGACACGGAAGTGGATTTTCACTCCTGTCCCGTCCCACTCCCATAGAAAGAAATCTTGTCCCGTCCCACTCCCAGACCAAAGTTAAAAAAATAATCCCATCCCATCCCGCTCCTGGTAAATTGACTCCCACTCCCATCCCGCTCCTGTTTAAACTGACTCCCGCTCCTTTACCGCTCCCATATATTTTTTTCTTCAATTAGTGTTTAGTTAATACATAGAATTTGATTTAATCTGCTCTCCATCCTGTTTTAGACCAGCTGCTGAGCCCCTGTTTCTAGATTTTCTCCAGAAAATGGAAGACAGCAAATAAAAGAAAAACAGTACATAGTTCACACCATGTCTACAATAGTTTAATAAACCCAAACAGCACATAAAGCTGCATTTTACTAATTTATTGTTGAGTAAACAATACATTTATAGTTTACATTTATAGTCTGTTAGCTCCCTCCATCACTGCTCTTTGAATTCCGGCGGGAAGCCGTGACAAAAAGCACTGATGGCTTCTGGGACGGCTGGGTCGTGTAGTTATTTTTTAATTGCGTTACATTGTAGGCGTATTTAAAAGGAAACTACAAAATGGTGCATTTACTTTTTTCTTTTTTTGTCGTCTTTGCTATTGGTTGATTCCCGCTCCCGTCTGCTCCCGTTAACCATTTATCCTGTACCGTCCAAATCCCGTGATTAATAGCAAAGATGACTCCCATCCTGCAGGAATCCCACGGGAATCCCGTGACCCGTGGGATTCCCGAAAAAATGTCAGCCTCTAGTGTGTATGTATATATATATATATATATATATATATATATATATATATATATATATATATATATATATATATATATATATATATTGTGTGTGTGTGTGTTTATGTATGTGTATATATATATATATATATATATATATATATATATATATATATATATATAGTGTGTGTGTGTAAAAAAAAAAAATCCCATTCAGTACTAAGTAAAACTTAACAACTTTACCAAACAGGCACTAGAAATTTGAAGCTTGTAATTTTGCATAAACATTTATATGAATTAATAATGTGTGTTAATATTTGAGCTGTAAATTTGTCTAAATCTTTTTCTTTCTTTTATTTTAATGCTTCTTTTTATCACCCATTTATTTCTTGTTTTGATTTGTCTTTCTGTAAAAAAATTGTTATTTCATATGTCCATGCAAATGCTCGCAGCAGGAGTTAATATACACTACCGGTCAAACGTTTGGAATAATTAATTTTTTAGCGGAATGATTTCTGAAGGATCATGTGACACTGAAGACTGGAGTAATGACGCTGAAAATTCAGCTTTGATCACAGGAATAAACTGCATTTTAAAATTTATTCAAATACAAAACAGTTATTTTAAGTTGTAATAATAGTCCACAAAATTCCCATTTTTACTGTATTTTTCATAAAATAAATACGGTAAGCAATAAATTTGGCAGTGTTGGTGAGCATCAGGAGATTTATTCTAATTATTCAATACTTTTGACGGGTGGAGTATTTCATATAACTTTGCACAGGCAAGGACTGTATTTTCAGTGCCGTGTATATTTGGGCCATTTAATTCAATCACAAGCGCAACACAAATATATTTTCACAAAATAATTTTCTGTGTAATCAACGCTACTGATAGAGCTGAAGTTTACTGAACCCAGAACCTTCCTGTGAAGAACTCAAGTCAAGATATTCAAGCTTGTTTTGTTTGACAGAGAAACCTGTAGCGACGGTGAGATGGGAGAATGTCACAACTCTGACATGTAGATCTTCTGGATATCCAGCTCCCAGTATCTACTGGTACCAGTGCGCAGGAAGCAGAACCACGTGCGTGTTTGCCTCTTTATTACACGTCTGACAGCACGCCCACTTTCAGCTCATAACAGTGTCAATGATATCAAAATCAAGCCATTTTGCTTTTTAAATATACATTTTGGAATTTATTGTGAATGATTCATTAGTTATCTTCAACAAGAAACAAGAAGTGAAACTTGCTACCAAATTTTGCTGCCTAAATTTAAGATTTTTTTATGTGAATTGCATTCATTGGTGGTGGTTGTGGAGATTCCCGTCTTCTATGTAAAGTGCTTTGAGTGCCAAGAAAAGCACTATATATATGTAACAAATTATTAATGATTATTATTTAATCTATTTGGAGTATTCAGTTTTAACATAAACTAATAAACTTAATGTGATGCATATTTGTCAGTCATATATAAACGGGTAAACTGCGACTGAATGCGTTTTAAATACACACAATATTCATCATTAATAAATGCTCATCATTTTTTATCTCATATACAGTCGTCAACATTTGAAGTGGATCAACAAAGTTGTCCTAAGTCAAGAACGAGTATTGTTGAAAATTCATGTATAACTTTGATGAAGGGTTTTCAAACGTTGACTACTGTATTTTAACTAATTGAATATCGACTGACAAATATGCATCACATTACATTTATTCAATCAGCTTTTATTAAATAATAATTTATTCAGATTAAACAGTTTAAATAGCCTGCAGCGATTAACATGTTGCCAGAGCCTCTAGTCTAGTGAATGATGTTATTTTGTTTAGTTGTCTGTTAAAACGGCGTAATGTTCAATGCTCTTCAAATGCAGCTCTCCAGGAGAGGTCTCAGTGCCAGTCCTGTGAAGATGAAGATGATGATGATGATGATGATGATGATGATGATGTTTGTGTTGAACAGTTGTCCAGAGAACACCACAGACCTCCAGCCGATCCGGACTCAGACGGTGGAGGTCCAGAAGGATCCGTACGGGTCGGTGGGAGTGGAGAGTGTGCTGACCGTGGGCCCGAACCGCAGGATGACTGTGGTGTGTGTGGCCTTTAATCTGGCCGGTCAGGGCAGTGACGTCTTCTCCATGGACGGCTCCGGTAAGTGTGTTTCTAGAAGGTTCCGGTTGATTCCTCTGGTTCAGTGGTGGTGATGTGTGTGTTCTGGTCTCAGATCAGCTGTTCACCAGTGCGATGTACGGATGTGGAGTCTCCATGCTGGTCCTGGCGCTGTTGCTCGCCCTCATGTTCTACAAGTACAGACAGGTGAGCTTCAGTTTTCATTGTTAGATCTTTCTTTCACTCTTTCTTTGCTTTTTTGCTCTTTTTTAGCTTTTTCTTCTTTCTTTCTTTCTTTATATCTTTCTGTCTTTCGCTGTCTCTCTTTCGATCTTTTGCAAATATATTCTTTCTTTTGCTCTTTCTGTGCTGTTTGCTCTTTCTTTCTGTCTTTCACTTTCGCTTTTTCTTCTTTTTTGCTTTTACTTTCTTTTCCTTTATTTCACTCTATCTCGTCTTTCACTCTTTCTTTCGCTTTTTCCCAAATATAATCTTTCTTTCTTTTGCTCTTTCTGTGCTTTTTTGCTATTTTTGTCTTTCTGCCTTTTGCTCTTTTTTCGCTTTTTCTTTGTCTTTCTTTCGCTCTTTTTTTCTTTATTTCTTTTGCTCTTTCTTTGCTGTTGTGCTTTTTCTTTCTTTCGCTCTTTTTAACTTTCTGTCTTTCGCTCTTTCTTTCGCAAAATATTCTTTCTTTCACTCTTTCTGTGCTTTTTTGCCTTTTCTTTCTGTTTTTCGGTTTGTCTTTCGCTCTTTCTTTCGCTCTTTTTTTCATTCCTTTCTTCTTGCTTGCTTTCTTTTTTTTGCTCTTTCTTTCGTTCTTTTTTTGCTCTTTTTGCTCTTTCTTTTGCAAAAAAAAAAATTCTTTTCAATTCTTGCTTTCTTTTATTGGCAATGATATTATTCTTCGCAAAGTATTCAGAAGATATATGAGAGATTTTTAAGGAATAGACAATTTGTTGTTGAAATAAACAATTTTCATTCAGAAATTGCTTGTAAATTTCACAATTAATTACAAAGAAACAAGCAAGTAACAATGAATTAAATTAGATTTTTTGAAGTTGAAAGAATATAGTATTTTCTCTTGTAAAACATACTCCAATAATCTTTGTTTAATTTTCAAGTGTACAGAGCTTCGGTGTGTTTAATATTCTCTTTTGAGTGAAGTGTGCTTTGTTTAAAACAAACACACAATGAAACTGTTCCTGACTCTCTTCATTCATATCCCTGGTCTCATCAACAATTCATCATGTTCTTTTGAAGATTTGAAACCTGTTGATTTCACACACTTTGAATTGCCCGTCAGTATCATGTTTATATGTGTGTAAAGCCCTGGACTCTAGTTTATGCCTCTCTTGTCTGTTGTTAGAAACCCAGATTTGAGATCCGCTGGAAAATCATTGAAGCCACAAATGGAAACAACTACACCTTCATAGACCCGACACAACTTCCATACAATGAGAAATGGGAGTTTCCTCGAGACAAATTAAAACTAGGTCTGTACTGGGTCACTGACGTCCAACACACTCTCATATGACAGCCTTTTGAATTATGAATATCATGAAGTTTTTCTAGGTCATGAAAGTCAAATAATCTGACATTTTTCAGACACAGTTTTCTCTCTGACGCCATTTTATTTGTTTGTTTGTTTGTTTGTTTATTTATTTATTATCATTTGTTAACATTAGTTAACATGAATGAAGAATGAACAAAACCTCTACAACATTTATTAATCTTTAGTTAACAATTTTAATTTACTAAAACATTGTTAGTTCATGTGAGTTAATGCATTAACTAATGTTAACAAAGGAGACCTTATTGTAAAGTGTTACCGTAAAGTGTTTGTTCATGTATTGAGGTGTGTGTGTGTGTGTGTGTGTGTGTGTGTGTGTGTGTGTGTGTGTGTGTGTGTGTGTGTGTGTGTGTGTGTGTGTGTGTGCGTGTGTGTGTGTGTGCAGGGAAGACTCTGGGCGCTGGAGCGTTTGGGAAGGTGGTGGAGGCCACGGCGTACGGCCTGGGGAAGGATGACAACGTCACGCGTGTGGCTGTGAAAATGCTGAAAGGTCAGAAAACATTACAGTTACAAAGAGTACTACAGTGTTACTATGTTTTTAGTAATTTAGTACTGTGGTAATACTATGGTATGATTATTACTTATATAACTTTTCTGAAGCTGCATGATTCCCCTTTTTTTGCTTCAAATAGAGATCACGATTCTGAACGGACAACTAAACAAAATAACATGTCATTTACTAGAGGCTCTGACAGCATGTTAATTGCTAAAAACAGTTAATTTCATAACTGTTTAATTAATCTGAAGGAATTATTTTTTAAAAAACTGATTGATTCAATTGAATGATTCAAAAATGATGAATTTTGCAACATTCCCAGAGTTATTTTTTCTTCTCAGAAATGAACAGAAAAAAATAACTGGGAATGTTGCAAAAGTCATCAAGTATGAAACAACAGAAGACGACCATGTCATTATTCGTCTCAAGTCAGTTCAATGTTCATTCAGTTTAGTTCAATAACAGTGTTAATATTGCTTATGTAACAAATTTGATTCAGCTGTAAAGCATCTCTACAGAAGACAATAGTCTCGTTATTCAGTTCAATATTGATTCAGTTCAGTTCAATAACGGTGTAAATGTTGCAAAGTTCCTGAATTATGAAACAAATTTGATGCAGCTCTACAGAAGACGATAGTCTCGTTATTCAGCTCAATAGACCTTATTCACATCAGCGCCATCTTTGATTTTTAACGGGAATGAAAGCGAGGCTGTGAGGGATAGACATACATCTCTTCACTGGGTTGTACTGTTATTCAATGTGTTTTTGGATTGTTCTGCTGCAAAAGATATCTTTCCAAGAAATTTCATTAGACAAAAAACGTTCCGCTTTATACAGTGGATACCACTGAAGACACAGCAAGTCTATCCCTCATAGCCTCGCTTTCATAACCTGTCATGGCGCTGCTCTGAATAAGGTCTATTCAGTTCAGTAAATACCATTACCATCTCCATATAATTGGCCAAAGCCACTGAAAACCCCATTTTGGTCTAGCATTACTTTTCAAATGAACTTACTGTAAACATGTTTCATTGACAAAACTATTTTACAAAGCCAGTAAGCGTATTGAACTGTGTTGTGTTGCATGCTGGGAGCAGCCAGCGCTCATCGAGACGAGCGGGAGGCTCTGATGTCAGAGCTGAAGATCCTCAGTCATCTGGGACAGCACAAGTACATCGTAAACCTGCTGGGCGCCTGCACACACGGCGGTAAGACTCAATCCTGCTCGCTCGGAATTGAAATAACCCTGCTTTATGAGCACTGATGTTCCTTGAAGAACCTTTCACATCCATGCAACCTTCGCATTGCACTAAATGTTCTTTAGTGGAAAAAGGTTCTTTAGATTATTGTGATGTTCTCGGCACTAAGAAAAAATTCTTCTTTTAAGAACTGATCTCTAAGGGTGTGTTCACACTTGTAGTTCGGTTCGCTTGGTTCGTTTGCCGGTCGTCAACCAAAAAAAAACCATTTAGTCCTGGTCCGCTTAGCGTTCACACTGGCATTTTAACACCGAACTTAAAGATACGGAACTTAAAGGGATAAAGATGTTCACAACCTGATTGGCTTTTATAAGGTATATTTCACAATGGAACTTAACGAACATTCATGTGTTCTGGGCTAAATGCGCTCACTGTATGTGTGTAGCCTACATATGATGGTATTCTGACCATCTGAACTCGTGAAGAAGAGAGAAAATGTGTAAAGGAGTCAAAACAGCGGCAGGAATCCCTCCGTCACACACACACAAATGAAGATCTGCTGCGAGGAGACGCGGTTCTGACGCCTGAACTGAACTGTGAAGGGCAACATCACGATTATAATGGGAAAAACAGGTATGCTTAGCGCATAGAGTCACATCTTGTGACATCATGTCCTGTTTTTGGACGTTTACATGTCTTTGGTCCGTGTTGAGTTCATATTTCATTCGAACTGCACCAGAGTTGGTTTGGAAGTGGATCGAGACTCATCTTAGCTGTGTCAGTCCGCTTGTTTGGTGGCACCAGGGTTCAGATGGCAGCGTTCACACTTATTCAAATGAACCGCATTAACAGAGAAAAATCAAACCAGGGTTCGTTTTAATCAAAACAGACATGCAACGTGTGAACACACCCTAAAAGGTTGTCTTTATTTTCAAGAGAGTGCATGGCTGGGAAAAAAACAATAGGTTTTAAATAGGTTTTTAGAGCTCTAATTGGCTTGACCAAGATGTCAAAAGCAGGCCTACCAGCCTACCATGTCTAGTTAATCAACAGCTCGAAACCATGTAAAACCATCGGAAACTGGTCGTGGATTTTGATTTTTGGTTAATTTCCGGTCCATTCACAGGTCCTGTGCTGGTGATCACAGAGTACTGCTGTCATGGGGATCTTCTGAACTTCCTGCGTAGCAAAGCCGAGAACTTCCTGAACTTCGTCATGACGATTCCGAACCTTCCAGAGCCAACGATGGATTATAAGAATGTGAACACTGACCGAATGTTCATCAGAAGGTCTGTTAAATAAACATACACAAATATGTCAATCAAATATATAAATAGATCAAATATATAAATAGATCAAATATATTAATAAATCACATATAATAAATAAATAAATAAATATATATATATATATATATATATATATATTAAACATGTTACACAGCACTGTACAAACACAAAACTTCATTTAGACTCTGTTAATGTGCAAGATTTTATACATAACTGAAACTCTGCAAAAAAATCGATGAATGTGTTTGATTGAAAGTTATCAGGGTTAATTATAGTTAATTAAAACTAAAACAATTCAAAAATGTATTCCCATTACTTGAAATAAAATAAATGTTGATAATGATAATGTTGATTATTTGACGATGACAGTGACAGTGGGATTTCCAGCACATGCTCTGATAATTATCTGGACATGAAACCGGTCACAGCGAACACAAACTCTGTTCTGGGTGAGTCACAAACCACTTTCATATCACAGAGACATACACATCTTTAATGAATATCAGATGTTTGGTATGACTCCATATTTCTTTAACCCAACCATTTACTGTAGTTTTTTATTTTCTTCGTATTTTGTATTTTTTTTTTTTCTTATGATTTTTGCATCTATTTTTGTATTTGCACTTTCTTATGTTCTTGTGTTGTAATTTATGATTTTTTTATATTTCCTTTTTATTATAAATATTTAATATTTTCTATATATGATTATATATCATGTTTCACAAATGTGTCATGTTACACAAGGGAAATGGGTTGAGAACATAATTTTCATTTTGACTTTACGCTCCGACGATAGAAACTGTTGAAATGCATGCGGTTCCTCTTGCGCTCCAGGTTCTTCTGCTGAGATTCAGGAAGAAGATTCGTGGCCAGTGGACATGGACGACTTACTCAGATTCTCCTATCAGGTGGCGCAGGGACTCGACTTCCTCACGGCTAAGAATGTGAGTCCCTAAAATAAAAATAGAAAACCACCAGCAGCCTCATAAACGATGAGATCTGCTCAGAGATCTGGAGGAAGTTACGTTCATAAACAATAGATGCAAAAAAAAACCTGACACTGCATCTTCAGGTAATCAGTTGATCTGATGGATTGACTGTAAATCTTCACAGTGCATTCACAGAGACGTGGCGGCCAGAAACGTTCTCCTCACCAACAGTCGAGTGGCCAAGATCTGTGACTTCGGACTGGCACGAGACATCATGAACGACTCCAACTACGTGGTCAAAGGAAACGTGAGGGAACAAACACTGTGATAGACCTACAAATCAAATTCAGTTTAAATCAAATACTAATGTATGTGTGTGTGTGTGTGTGTGTCTAGGCCCGTCTTCCAGTGAAGTGGATGGCTCCAGAGAGTATTTTCGAATGTGTTTATACGGTTCAGAGTGACGTCTGGTCTTACGGCATCCTGCTGTGGGAGATCTTTTCACTGGGTGAGACAGAAACACAGAACTTAACCTTTTTATTATTATTATATAGTCAGTTTGACCCACATATGGAAATAATGGTTAACCTATGATTTATTTCTTGATATTCTGTGACCTTTTTTGGTCTCATTTAGTGTCATGAACATGCATCAACATATCAACACTCTGATATGTTGTGGAATGTGCGTACCAAATTTCTGTTATGATTATGATCAGGGCTTGACATTAACACCCGCCAACCCGCCAAACGCGGGTGGATTTTGCTCGTGGCGGGTAACACAGTCACTCCAACTAGCCACTTTGGCGGGTTGAATAATTGTAGTCTTTTCAAAAGGCATCTGAAATAAGCCATATTGCAGTGTGACACTGTTGCCTTGCGCGCTAGTGACCGACAACACAGAAACGAAGAGACAGCTAGCGGCCCTGCTGGAGTTACGTCGTATCAGTGTTGCCAACTTAGCGACTTTTCAGACCCCTTTAGCGACATTTGTTCAAAAAAGCGACTAGCGACAAATCTAGCGACTTTTTGGACAAACCTCAGTAACCTTCAAACGTTGCCAATACTGTCCTGCGAACACAAGGTCTTGCTTTCTCCCCGCCGCCACTCTCTCGAGCTGCGTCTACCCTGTTCAGTGAATGAGAGGAGTTCATCTGTTGACAGACGTGAATGAGTAGTGTTTTTCCACGGACTTATCACTTATCTGCTTTTCTTTTGTTTTATATTTAAAGAATTTGGTTTAATTCTTGTGCTTAATACTTGTAATACTCACTATCACAGAGCTTTAGTTCACCCGGTTCCAGAACTCTCTCAATTCAGATCATTTTCCACATAGGCCTATAAAAAATGTAGTCATTCACTATATCATAGATACTCGTTCTTGTCAGACAAAAAAAAGATAGGAAACGAGAACAGCTTTATTTGACATTCGGCTATATTATATTATATATTATATTAAATACAGTATGTGGAGCATTAATTTAGACAGAAAACACATTAGGCAGGCACAGTGGTTTTACATTTAAAAGGGTTGTAAATCTAGTTCAAGTCAATTTTAGCACGTCAACTTTTATCAGGTAATTTCACAACAGCAAAAATGTGGCTAGTAAAAATGCTACATTGGCTAGTGAGCAAAAAAGTTAATGTCAAGCCCCGATTATGATGTTCCTGGGTCACTTTGACTCACTAATTTCATTAATTACGGGAGCTGCAGAGAACCAAAAAACTGTACTCTTCCAAATATTATTCTGCTTTGATGGCGTATATTGTTACCAGTTCATGCCTGTTCATTTCACTGGGAATTGAACCCATGATCTTGGCGTTGCGAGCGTCATGCTCTACTGTTTGAGCACTTATTAAACAGTGTCTAAAATGTTAAAATCTTTTTTTTTTTTTTTTTAAATGTGTAAAAAAATAATTACAGTTTTAAAATCATATGCTCTCACGTTTGTCTGTTTGTTTGTTTATTTATAATGTGTGAGAACTATAAATGTTCAAGCTTTCTTGTTTTTACCTGATTTGTTTTACATGGTGTACACCTGTTTTTCACTTAGTTTTGCATTGTGTACACCTTCACCTGCTAATCTAAAAAAACACCATCAGGCGTCTTTAATGCATAATAGATGAATATTAAAATCATGTCCAGTCTCATTGCACACACAGGTGTGAGTTTTTGACTCGTCTGCATGTTTCTGCAGGGAAGAGCCCGTATCCCAACGTCCTGGTGGACTCCAAGTTCTATAAAATGATCAAATGTGGATATCAGATGTCCAGACCTGACTTTGCCCCTCCAGAGATGTGAGTGAGATGTTCATTATCAGACACAAATATTCATTCTTTACTATGACCATTTCCCACAATTTACAATAATAATAAATCATCAAACCTGTGAAATTATACAAATGGAAGTGAGGGAATGACGTAGTGATTTCTACGTGAGATCTACATCGTACTGTACGTTTAAACTCTTTTAAAGAAGGAATGTGTGTAGAAGCCCTCTTCCGCCACAAAGAGAAAAAAGCATGCTTCAGTAAATCTTAATTATGACATAAAAAGTTATATTTATGCCATTCAAAAGCAAAATTATGAGATAAAGTCAAAAATATGACATATTAAGACATAATTATGATCATAGTAGTAGTTGTGACTTTTTATGTCACAGTGACAAAAAGTTGAAATTATGAGAAAGTCGAAATTATGACATACTAAATCATAATTTTCAGATTAAAAAAATGTATTTATCAGATTATAAAGTCATAATTGTCTTTCTGTAATAATTATGACTTATGTCAATTTTGACTTGTTATTATTTTGTCTTTTAATGTCATCATTTTGATTGTTGTAGTTGATTGTCATAAAAATAGTTTTTATGTCGTAATTATGACTTTTACATCAACATTGTCATACATTTTTACTTTTTCATAAAATTTGAACTTCTCATAATTATGATTTAGTATGTCATAATTTCTACTTTTTATGTAATAATTATGAATTACAAAAGCATGATTTATTTTCCATAAATATGTGATGATGAGGAGCACTTAAATGAGAATATGTGAATATTTCATTTTGAATAGACATTCATAACTATAATATTTGTATCCAAAACTAATTTCATGCATTTAATCAAGAAGATTCAGATGAAAAGGTTTTTAATATCAATAGTCGAGTCAGGGTTTTCATTAACTAAAACTAAAGCCATTAAAAAATATATAGATTTTCTTGAAAAAAAAAAAAACCTCAACTAAAATGAAATAAAAGACAAAAAATTTTACTTATTTTATTTCAGCAATGTTTCGTATTTTCATTCAGTTTAACTTGATGCACTGCAACAACTAAAACTAAATCTAATGAAAAACTGGGTACAAAGGTACCCAGACTCTCTTTTAATCATTCTTGGGGATTTTAACAAAGCAAATCTCTCCCGTGAACTGCCAAAATACAGACAGCATGTTACATGTCCTACCAGAGACAGTAATATATTGGACCACTGTTACACCACGATAAAGAATGCGTATCACTCCGTCCCACGGGCAGCTTTGGGGCTCTCTGATCACTGTTTGGTTCATCTTATACCGACCTACAGGCAGAAACTGAAATCAGCTAAACCTGTATTAAGGACTGTAAAAAGATGGACCAACGAAGCAGAGCAGGATCTACAGGCCTGCTTCGATTGCACTGATTGGACTGTTTTTGAAGATGCAGCCACCGATTTGGATGAGCTCACAGATACTGTAACATCATATATCAGTTTCTGTGAGGATACATGCATTCCTACCAGGACATTCTTATCATTCACTAATGATAAACCATGGTTTACTGGGAAACTCAAACAGCTTCGTCATGCCAAAGAGGATGCTTACAGAAGTGGGGATAAAATCTTGTATAACCAGGCCAGAAACAAACTGACAAAGGAGATCAGAGTTGCTAAAAGAAGCTACTCTGAAAAGCTGAAAAACCAGTTTTCGGCCAACGACCCGGCATCAGTCTGGAGAGGCCTGAGGAACATCACCAACTACAAATCACCATCCCCCCCATCTGTGGAGAATCAACAACTGGCTGACACTCTCAATGCATTCTATTGCAGGTTTGAGAAGCCCAGACTCACACCTCACACCCGCCCTGATGTGCACTTCACACATCCACCATCACCTCCTGCAACCCCTCTCCTCCCCCCTTCTGCCATCCAACCTGAGCTTAAGGTCTGTGTGGAGGACGTGAGCAGAGTCTTCAAAAAACAGAAGACTAGGAAAGCTTCAGGCCCAGACGGCATCTCATCTGCTTGTCTAAAAGCCTGTGCTGACCAACTGGCCCCAGTCTTCACGCAGATCTTCAACAGATCATTGGAGCAGTGTGAAGTTCCCTGCTGCTTCAAACGCTCCACTATCATTCCGGTTCCCAAAAAAACTAAAATCACTGGACTTAACGACTACAGACCTGTCGCTCTCACGTCTGTGGTCATGAAGTCGTTTGAAAGACTGGTGTTGGCCTATCTGAAGGACATCACCGGACCCCTGATGGATCCCCTTCAGTTTGCTTACAGAGCAAACAGGTCTGTGGATGATGCAGTCAACATGGGACTGCACTATATCCTGCAACATCTTGACAGACCTGGGACTTATGCACGGATCCTATTTGTGGACTTCAGTTCGGCCTTCAATACCATCATCCCTGATCTTCTCACAGCCAAACTGACTCAGCTCTCCATGCCATCCACAATCTGTCAGTGGATCTCCAGCTTCCTGACGGACCGGCAGCAGCTAGTGAGACTGGGGAAACTCACATCCAGGACCCTCACCATCAGCACTGGCGCCCCCCAAGGGTGCGTTCTCTCCCCACTGCTCTTCTCCCTGTACACTAATGACTGCACTTCTAAAGACCCCTCTGTCAAGCTCCTGAAATTTGCAGACGACACCACTGTCATCGGTCTCATCCAAAATGGTGACGAGTCTGCTTACAGACTGGGGGTTGAACAGCTGGCTGTCTGGTGCAGTTATAACAACCTTGAGCTGAACACGCTCAAAACAGTGGAGATGATCGTGGACTTCAGGAGAAACACCCCAGCACTCCCCCCTCTCACCATCATGAACAGCACTGTGGAAGCAGTGGAGTCATTCAGGTTCCTGGGCTCTACCATCTCCCAGGACCTGAAGTGGGCAAATCACATTGACTCCATTGTGAAAAAGGCCCAGCAGAGACTGTACTTCCTTCGCCAGCTGAAGAAGTTCAATCTGCCACAGGAGCTGCTGATCCAGTTCTACTCAGCCGTCATTGAGTCTGTCTTAAGCACTTCCATCACTGTCTGGTTTGGTTCAGCTACCAAATCGGACATCAGGAGACTACAACGGACAGTCCGGACTGCAGAGAGGATTATTGGTGCCCCCCTGCCAACCCTCCAGGACCTGTACTCTTCCAGAGTGAGGAAGAGAGCAGGTAAAATCATCACAGACTCCACTCACCCTGGACACCCCCTGTTTGAACTGTTACCGTCAGGACGGCGACACAGATCACTGGCCACAAGAACTTCCAGGCACAGGAACAGTTTCTTTCCACAGGCCATTTCCCTTCTGAACACTTAACATGCCCCCCAAAGCATATGCCTGTAAGTGCAATACTCCCACTGTCTAGTGCAATAAACTCAGGTGATATTTATATCTATATTATTCATACTACTCAAAATACTGTAAATATGTTTATAATCTGTAAATGTTATTCAGACTAAACCCAACTGTGACCCTATTTTTTTACTTTTATACTATTTTTATTTATTTTTTATATATTTTCATTCTTAGAATTTGTATTACTATGTTCTTGTTGTATTTGTATTTGTATATGTGCACTGGAAGCTTCAGTACCAAGAAAAATTCCTTGTGGGTGCAAGCACACTTGGCAATAAAGCTCTTTCTGATTCTGATTCTGATTCTGATTCTGATTCTCCTGTGTGTGTCGTCCTGCGCGGATCTTCAGTTCTGCGTGTTAAACACATGATGCGACTGCAAGCCTTGGATTTTCCACACATTTCATGCTCGTCCTCTCGTCTTCATCCACGCCGTGTGTCTTTACTCTGCTTCACTGTGTTCTTACTGGAACTAAAACTATTACAACTGAAATAAAGCTACAGTAAAATAAAATATGAAAAAACTTAAACTTATTTTTATTGCTTATAAACACTTTTGAAGAATGGAAGCCCATTCTTGCCACAAAAGGAAAACCAATGCTTTAGTCAATCTTAATTATGACATGAAAATTTGAAATTTGCATAATAAGGCATAATTTTGACTTTTAATTTCATAATTATTACATAAAAAGACAATTATAAGGTAAAGTCAAAATTATGAGATAAAAAGTTGAAATTTTATTTTATTATTGATTTATTTCAATTAGTTGTCGAGGCAACATTTCACATTATTGTTTTATGTTAAGTTTGATAAAGATACTTAAATACTAAAATTACTAAAACTAAAAATTTATGAAAACTATATAGAAATATTTTTAAAATCAAAAACTAGTAAAAATGACAAGAGCACATAACAAAATGAAATGAAAAAATAAATATAAAAAATATTAATTGTATATAAAACTAAAATATCACTGTTCAGTATCTCTGCATGAGGTTTAAGGAGGTTTATAGTGTAAAGATCCACAGACCTTCACCAATTTACCTTCTAGCAGTTGTTTCAAATGTATCATTTTTATTGAGCATCTCAGTCATGTTGACTTCAGAACTTTAAAGCCACTAATACAACTATAAACTGTGTAGCAGTGAAGTTGCATGCAAAAACACAATGTGACCCAAGAAGAGCAGTCAAGAGTTTAGTTCCGCTGAACAGTGAGAGACACAGAACACACACACACACTAAGTAAAAAGAAAAACCTCAGAAAATGTCATGACAATGAAGAAAACAATAAACTGCTTTTAAAATGTTCACTCTGAAATTGCTAGTCATGTCCACAAATAATTATAAAGAAACATACTCTAATAATTTTTGTATTTACAAATTCAAAAACTTTTTTTTTACAGTGTAGTGTAATGATTTAATCACCATAAATTAAAGGCAATATAATACAGTACATACGTTACAGTTCATGTCAAATAAGAAATGTGCTGAAATGACAGTAATGTCACAATGCAAAAAATCATGATGCTCATCAATATGAGGGCTTTATTTTCCATAATCCATATTTGTGACCCTGGATCACAAAACCAGGCACGAGTCGCACGGGTATATTTGTGGCAATAGCCAACAATACATTGTATGGGTCAAAATGATTGATTTTTCTTTTATGCCAAAAATCATTAGGATATTAAGTAAAGATCATGTTCCATGAAGATATTTTGTAGATTTCCTACCGTAAATATATAAAACATTTATTTGTGTGAGTGAATTCAGCACAATCGCCAACATAAATGGACAACTTTAAAGGAGAATTTCTCAATGTTTCGATTTTTTGCACCCTCAGATTCCAGATTTTCTAATAGTCGTATCTTGGACCAAATATTATCCAATCCTAACAAACCACACATCAATGGAAAGCTTATTTATTCACCTTTCATATGATGTATAAAACTCAATTTCAGAAAATTGACCCATGTGACTGGTTTTGTAGTCCAGGGTCACATTTCATCTTGTGGTTTTGTGGTAAATGTGAATCAGACGACAGGTTTTGCTGAAGCACATGATCTTGTGTGCAGGTACACCATCATGAAGATGTGCTGGAACCTGGAAGCCTCTGAGAGACCAACATTCAGTAAGATCGGTCAGCTGATCGAGAGGATGCTGGGAGACACACCTGACGCACAGGTAAACTGCGATCAACACATTAGATAGTCATTACCTGCTATCGGTGAATAACTGGAAGAATAAATAAACCGGATAGCTATTTGGATAATAAATAAAATAAGAGAAATACCATTTAACAGCATCGAACCGCATAAACAAGTGTTTCTGTATATATATGTGTGTGTGTGTGTGTGTGTATATATATATGTGTGTATATATATATATATATATATATATATATATATATTACAACTTTACAATTAAAGTGAAAGTGGAATATACAAAAATAATGACGATTTCAAAATATATTTAAAAAAAAAACTATAATAATGTGTCAGTGATACTAAAATAACATTGCATCACCTTAGCATATTATGCATTTCAATTTTGCAATTAAATTTTGCATGTTTTTCATTTCACATTTTCAAATTTTCTGTAAAAAAACTGTTGGCATCCTGATCAAATCATGAGATGGGATGTTAAAAATTGAGGTTGATATCACTTCAAGCGCATTGAATTATGGGATACGGTATCTCACGCTCTTCACATGTGAAAAATGTAGTCCATCCATATATTCCATCCATGCATGCATAAAACCGCATACTGTGCACAGTCCACACTGCAGTTAAAATAGCATGCTATTTCCAGTGTTTGTGAGTAATGAACCAGTCACAATCTGTGATTATTTCCATAATCCTTCACAGGAGACAGAGTACCGAAATGTGCAGTCAGAAGAGCACAGTGACCAAGAGCCAGAGTCATGTGACCCTGTGAAGCATGAAGAGGAGTCAAACGAGACATCATGTGACCCGGAAGAAGAAGATCAGCCACTTATGAATGCCAACAACTACCAGTTCTGCTGAGGACACCCACATGTACGCATTATTCATTCATCTGATCTGTGGAAGCTGGTTTCCGTCACAGAATAATACAAATAAAAGGTAATTGTGACTTTTTGCGAGTTACTTGTGGGTTTAGATCACACAATTCTGACTTTTTCTCTCGCAATTCCAAGTTTATGAGGGAGAAAAAGTCAGAATTGTGATCTAAAAAGTCACAATTACCTTTTTATTTTTTTATATTCTGTGTCAAAAACAAGCGTTCATGGTTCTCAAACACAGTCCGGTGTGATTTTACACGCTCTGATTTCGTTGCTGCTTCGATGAAATCTAGTACACTTTGTCTGCTAAGATTAAGAGTGAACCGGTTTCACTTCTCTGCCAAGTGCTTGAGTGGAAAACTCCAAACCTCGGACGTGCCTCTTTTGGTAAACGTGTGTCTTTTTGTCGTTACTTGAACTTCTCGGTTGCCAGGGTTGGAAAGCATCGTGTTCAGCGTTTAACACGCATTGCATTTGCAAACGCTGCATGTTTCACTTCCACTTTATACTTTTGCAATCTCTGAAAAACAAACAAACAAACATGATGTGCATCTGCATCACTCGTACCTCTCCTAATGTCAGCACGGGTTTCATGCAGGACGTCAATCAGTGGAGGTCAAAGGTCAGATATGAAATCATTCATCTGCTCTAGTTACTCAATCCTTGTAGGAAAACAGTTTTATTGCTTCCCGCAGTGATTACGGGGGTTTGGAGTGATAGCGCGAGGTCAGCGCGGGTTTGGAGGACAGATTCACGTCTCCAACGGGGGAAATATTGACACTGTTGGCGCAATAATGTCGTCTTGTTTCTTCAGATAGCTGCGGGTCAAAGGTTAAATGCATTCTCATTAAGTGACAACCTTAAAAAGCTTTAAAAATAGCAAGGAAAACAACGACTGACCGACCCCACAGAAACCATTTCAGGAAGAAAAACTAACCATTTGCTTTTTCCTGGAACGTAGAATGAAAGGTAGACAAGTTTCATTTCATGTTAATCTGCACATTTACACTGCAAAAATGATTTTCCTCAGTATTTTTGACTTGTTTACAAGTACAAATATTCTTAAATCAAGATGCGTTTACTTGAGAAGAAAAGTTTTGCTTAAAAAATATCGGTAACACTTTACAATAAGGTTTCATTTCTTAACATTAGTTAAGTAACACAAGAATGAACAATACTTCTACAACATTTTAATCTTTCTTAGTTCATCTCAACATTTACTACTATATTTTAAAGATCAAAAGTTGTATTATTATTAATACACTGTGAACTTGCATGAACATTTTTAGTAAATGCTATAAAAATCTATTGTTCATTGTTAGTTGATGTTATTAATGCATTAACTAGTGTTAAGAATGAGACTTTATTGTAAAGTGTTTCCGAAAAATCTGTCAGTTGGTTCAGAAAAATAATCTTTTCACTTTGAATTAAGTTTATTTTTCTGACCCAAATGGAAGATATTTACTAATATTTATAAGCATAAACTCACTTCATTTTGATGTTGATATTTTTTCAGAAAGCAAGACTTAATATCATAAATCAAGATCAATTTACCTGTGAAGCAAAATTACTTAAAAATGAGATATTTGTAATGAAAAACAAAGAAAAAAAAAATTCCCAGTGTAAACTCCTCTTTGATTATTTGGTGTGAAGGAAATACATTTATATGGTGGAAATGTTTTAAGCTGAATGTCACATTTTGTGTTCAAACTTTCTTACTTTGGTCAAACATTGTGAGTAGTGAAAAATCTGTGGTTTTGTTCTGTAGTTTAACGTTTGCAATGGTTCTCAGAGCATATATTAGCATCGTAGCATCAGACACGCACTGCCAGAGTAACTTTAGGTTGCTTAGAAAAATATGATTAACTTGATGTTTTCTTTCTCAAAGCACAAACTGCCATATGTTTATGTTTATATTATATCATTTTTTTTACATTTATAGTTGAGATTTCTCAATCAGAATGATGTCTTTTCTCAGTGTTTATCTACATGTATATTATCTAGAAGTATATTAATAGTTCCCTTGATGCTCTCATTAATGAATTCTGCACTTTGGATCTCTACAGATCTGTGTATTTTTGTTTCGCTACTGAAAGCTACTAATAAAGCAGGAAAATGTCAGGTGATCTTGTTTTCATCAGTGAAAATACAGTTTATTGAGAGCAAGTGTGAGGTCACTCAATGCCAGCCGCTGCTCCAGTGATCAAGTCAAACACAAACTTCAATATCTGAGTCCGGTTCTGTTATGACAGATTAAAATGCACTCCGAATAAATACTTCAACTTGTCAAAGAGTCTTTCTATGCATGAAAAAAGCTGTCAAAATATGCAATGAAAATAAATACTGTCGGTTTTCCACCTGTAGTGGGTTTCGCTTTTCTGATTTCTTCTTATTTACAATCATTAACGTGTCAGAAGATCAGGATTCAGACACACGCTGGGATTTTTCAAGGAAAATGAAACTGCCGGCATCATTTACTCGCCCTCATGTCCTTCCAAACTTGTGTTTTTTTACACAAAAGTACATGTTCACGCTGCTCTTTTCCACACAATGAAAGTGAGTGGTGATTTATACGGGCTTTAAAGCTCTAAGAAGCAACATACACTCAAAAAATGATATATGTAGGTGTAAATTTAAGATGTATTTTAATTGCATATAAAATATCCATCCATTTGGATTTCACCGTTTTAATAAACTAATAAACTTAATGTAATGCATATTTCTCAATCATACATAAATGAAACGGTCATGGTAGTTTATTATTAACTAATTGCAACTATTTGATTTTTATTTCAATTATCATATTCGCAAAACGCATTTATCAGCATAAATCTGCTGATTGCGAAAATAATTTATTCAGTTAAAAAGTATAAAGTAAAATACGGCTAGCTGTGGAATGAGCAATATTTAATTTGTTCAAATTCCAGATAGAAACAAACTGTAAATATTGTAATAAATATATAAATATGCATCTTCATAATATAAATATGATGATATATAAATTCTAATATGGTTATTGTGTATTTAAATCACATTCACTTACAGAAATTCAGTTTCATTCATTAATGAATGATAAAATGCATCACATTTTATTAGTTAAACTAATTAACTGTATATGTTAACACTGATATCCAAACGGATTGAAATTGTATATGTAATTTAAATATGTAAATCTTAAAGGGATAGTTCACCCAAATCTGTCATTTACTCACCCCACTGACTTCCATAGTATGGAAAAATAAATAAACTCATACAGGTTTGAAACAACTGAAACAACAGAATTTAAATTTTTGGGTGAACTGTCCCTTTAAGATTAGTATCTAGTATCATAACTCTAAATGTGTGCTGTATTCATGTTCTTCTGAAATCATTGTTGTATGAAAAAGAGCTGCTTTAAAAATCATTGTGTGCTCCACATTTCCAGATTAAACACCAACAACATGCAGGTGAATAAATAACGACAGAGTTTATTTCCGCATGAATTATTCCTCCCAGTTTCAGTTTCTCTCCACACCATCTCTTAAATAAAACCTGAAGTCATTTTCCAGGCACATTTCCGGCTTGTGTTTGTCGAGTAACCCGTCCCTGATTCAGTCGAGCATCACCTCTTCGAACACAAGTCCATCTGAGTGTTTGTCCAGTTCTTCTTCCTCTGGGTCAGTGTTGATCTGTGCCACCCCGAGCCTGTAGAGGGCGTCCCGGATCATCACCACCTCTCCCGGCTGGCACGCGCTCAACACCTCTGAGATCTGCTGGTTCACGATGTCTCTGCTGCTCAGGAAGTCCAGTAATCTGTTGTAGAGGTAGTAATACGCTGCGTTCTCGAACACTAGAGCCTTACGCCGGTCGTTGTTGCTGGTTTCCCCCTCGGACTGGTCCCACATCTCGGAGACGAGGCCGGCGTAAGGCTCGAGCTCTTTGCAGAGGCTCATGGCGTGCTGGGCGTCGTGGGGGGCGTCGGGTCTGTCGGGTCGCACTATCCAGCGAGACGAGGATTTGGTGAGCGGGTGCAGATGAGGGTTTGATTCAGTTGCTGTGAGATCTAAACTGTACGGTTGATCCTGAAGCTCCGAGCAGGACACGTACTGAGAAAGAGAAGACAGCTGTGAGATTGACATGTTCAACAGACAATCAGTTGTTTTGAAATCTTTGTACAAGTTCACTGCAAGGAAAATATAAATTACGTATACAACTCAATAACACCTTTTTTAAAGGAATATTTTCATTTACATTATCAGCTCATATACACAAAACAGCAGCTTTTTGGAAATAAATGAACTAATTTCTGATCATTTAATGTCCTTCTTGGAATTGTCAGTATATATATATATATATATATATATATATATATATATATATATATATATATATATTCCTAAACGTTTGAAATAAATAAATATATGAGGGTTTAGGAATTAATATATTATATATTATTATAATATAATATAATATAATATAATATAATATAATATAATATAATATAATATAATATAATATACATACAGTAGTCAACATTTGAAGTGGATCAAAAAAGTTCAGGTTGTCCTAAGACAAGAACGGGTACCATATTGTTCAAAATTCATGTATAACTTTGATGAAAGTTTTTTAATACTTCATATGTTGACTACTCTATTAATACCTAAACCTTTGTAAAATAATTTTTAAGCATTTTTTTTTTTTTTTTTTTTTTTTTGCTTTTTTTTTTTCATTGAAGAAATCACAGCAGAATGACATAAGAATAAATAAATTATAATAATAAAAATAAATGTTTTTAATAATTATGTAAAAAATAATAATGCATTATGATCATATTATCAAATTACACAATTATATTGATGATAATAATCATAATAATTATTGTTATATTTATGTTTAAATATATAAATAATTAATCAATGTAATTTTTGGTATTTTAATGTCCTTAGAGTTGTCACTGTAAGATGAAATAAAATTGTGTAGAATTTCTTAAAAAATTTAGTTTTTTTTTTAATGAATAAATAAGGATGGATATATAATTTATTTCTTCCTAAACCTTTGAAATAAATGCTTAACAATTATTTTACAATTTTAATTTCTTTTTTTTGCTTTTTTTTGTTTCATTGAAGAAATCACAGCAGAATGACATGATGATAAATCAATTATAATAATAAAAATAAATATGTTTTTAATAATAATTATATAAAAATAATAATGCATTATGATTATATATATATATACATATATATATATATATACAGTATATATATATATATATTATCGTAATGCATTATTATATATTATTATTATATATGCATATATATATATATATATATATATATATATATATATATACTGTAATTAAAATATAAATAATATATATATATATATATATATATATATATATATATATACGTAATGCATTATTATATATTATTATTATATATGCATATATATATATATATATATATATATATATATATATATATATTTTGCGTGATCTATTCCATTAAATCTTTCACCTGTGGTGTTGTAGTGGGATCAGAAAAACATCCCTGATTCTTCTCCCACATCTGTGAGGCCAGTTCAGGGTATAACACGTCAGTGCAGAGCGCCACCTTCTGGGCACAGTCTGTGACGTACACCGGCGGCCAGAAGCGTGAGGACAGCAGCAGGTCCAGGTGATCTCGAGCGCTCTCTCTACGCACAATATACTTGGAGCCGCAAACCACCTGACCAGAGACCAGACATCAGCTCATATGAACTCAGCATCATCACAAACGGTTATAAGAGTGAGTCCTGTGTACCTGATGAGGACAGACTTTACTGATCTTGCCAGCCGTCATGAGCGCTTGTGGCTGACGTCCCGTCCAGAGTCCGTTTTGTGTTTGTGAATACAGCAAAGACACCGACTCCAGCAGCTCGTCCTGTCAAACCAAACCAGAAGCCCATTCTCTACATGTTTTACATGCTTCTTTCAGTTGTCACTATGAAATAAAGTTCTTTATTTATTTTTTTATTGTAAAAATGCAGAAAGTTTTCCGTTACGCTTAAGTTTTTATAACTAGCTCAGTATATAAGCAATAGAAGTTTATGAAATATTCCCATCTAGACGTGTTTTGCCGTGTACTTTTGCACTGTCTTCTGCAGGAGGAATCCCACATTTCTCCAGCACGTCCCTGAGCTCCTCTTCACTGTGCAGATCCATCCGATCGGGAATCAGAAGACCCTCGTGGATCAGACGCACCAGGACTGACGGGTCCCCTGAAACACACACACACACACACACACACACAGAATGATGCTTAAATCAAGCTGTAAGCTTTCAGGTCACAGCTTTCAGGAATCAGAAACTTCACCTTTCGCCTTTATTTTTATAGCGCTTTATACAATATTAGATTTTTTTCAAATCAGCTTCACAGAAATAAACAGGAAAATAGCCAAATGAATGATGCAAACTTCATTGAATAAGAGACTACAGAAGACAATAGTCATCATTCAGCTCGAGTCAGTTGATTCATGTTGATTGAGTTCAATAACTGTCGATGTTGCAAAAGTCGATTGAACTATAAAGCAAGACACTTCACCCTTCTTGTGCTCTTCAGTCATTCTGGACCAAATTTTTTTTTTTTTTTTTTACTTTATCTAAATGGTACGAAACTTGGTAAACTTGTTATGTGAACAAAAAAAATATAAATAAATCATAGACATGATTTGAAAATGTTAAATGGTTCTGAAATAACAGTCACATCACATTGGAAATGAATGGGAAACGTTTTCACCTAGTGGACACATTTGGTACTGCGCCCAAACAAAATCTAAAAGGATATCAAGCTCAAATTTGGGAAACAACTTGTTTAGATTTATGACTTTGATTTTATCGCAGTTTTAGAAAATATATATTTCATATTAAAATGTAAAATTTTACAATAAACGTAAAATTCTATAACTTTTTACGTTCACTTTTTTTTTTTTTATTACTTTTTTCACTTTAGCAATAATCTGTGTATAAAAGATTAAATAAAATCTTTATTTAGACACTAAATAAAAGTGTCTGATTAAAAAAAAAAAAAAAAACCTAAAGGGTTATTAGTTCACCCAGAAATGAACATTTTGTCATTATTTACTCACCCTCATGTCGTTCCAAACCCGTAAGACTTTCGTTCATCTTCAGAACACAAATGAAGAGATTTTTGATGAAATCCGAGAGCTTTCAGTCCCTCCATTGGGAGCAACGCAATTTACACATTCAAGGTTCAGAACAATAGGAAAGACATCATTAAAGTAATCCACGTGACTCCAGTGGTTTAACCTATATAGAGGTAAATTATGTTTTTTTGTGCAAACAAAGCACTTCATAAAATTGAGGTTAAACCGTTGCTCCTAAAAATTGACTGAAAATTCTCAGATTTCATCCAAAAGAATGAACGAAGGTCTGACGAGTTTGGAACGACATGAGAGCGAGTAATTAATGACAGAATTTTCATTTTTGGGTGAACTAACCCTTTAAAGGAGAACTCCGGTCAATTTTAACATTGAGCTCATTTTTTTGTAAATTTGGAGTGCTGTCAATACAGAGAACAACGACAGAAATCGGTGTTGCCTACACCGTGTTATCCTCTTTTTAAAATTTGCACCATGTTGACTTCAATGGGGCAAGTTTTAAACCTGCTTTTAGCCTCTTAACATCCTTGATGTGTCATTACAAGTGCACAGCCATGTGAGTGATTCCTTCAGAGTGAACACGGGTGAATCTGACTGCAGTAGATGTGAAAGATATGAATAAAAGTGATGTTATTTCAGCCAGCGCTCATACCTGTATTTACATCCTGTTTTCGGTCAAAGTCCATAGTAATCGATTGTCGAGTTCACGCGCATTGGTTTAGTACCTATGATCATGTGCGTGAACTCGACAATCGATTACTATGGACTTCGACTGAAAACAGGATGTAAATACAGGTATGTGCGCTGGCTGAATAAACATAATTTTTATTCATATCTTTCACATCTACTGCAGTCAGATTCACCCGTGTTCACTCTGAAGGAATCACTCACATGGCTGGGCACTTGTAATGACACATCAAGGATGTTAAGAGGCTAAAAGCAGGTTTAAATATTGCCCCATTGAAGTCAACAGGGTGCAGATTTTAAAAAGAGGATAGCACGGTGTAGGCAACACCGATTTTTGTCGTTGTTCTCTGTATTGACAGCACTCCAAATGTACAAAAAAATGAGCTCAATGTTAAAATTGACCGGAGTTCTCCTTTAAGTCTGCGCTCCAAAGCATTCAAGATTTATGACAGTTTAAGTTGAAAAATAAATTTTCAGGTCTACGCTCAAAAAGTGAATAAATGGATTGTAACTATTGCATAAATATACTTTAGTACCATACAATATAAAAAAAAACCCATCAAACTAAAATATAGTACATTCGTTTCTTTTAAATACTTTTTTTTAAACACGAGCAGCACCAGAGGATTGAACACGTGTGTCTGTACCTCTGTGTTGAGTGTCAGAGGTGATCTTGTCCTTCTCCGTGTTGACGGCGACCGTGTTCCTCATGAGCGGAGGGATGAACGGGGCGATGATGGAGGCGTCGAAGCGTGTGAGAGGAACACTGGAGGGAAACACCGCCTGCTCCAGCGCCTCGTTCTCCATCGTCAGCCAAAACTCATCGACGTGCACCTCATCCGGTGCCTGGAAATCAGGCCACGTGAACTACAACACCCGTGACACAGTGTTCATTTACTGAGAGTTTTACACTATCACAGAATTTATTCTTTTTTCATATTTTAATTGTCGTCATTTTATATGCTTATTAGTTTGTTTTTTAATATTTCTATTCAGCTTTAATTTATATTTATTTTAGTTTGAGTAATTTTAGTGCTTCAACATAAACATATTTATGATTAATTTTCATTTTGAGTTTTTAAATGTTACTTCATTGGCGTCACCTCCACGTTTTTGAGCAGTAAAGTGTTGTTGGAGTTGCGTTGCGCGATCTCCAGTTTGGGTGCGATGCCACACACACCACAGATCATGTCGTTGTAGTCTCGAACCGTCAGACACTCAAACGCCCAGTAACCGCTGCAGAACAGATCCTGAACATGTGACTCCTGCTCCGAGCTCAACACAGCGTCTGCACGAGACACAAACAGGCACGGTAAACTTCACGCACACGTGCAGTGTGTGAGAGATGAAGATGATGATGATGATGATGATGAAGCACCTGTTAGTGAGTGTTTGATTAAACTGAGAGCAGCATGTGCAGGCTCGTCTCCCAGTCTGATCTGATGTCTCATCTTAAAGAACAAATCCAGCGTCACCAGCAGTTTATTGCCAACATTAAACACACCTGAGAAACACACAAACACACAGAACCTGCAGTAATACATGTGGCATTGTCAGAGTTACGAGAGACGCTACATCAGTGTTATTTTAGTATCATTCAGATAACATTATAGTTTTTATTTTGAAAGAGTTTTTATTTTCATGTTTCCTGTTTTCTTTTTAATTTAAGTTAAACTTTTAGTCATTTTTGTAGTGCGTTTGTATTAGGTTTAGGTTTTTAAAATATGTTGTTTTTTTGTTTTAGTTATTTAATTAGTTTTTATTTTATTTAAGTCATTAATTTTTGTTTATTTAAATGTCTATATAGATTTATCAATTTTTATTTTATTCTGAATTAGTTTTTATTTTATTTTTAATTTTAGTTCAAGTTTTAGCAATTTTGTGTTTCTGTTATTTTTATTATTATTTCTAATTGTCTATATAGTTATTATATTTTTCATCTTAATTTGAATTAGTTTTGGTCATTTTGCTGTGTTTTGTCATTTTTATTAGACATTAATTAAACTATATATACATATATTTTTAGAAAAATAACTATTCATTTTTAGTTAAAGGTTTGTTAATTTTGGTTTGTTTTCTGTCATTTTTATTATATTTTTTAATTGTCTATATCGTTTTTCTAGATTTTTATTTTATTTTGAATTAGTTTTTATTTTCATATTTTCGTTTTCATTTTAATTCTAGTTAAAGTTTTAGTAATTTTTTGTTTGTGTAACTATATATATATATATATATATATATATATATATATATATATATATATATATATATATATATATATATATATATATATATATGTCTATATATAGTTTTGATTCATTTTTATTTCAGCTATAGTTATTTTAATACATTAAAATGAAAATGAAAGAGTAAAAGACATAAAAGAGTCTGGTCTGACAAAAGCATTTTGAACATGACAAACTACTTACATGGCAAAGTAACAGTTTTAAAAGAATATTTACTTTAAGTATATTTAAATAAGAAAATTCTTTCTTGTTGCAGTAAGAGTTTGCCAGCGCGTGTGTGTGTGTTTACCTGGATGTAGATCTGTGAAACTGTGTATCGCCAGACACTGGAGATTGGTACAGACCTTCAGCTGCACAGTGACGGGACGAATCACACGATCCGTCAACAGCCAGCAATCCTCCAAACCTGCGACTGAACTAAACAACACAAAACAACAACACAACATGAGAATCTCCCAGCGAGACCCCCGAATCCTCCAGCACACCCCCATGCGGCTCCTCTCACCTCGGGTCTCCTCTGAACAGTGCGCACTGACACAGACTGCAGTGTGTGGCCGCAGACTCGTAGAAGCTGGGCCAGCCGCTGCTCTCCTGCGTGTGTTTCTCTTCCTCTAGGCTGTTGAGCTCGTGAATGAGTCTGAACACGTCCTGCAGTTCACTCTCGCTCTCCGGGAACTGCAGACACGAGCGCAGGAGGCTGACGGTGGAGTGACGCTGATGCTCTTTCTGAGACCCGCTCAGAGCCTGAGACCAGTCCAACAGAAGCGCAGAACTGGACACATCCTCAGCGCACGGCTGGACCACACACACACACACACACACACACTCATTAGTGTGGGACTCATCAGGGAAAACACCATTTTAGTTGCGCTGTATTATGCAGACATACAGTCAAACCAAAAACTATTCAGACACCAGATATCATTTTTGGTATTTTTTTACTAGTGGGTGCAGGATGCTATAGTTCATTTATGTAAGTGAGGAGAGCAAAATAAAGTAAACTGTGAAATATTATACCCAAAAATTCTTCATACAGTGACTAGTCTGACTATCAGTCAAATTTATTCAAATTTGGGACTAAAATGATTCAGACACTTTTGACCTGACCATGTTTTGCTGAAGTGTTTTTTCTTTAATTGCTAAAGACTGAACAAAATGAAGCATTGCTTGGTGATTGGTTGAGCTAAATTGGTATTATCTAATAGGCTTTATGCCCAGCTCCACTACTTCCTGAACTTCAGCCAGCTCCTTTGTTTCCTGTCTGCCATTATTGGACAAACTGATTAATCCAGGTGTGTCTGATTATTGTTACTGAGGTCAGGCACACCTGGATTAATCAGTTTGTCCAATAATGGCAGACAGGAAACAAAGGAGCTGGCTGAAGTTCAGGAAGTAGTGGAGCTGGGCATAAAGCCTATTGTGTAGTTAAATTTAACAGCTGACAGATATTCAGCATAATTCATGTGTGAGACAGTCTAATATCAACAGATTTGATAACTCTGAGTTCTTGTCATATTTTATTAGCATTTTCTAAACTATAGTGAATAAACTGTGATAATGTGAGAAATGTGTCTGAATACATGTGTGTTTGACTGTACATTCACAATGCCAAACTCCAACAGTCCACCAAGAGTGGAGCTGAAACCAGGGCTAAACTAAAAAAAATTCACTTCTTGAGATGAAAGAAACATTTACAAACTCTTACTGCAAACAATGCATTAATTAATGATACTTAACTGATAAGTTTAATAAAGCGACTGGTTCTAGTAGATAGATACGGTGTGCTGAAACGAACCGTGAGTTTGTTTTTCTTGACGTGTTTGTTGGCGAGCTCGCAGCCACAGGTCGGACAGTGTTGAGGTTTGTGTCTGTTTTTATAGACGTAATCACACGCCGGATTCTTACAATGACCTCGACCTCTCGCTGTAGACAAACCCAGAGCCTGAAGTACACACACACACACACTCAGCACTAGTCCACAATCTGATGATCACAGTTATCATAGGACATCACAGAAGAGTGTGTGTTCTCCAACACTAACTAGGGAGGATCCGGCGCTCTTCTTGAAGGGCACCATGGAGAGGATCTTCACACCGTTGTCTGTGATGATGTACTGGTTACTGCTGACCGTCAGCGGCTTCTACAATCACACCCGTAAACACATTTACATTCTATAACACACACCAATTTCAGATTATTATTATTATTATTATTCTTTATGTTGTAGTTGTTTTTATTATTATTATTATCTTAGAATATTTTAATTATTATTTTGTATGGTTACTATTATTATTACTTTGCTATTTTATTATTTTTTTATTCTTCTTGTTGTTTTTATTACTTTATTATTCTCTGTATTTTACTATTATTATTGTTGTTTTTATTATCATTGTTGTTGTTTATTATTGAATATTATTATTGCTATTTTTATTATTCTAGATTAAAGTATTATCTCAGATTATTATTATTATTGTCTGAGTCACAACACTCAGATGCGATGATCGCCATCTCGGGAGATTACAATCAGGGTGACATTAGCTCACTTATGGGCGGCTTTACACAGTATGTCAACTGTCACACGAGACATAACAGTATTCTGGATCTCTGCTACATTAATGTGGAAAATGCTTATAGTGTATGTGCCCTGCCACCGCTTGGTAAGTCAGATCACAACATGATCCACCTCAGGTCGTCATACAGACCTTGTGTAATGAGACTGCCTGTAACCACCAGATCTTACAGGAGGTGGACCCCAGAGACCAGCGAAGTTCTGAGGGACTGCTTCCAGGCTACTGACTGGAACATATTAATGGATACACATAGGTCAGAAAATGACATTGATGCGGCAGTTGAATGTGTGACTGATTACATTAACTTTTGCAAGGATGTGGTGGCTCCGGTTAGAGAAGTTCGATGTTTTCCAAATAATAAGCCCTGGATTACGAGCAGAATAAAGCACTTTTTGAATCAGAAGAGGGAGGCTTTTAAAGCAGGGGACAGGGAAAAAATCAGAGCTGCACAACGTGATTTGAAGAAGGCCATAAGACAAGCTAAAAAAGATGCAAAAAACTGCAGCATAACAGCACAAGAGAAGTGTGGAAGGGAATGAAAGTGATTACTGGCTATAAGGAGAACGGAAGGGTGATCCAAGGGGATGTCTCATTGGCGAACGAGTTCAACCACTTTTATAACAGGTTTGCTCTGGTCTGTGCCTCCTCCTCTGCTCCACACGACGGCTGCTCCAACTCGGCCCCCTTTATTTCACACGACGGCTGCTCCACCTCTGCTGCCTCCTTCTCTGCTCTACACGACGGCTGCTCCACCTCTGCCGCTTTTGCCTCCTCTGCTCCACACGACGGCTGCTCCACCTCTGCCGCTTCTGCCTTCTCTGCTCCACACGACGGCTGCTCCACCTCTGCCGCTTCTGCCTTCTCTGCTCCACACGACGGCTGCTCCAACTTTGCTGCCTCCTTTGGTGCTTCTGCCTCCTCTGCTCTACACAACGGCTGCTCCAACTTTGCTGCCTCCTTTGGTGCTTCTGCCTCCTCTGCTCTACACAACGGCTGTTCCACCTCTGCCTCTTTTGCTCCACACGACGGCTGCTCCACCTCTGCCGCTTCTGCCTTCTCTGCTCCACACGACGGCTGCTCCAACTTTGCTGCCTCCTTTGGTGCTTCTGCCTCCTCTGCTCTACACAACGGCTGCTCCACCTCTGCCTCCTCTGCTCCACACGACGGCTGCTCCAACTTTGGTGCTTCTGCCTCCTCTACTCCACACGACGGCTGCTCCACCTTTGCTCCCTCCTTCTCTGCTCCACACGACGGCTGCTCCACTTCTGCCGCTTCTGCCTCCTCTGCTCCACACGACAGCTGCTCCACCTCTGCTGCCTCCTTCTCTGCTCCACACGACGGCTGCTCCAACTTTGGTGCTCCTGCCTCCTTTGCTCCACACGACGGCTGCTCCAACTTTGGTGCTCCTGCCTCCTTTGCTCCACACGACGGCTGCTCCAACTTTGGTGCTTCAGCCACCTCTGCTCCACATGACGGCTGCTCCACCTCTGCTGCCTCCTTCTCTGCTTCACACGACGGCTGCTCCAACTTTGGTGCTCCTGCCTCCTCTGCTCCACACGACGGCTGCTCCAACTTTGGTGCTTCTGCCTCCTCTACTCCACACGACGGCTGCTCCACCTCTGCTGCCTCCTCCTCTACTCCACACGACGGCTGCTCCACCTCTGTCGCTTCTGCCTCCTCTGCTCCACATGACGGCTGCTCCACCTCCGAGGTTCCCAACAATGGATATTTTAGCATGGAGGAGGTGAGGGCGGAGCTTAGAAGAATACGTCCGGGCAAACTCGAGAATATGAACATGGAGACTGGTCTCATCGAATGGATCAACAGTTACTTGACAGAGCGGCCACAGTACGTCAGACTGGGGAACACGGTCTCAGACATTGTGGAAACAAGTATTGGAGCACCACAAGGAACTGTATTATCTCCTTTCCTCTTCACTCTATACACGTCAGATTTCTCATACAGAACACCATCGTGCCATATACAAAAATACTCTGATGATACTGTGGTGGCAGCTTGTGTGAGGGGAGGAGATGAGGAGGAGTATAGGAGGGTCATCTCAGAGTTTGTGATGTGGAGCAGACACAACGGTCTCATTTTAAACACCACCAAAACCAAGGAGATGATAGTGGACTTTGGAAGGTGTAAGGCGCATCTTCATTTACCTGTGGTAATTGAGGGGGAAGACATTGAGGTGGTCCAGACGTATAAATATCTGGGAGTACACCTGGACCAAAAACTGGACTGGTCAATACACGTAAATGCAGCATACAGGAAAGGTCAGAGCAGACTTTATTTTCTCAGGAAACTAAAATCATTCCAAGTCTGCAATGAGATGCTGTACTTGTTTTATCAGTCGGTTGTGGCCAGTGCTGTTTTCTTTGCAGCGGTGTGTTGGGGCGGATGTATGACAGCCAGGGAGGGGGACAGACTTGACAAACTGGTCAAGAAGTGTGTGTCTGTGCTGGGAAGGAGGGTCGAATCAGTAGGTGACTTGTTAACGGATAGAATGATGGCCATGATTAAATCCATCATTAGGAACAAGAACCACCCACTGCATGACACTGTGGTTGCTCAGCAAAGCAGCCGCAGTAGCCAACTCCTTTCCATGAGCTGTAGGACTGAGAGGTTCAGGAGGTCATTCGTTCCAGCTGCCATAAGACTGTATAATGGACATGTTTGAATGTGGACATTCATACTATTGATAGTAGCTTGTTCAGTGACCGTTATTTTAATTTTTATATAATATCACCATCTGTGTTTTTTAGGGATTATTGCTATACTGTGAATAGATAACACACACTATATGCTGCTGGACATCCGAATTTCCCCAGTGGGGATGAATAAAGGCATCAATCAATCAATCAATCAATCAATCAATCAATTGTTGTTTTTTTGTTTTCTTACAGGTTATTTTATTTTTGTCATTTTATTATCATTATTATTCACTCATATCATTATTATTATTTTTAATGTTACTGTTATTATTATTGTTCATATTTTTCTGTCTCAGATTATTATTTATCCTTGTTTTTCTTGTTATTGTTTTTATTACTTTATTCTTTCAGAATATTTGCATTATTATTACTTTGTATTGTATTATGTATTATTGTAATTATAATAATAACAACTAATAATTAATCATTATTATTAATATTACTATAATTTTTTTTCTTCTCTCAGATTATTTTTATTCTTATTGTTTATATTATTATTACTATTTTGTACTGTTACTGTTGTTATTATTGTTAATATTTTTCTCTTTCTCAGGTTATTATTTATTCTTGTTCTTATTACTTTATGATGTCTTAAAATTTGTATTATTATTTTGTATAGTTTAGTTGTATTTTGTATTGTTCATTTTATTATTAATGTTATTTTTATTATTTTCCTTGTTGTTTTTATTACTTTATTATTCTCTCAGATTATTATTATTATTATGAACATCACTATAGTTAGTTATTATTACTATTATTATTAATGTTCTCATCTCAGAGTGTTGGGTACAGTAATCTCACCTGTTCTAAGGCACTGGGTGTGATCATGTGACCCAGCTGTTTGAGGGTGCTGGGCTTCAGACCGGTCATGTGTTCACTGGGTGACGGTTTCACTACAAACACAACATATCACAACTAATAGAGTCAACAATGAAGATAAGATGAATGCAACCCAACAGAAATATCATTAGATCACTCCTTGGTGTTTGACTCACCAGCTCTGATGATATTCGTGTCAGTTTTGACTTTATCAGGGGGGACCGTGATCCACTGCACCACTGTGGACTGGCCGGACGCATCTATGAGAAACAGGCTACATGTAAACATCAGATGCAGTTCATTTACAGATTCATTATAATGACGGCGGACTCACTGTTGTGGGCGGGTGCTGGAAGAATAGCTCGTATCCGGCGTTTCTGAACTACACTGATGTTTTTCTCTCTCGTGACAACCTGAATATGCCCACCACCCAATGCTCTGAAGCACACGACACCAAACACACACATTAGAGAGTCGCAGTGAATGAGGATGAAACATGCATTACTTCATGCATATTGTGCAGTTTACATTGTATGCAAACAGTACACAGTATGCGATAATATACATTTCATACAGTAATATGCTACACTGTAGTTAAATCATCTCATAGCAAGTGTCCAGTTATCAGTTATTTTGTATTTTTAATCAAATTCTTTTGTGTTAAAATTGATTAAATAATGAGTCAAGAAATAGAGATGCTAAAGTTCATGTCACACTCAAAATTTAAACTGAAAACAAAAACTATTAAATATTGTTTTCGGGTCAATGCAGTGAAGCAGAAACAAAATAAAATATAAATATTACATGAAAAACTTAAAAAAATAAAAATAAATTATTATCATGAAATGAATCATTTCACATTTCAGTTTTAGTTTTTAAATCATTTGAATCCTTCAATCAATTTAAGCTAAATAAAATAAAAAATTTAAAAAATAATAGAAATGACAAAAGTACAACAAAATTACTAAAATGAAGTCAAATGAAAATTCTAAATATAAAAAGAAACACAAATTCAAAATATAAAAGTATATAAATAATGTTGTAAACTGCCGATTTTGTTCAGTATAGCCGGTCATCCAGGTATTCTGCAGTAAGAGTGTGAGAAGTGTGTGATTGAGTTTCTTACAGGACCGCAGTGTGTTCAACATCAGATCTGTTGACACCAGCACCATCAGGTGTTTGAGGAGCTGACACTGCATTCATCCGCTCTCTCTTTCTACGGCTCACCCTGCGGACCTCAGCTTTATCTGAAGAGCTTCTCTGACGAATAATGGAAGCGCTCGTGTGTTCTGTGTCTTTGGACGAGGTCTCATCAGGGTCTGTCACATGATCTGGAGGCTTGGAGTCGTCACACTGTTTTGCTGAAGACGGGTCTTTTTTAACTGAGCTTCTCTTAGCCTGTAAAACAGGGAAATACAACTTGTTTTAAATTCCTCTATCTTTAAAATTATAATCAGAAATGAATATTTAAGCACAAAAGCCACATATTTTAGTTCAGGAAGTTTAAAAGAACTGTTTTCTGTTCTAAACTTAATTTATTCCTGTGATCAAAGCTGAATTTTCAGCATCATTACTCCAGTCTTCAGTGTCACATGATCCTTCAGAAATCATTCTAATATGATGATTTGATGCTCAATAAAACTTTTATGATTATTATCAATGTTGAAAACAGTTGTGCTGCCTTATATTTTTGTAGAAACTGTGAGACACTACCATTCAAAATTTTGGGGCAAATAATTAATACTTTTATCAGAAAGAATGCATTAAAAATGTTTGAGCAGCAAATCATCATATTAGAATGATTTCTGAAGGATCATGTGACACTGAAGCTGGAGTAATGATGCTGAAAATTCAGCTTTGATCACAGGAATAATATTTATATATATACATACATTCACATTTTGCTGTAATAAATGCAGCCTAAGTGAGCATAAGAGACATGTTAAGGATTTTTAACTGTATGCTTTGATCATCTATTGTATGAATGTATTTGAATGAGTATCGGCCACGACTAAGCTTGACTCATAGCACAGGTTTGAGGACTCACTGCTGCGACCCACTTCCCCCCAAGGTGTTGTCCACAGTCAGGGCACTGGGGCGGTTTGTGACGGGTGACGTATGAAAACACACACCCGGGTGTGGTGCAGTTGCCCCGTCCTCTCCGTGTGTATTTGATGGGCTGAGAACAGAACACATGTGAGAGTTACAGTACATAAACTGACCTTTTCATTTCATGCACTGTGCACAGAAAACTGGAATGCGGGTTTATTATATATGAAACGTGTTTAAAAGGCAGTGGATTAATATAATGCTTGTGAGGAAGAGTTTTATATATATTGTATTACTTATTGTTTTTGCTGATGCAGTAATCTGATCAGCTAAGAACAATAAATGAAAAACACATTCAATGTGTATGCACAACAACAACATTTTTTTAGCATTTTTTTAATTATTATAATGGTTTATTTATTTATTTATTATTATTATTATCATTATTTTTTGTTTTTACTTTATTAATTTAAATTATACAAATTAAATTGATAAAGAAATATATTACTACTGGACAAATACGATTACTGCCAGATTGTAAAAAAAGTATTATTATTATTATTATTTACTTCTTTTTTGTTTTATCATTTAAATTATCAAAATTAAATCCATAAAGAAATATTTTACTATTGCATTAATATTATTACTGCAATATAATATAGTAGTTAATAATAATAAATCAAAAAAGAAATATATTGCTATTGTATTAATACTATTACTGTAACAATTTTTTTTTTATTTAATAATAATAATCATTTTAATTACCGAACAACAATAACATTACCATACTAAGATTTATGTCTGTCTATATTAAACCATGCAGCCTTTATATTGTAGAAAATCATCAGGGAGAATTTTAAAGCTTCTCTTTTGTCAGCAACAGATTTATGAATGATGATCTCATTCTCAAATACACATTATCAGCCACTCAAACTCAGAGCAGAGGCAGAGATGAAGTTTGTGTGGAGAAGCATTTACACGAGCCCCGGAAACACAAACCGGAAGCAAGCCATCCATGCATGAAAGAAATGCATTTTAAATACATTTGAAAAAGCCATTTTTTCCCTTTTATTACTTCTCGGGTAGGAAAATACGGAAATCTGTATGAATATGTAAACATCACATCTCTGCAGGTGATTTACTGACCAGTTTAAAGGAGGGTTTGGGTTCTGGTTTCATAGCGCTCATTAAGGGAAACATCATTATTGGGCTGGCCGCGCTGATCACTTTATTCTCGAGGCTCTGAGAAACACATGGCACAGAATAAATATTAATCATTTAGAAAAAGTGAAAAACTAAAGCTGTGCATTCATTAGTTTAGCTAATCAAGGCTCCTTCATTCATGTGCTTTATGTTTTAATGTGAATGTTGCAGTGATGATTGACAGCCCACCTGATTGGGTATTATGGCAACTAGATGAGTGGCATCTGCTTTGATCTGAGGCATCAAAGCCCCGCCCTCCATTCCATTCTCTATCGCTACGCCAACGTCACCATAAGACACTCGAGACTCCTCCCTCTTCATCAGCAGAGTAACAGCTTTGTGACCGTCCTGCCTAAGACTCGTCAGTCTGTCACTGGGATTGTGGGACGCGGTTGTGTCCTCACTGAGCGCCTCGATGGCGATGCACTGCTCCGAGAGCTCCACCTCACTGCCCAGAGTCATGGGGGACACCAGAGGCTCCTGAGCGGGGGCCCGAGGGGCTCCATCCACCGCCCCGTCCGTGAGGGCATCCATGTCGCTCTCGCCCTCGGCCCGCTCTCCTCCCGCAGAAGTCTTGGGCAGGAGCACATAATTCGCCCTCGGGAGGATCTTGCGGAAACCTGGGACGTCCTGAGACGACGCAGCTGCTGATTGGCTGCTCTGTGAAAAGAGACGTAAAATTTACGGTCATAATTTTATCAATTAAAATATATTATTTATAAATTATATACATTTTAATATTTTAAATATCACACACACACTTAAAAATGTATTATAAATCTAAAGACTATATATATATATATATATATATATATATATATATATATATATATATATATATATATATATGAAGACTTCAGATGCAAAAGCCTTTAAGTGCCATCTGAGATGTTCTTCTAAAATTATCATTTTTATCAAGCTCGTATATTTAAGTTCAGTAATTTCACTTTAATGAAAATTAATAGATAATTATCATTGCCATTAAAGTGAAATAACTGAACATAAACATACAAGCATGATAAAAATGATCATTCTAGAAGAAAATTTCAGATGGCACTTAGAGGCTTTTGCATCTGAAGTCTTCATATATATATATACAATTTTCAGGTTAATTTAATACATTTGAATTGTGTGTATTTGTATGTATATATACAGTATACATACATATATCCATATACATTATATATACACACAAACTTAAAAATGTATTATAAATCTAAAAATTATATACACGCACATATTGTTTAAACGACAATTACATTTAATCTAATCTAATTAATTTAAAAAATAGGCCCAATTTTCAATAAATACTTTAGTGAAAACAACAACAAAATAGGATTTTCTTCTTATGACCAGGAGAATTAACAGAATGAAGCACTTTTGAAATCACCATGAAATCAAAATGTACCATTCTTATTTTTTTATGGAAGACTGCAGTATTTATTATAAATGATGTATCTGTGCAGTGCACATTATTATTATTTTTTAATTCATGCGCCAACTAATCTTTAATCAAAGCATCTTCCCCTCCTCTTGCAGCTCATCTCTTCTCTGATGATGTGTTTACTGGTGTGAGGGCGGGGCAACCTGTCACTCACATGAGATCCACCAATAGCAAACCACAACCATCCAATCAATTCCCCACGGACAAAATCAAGCCTGACATTTATTCTTGACCGAGTTTTAATACATCATAATAGAGAAGAAAAGACTTCCGTTTCATGCTGATTTTAATGTTAGATTAGATGCCTGATGAAGGCATCGAAACGTTGCTAATAAAATTTTTATACTCATTTGCAAGTATTGATAGTGTGCGGGAGTTCCTTGTTTTTTTAGATTTACTTATTTGTTTTTTCCCCCACACGCCTATCACCTGCAGGTGTGCGATGGTGATTGCTAATTAATGTCAGATTAGAAAAATGTATAGATAAATGTCATGGAATTAACCATATTTAGCTATTCGGTTAACTCCCACCACCCTAGCTGAAATTCATTTACATTGGTCTTCTCAAAGTGACAGACTTACAGGGTCGACGCCGTCTTTCTCCATGCGCGCTCTCTCCAGGTAATAGCCTCGATCCGCCACGTTCAGCCTCTTCCAGCTGTCGCTGATGCATTTGTTGATCTCCGACTGGGGCAGATCGGGATGCTCCTGCTGAACGCTCTGATGCACGTCAAAGTAGTAGAGCAGGTACGCTGACCTGTGACAGCAGACAGGCTGTTAGTGCAGCTCAAACAACTACAGATGTTAACGCTTCTCGCGCCTTCAGGTTTCTCCATGAAGGTCTACCTGGGCTTCTTGGGTTTGTCGGAGTTCTCCATGCTGCTTTTGCTCTTGCGTTTCTTCTTGGGCGAAGGAAGCTCCAGAAGCGTGTAGCAGCTCTCCACCTCCATCTCTCCATAAATGGCCTCCATCTCTAGGAGAAATAGAAGAAAAGAAAAATGTCAAAATGTTTCAATTCAAGCCTTTAACAGTGTTTTTTTGTATTACCAAAAAAATTAGAGAGGTATCATTTAAAACTGTTCACAAGATTTATCCTGTACGACTGGTGATTGCAAGGTTTTTGACTTGAAAACATAGTACTACATTTATTTTATGATTGTTTTTAATATTTTGGTGTGATTTGACTTTTATTTTGTTAAATGCAACTCAGGGAAAAGATGTGTTATGTTTCTACGATATTGATGCTGAATTTAAAATGTGGTATATTATAATATACAAGGTATGTATGTAGTATATATATGGAAAATTCTTTATCCGCAAATGTAATGGGCATCACAAAAACCTTCTTTTACTTTATTTTAAAATAAAAATAGGTCACTACCTTCATTAACAGCAACAAGAAATAACGCAATAAAGACTGTAAATTACTGCAAAGCCTTAAATCTATCCTTTGACCGACTGATTATTTGACAATGCACAACATGTATGTTATTTGCTTATCAAGATGCAGATATACCCTATTTATGTTTTATTTATTTATTTTTATTCTTATATTATTATTCTTGTGTTTATCTCCAACTTAAATAAGTCAAATGTAATTAATATGAATTATGCAATTCAAGGTGTGTAGTGAACTTTAATAATAAATAAAACACAAGCAGAACTCAGCTGTAAGGATTTTTTTCATTATCCGCCTTCAGGAATCAATATTTTATTGCCAAATTGCTTTTTTGGTTGGAAATGTGTTTGCACCATGCCTATAAATAGACAAAATAGACAGATTATAAATAAATAAACAAATCTTTAATTAAAAAAAGACAATCATTGGCATTTTTCTTTCTGCAAAATATATTTTCTTCAGTTTTATATTTCATTTTGGGGTGAAATATCCATGTTTACATGCTCTTTAAAAGGTATCCTGAAATTCCTTACATGATACTAACGGACTTCAGAGAATACTATACTATTACTATAGTACATATACAAGACATGGTACCTGTATGCACTGTTTTGTTAGCATTAGTTACACAGCTGGAACAGATGCAGCAGGTAAACAACAAAAACGTTTGAACAACATCACGTGACACTGCTCAACAGCTTCATATAAAAATATATACGCATATATGATTTTAACTGCAGTTTATTTACATAAAGCCACGGCTAAAGTGTGTATGCAGACATGTCAGAGTGTGTTTTATTCCCTCCCGTCACCGTGTGTGTGTGTGTGATGTCGGTTGTTGTTGAGTGCTGATACTGACTGTCTGCGGCCAATGAGCGCGTGTCTTATTGAAGCCTTACCTGAATGAGCGCAGGATCGGTCCAAATCCAGCCGAATCTCTCAGCATAACACCGGTAAAGCCGCGGGATCGGGGATCTGGATCATGTGTGTGTGTGGGGTGTGAGAGCTCAGAGCTGAGCCGGTGTTTTAGCGGTGTGTTTCCTGCAGAATAGTGCCGTAAAAATGGCGGAGGAGAGATCAGATGAACGACTGGAGGCCCAATGAGAGTTTGATCTACTCCGTTTCCAACTGAAAAGAGTACGAGCTTTATTTTGCCCTTGTGTTTAAGCGATATTTATTTTTACTCTATTTCAGGTCTGGTACATATATGTAAAAACTAAGACGAAATAGAAATCAGCCCCTACAATCTCTATAGAATGATAACACAAAACTGCATTATGCCGCAAAGAGGAACGACAGTGATTGGTCAATCATGAACAGCGATTAGAAAAGTAACAGGTAGCACGTGACAACCGTCGTTCTAATAACGCTGAGAAATTTGAATAGATATTTATTATTAATTAATTAATTAATTTATTTATTTATATATTTATTGCACTGTTTAGTTGTTCTGTTGTATGTTTGTAGAAACCATATAGTGGCAAATATCTATGGTAAATATCTGTTTCCTAGGAGACAACGTTTTTTGAAGGTTTATATACTTTATTAACAGAAAACCGATTGTTAATTTTTCATAACATGCCGTTTTTATTAATGCAAAAATACAGAGGTGATATATAATACACGAAACTGAACAACAATACCCATTGTCAACAGAATACAGAGGGGAAAAAATAGTTAACAATTTGCTAACGACAGAAAAGGGTAAATCAGAAAGATATGAGGAAAAAGAATAAGAGATTAATTTATAAATCAATTAATAATATTTATTTCTCAGGCGACATAAAGTAGTTGTCGCTCTGTTGCTCAGGGAGCCGAATAATCCGTTGAGCCGTAGTCAAATCTCAGGATATTTTTGTCATAAAAAATAATAATATCATTTAAGTCTTTCCAAAAGAGGCATGTTTTAATAAAACGCAAATAGAAATCAGCCCCTACAACCTTGATAACTGATAACGTAATGAAAAACTACAGTGATTGGTCAATCATGAACAGCGATGAGGAAAGTAACAGGTAGCACGTGACATTGCCGTTTATCCCAGATCGGTCTGGACAATTATTTACACCTAAATAATGATACCAATAACTTGAATAAACATTTAGTGGGAAAATATGCATTTACAATTTTATATTTATCATTTCGAGCCATTGTACTAAAAGTAAAACAGCGTGAGTAGTTGTGTTCGAGCGAGTCGTTCATTCATTCAGGGCAAATGAATCGAGCGCACATTGAATCGCTTATCATTTCTGCAGTATGGCGGAAGACAAGGTGAGAAACCACGGTCTGTCTAAAACAACACTTTTTTCATAATGAATTAATGTAAAGATAGGGACAAATCAGGTATGTCGTTTATATTTAAGTGTTGTGCTATCAATGTCACCTGCTGTTTGTTTATTAGAGCTGTTGTGACGCTTTATTGGAGTAATGTAAAGTCACTGCTGCCTTTCTGAACTCTTGGCATTTGACGGCTGTCATAGAAAGAAAAGCATCACACTTGTAAGATCTGATTAACTGCAATTACTAGAAATAAGAAATGTATAGAAACACATTTTATTTTGAAAAATGTAATCTGTAGAATTTAATGTTTTCATTGTGGGATACTAGAAAATGTGTAAATTGATCAGGATCAAATAATGTGTAATTTATGTGATTTACAATATCAATATATGTCTATACTTTCTTTCTATTACTGTTCTTAAACAGAAAATACATCCTCTAAATTGCATTCATGTAACATTATTCAAGTCAAATGATTTATTAAAACATTATAATATAAGGAAATAAAACTATTCGATTTTAAACCTGCCATAGATAAAGAGTATGTGTTTGAATTGGAAAAATGTAATTAGTATTTTTATTTTAATTAAAAGTAATAAATTAGTTATGATATACAAAAATGGCCACTGATATAGGCCTAAATTACATCTTTTTTACTTAATTAGCTTGTACCTTATGTTATATGTATATCCTCCTCTATTGTTTGATGTTAAGAGTCTTTGCATGTTTTCTGAAAGTTAATAAAAAATAAAAAGATCTCATTAATCAGATTGAAAGTGCTTAGAAATTGAGCAAAGGGAGTTCATCTGTCAATGAAACGTAATTAGCCTATAAAACGGATTGTTCCAGTCCTTGATTCTGATTGGTTGAGCTGCGTTCAAAGCCATTTTAAATTAATATACAAACTTGTTGTGACTGCATTACTGTGTGTTGCTTGGCAAACATCCTGCTTCTGAACTACATTGCTTGGTGGAAGAATAATATGTTTTTATCAATAACATTACATTTTGGTTTGGTGTGTTTAGTTTATGAAACCTTGCAGGTGTGTGGAATAACTGTTTTATGAAAGCAATAAGCCATGTGAAGCCGTGATTAAAGGGATAGTTCACCCAAAAATGAAAATTCTGTCAGTAATTACTCACCCTCATGTTGTTCCAACCCCGTAAGACCTTCGTTCATCTTCGGAACACAAATTAAGATATTTTTTGATTAAATCTGAGAGTTGTCTCACTCCTCCATAGGCTTCTAAGGGACTGAAACTTGCTGGCCCAGAAAATGTATTAAATGTATTCATTTCCTTCTCTCTGGGCCTCGAGTCTTTTCACGTAGTGTTTAAGCGTAGCGCGTCTGTGTTGTACGTCACCACGTAGGCTCACTATTGGCCGACGCTGGTCATGTGTGATACGTGGTGTCATGCAACACAGACGCGCTACGCTTAAACACTACGTGAAAAGACTCGAGGCCCAGAGAGAAGGAATTGAATAGTGGAATAAAGTCGTTATTTTTGTTTGTTTTTGCGCACAAAAAGTATTCTCGTCGCTTTATAAACTTAAGATTGAGCCACTGGAGTCACTTGGACTATATTAACGATGTCTTTAATACATTTTCTGGGCCAGCAAGTTTCAGTCCCTTTGAAGCCTATGGAGGAGTGAGACAACTCTCAGATTTAATCCAAAATATCTTAATTTGTGTTCCGAATATGAATGAATGTCTTACGGGGTTGGAACAACATGAGGATGAGTAATTACTGACAGAATTTTCATTTTTGGGTGAACTATCCCTTTAACAGTGAATTTCACTGTACAGTAAATCACGCCACGGCTTCTTAGGGTTTATTACTCTAAGAACAGTATGTTGTTTTAGTTCATTGATCTGGATGTGTCAGTGGTCTGATGTGTGTCGGATCCGTTTCAGGATCCGGTGACCCGACTGAAGGATCTGGCTCAGCTCAAAGACCAACTGGAGGAGATCCAGAAGAAGGTGGAGGATGAGGTTCAAGCTGGAATCCCACAGGTACCACAGAACCAGATCCACGACTGATCCGGCCCGGTCCTAACATACTGAGGAACACGTACAGAAACTTTGGTTCTGTACTGTTTATTAGTTTTACTTTGGCCGATAATAAATATGTTGATATTATAAATCGATATGGTTTTGCCTATTCTTAAACAGAAAATACTCACATTCATGTAACATTACTGCTATAGTAGAAGAGTGTGTGTTCGGAAAGATATAGTTATTTTCATTTCAATCAAATGTAAATATAAATGCAGCCAAATATTCTTATGTATAAAAATCCATTTACACTGTGTGAGGAAAATATTAAATCTAATATTATTATGACAACAAAATTAAATTAAATAATTTCCTTTACATTATTATTATTATAATGAAATAAATTAACATAATTTCTGAAAAATAATTACTTTTATGTCATATAAAGGTGAAACTCGAAAAATTACAATATCGTGCAAAAGTTCATTTATATCAGTAATTCAACTTAAAAGGTGAAACTAATATATTATGTAGACTTATAATCTTGATGATTATGGCTTACAGCTTATGAAAACCCCATATTCAAAATCTCAGAAATTTTGAAAATGTTCATAAGCTGTAAGCCATAATCATCAAAATTATAACAAATGAAGGCTTGAAATATCTCTTTGCATGTAATTTTCTATATAATATATTAGTCTCACCTTTTAAAGGCAGGGTAGGTAGGATTTTTCTAAAAAAAACATTCCAAATTTGTTTAAACTGTCTTTATATACCAATACATAATTAAAATGTAAGTACTCTGAAAAAGAGAGTATAAAAATCGAGTGTCTGTAGACCTCTCACGACTGTTGTAAACACAGCTCATTATTTCCATTCACTCCACCCCCTCCCTTCTGAGCTCCTTCCAAAGCCACGCCCCCAAAACACATGAACGCGCGACGCCAAACGCTCAGGCTCAGCTGGAAGACGCATTTATTACCTGAGACGAGCGGAGAGGAAGGAGCGCAGTGCATGCAGTGACATCATGTCAGAATCACATGTAATAAAATACATAACTTTATCACTATAAATATAAACAAATAAGATTTCTTTTAGTACTCACTATCAAGCTAGCATATCGATACTGGTAAAGTTTAAAATATACTTTGTTTGATTCGGTAACAAGCTATATTTATAGGTAACGAGCTATATTTATAGGTAACGAGCTATATTTATAGGTAACGAGCTATATTTATAAGGCAAAGCTAAAAACAGGTTGCATTGATGCACGTTTTTCCATTACCATCAGTTACACTGTGATGAAGGTGAATTTCGTGTAAGATTCATAACATATACGGTGTTTTGCGAGTTTCCATGATGAAAACATTGTTGACTCTAATGAGGACTACACTCCGGAGACAAGTACCGCATCGTCAGTTCGACAGGTCCGGGGTCGAGGGCGAGCAGAGGAGGTCGTTCAAGAGTGCGGGCAACCAGGGTCCGAGGAAGTAGTTTTTGCCTTGTTTGCCTTCGCTGACTGAATATGCAGGTGCTTTGAATTTTGAATGCTCTTTCTCTGCCATAATTTTACTCTTCGTAGGTTCCGCGCCTCTCTTGCACTCCTCAAATCAAACGGGTGCGCGCGCATATGGGCAGATCTAGCAACAGGGGTGGTAGCCATGGTTGCGAGAGTGAGTGACAGTCGCCCAAACCAATCAATTGTTTCGTCCCGAATGGAAATAATGAGCTGTGTTTATTGCAGATTAAAAGGTCTACAGTCACTCGATTTTTATACTCTTCTTTTTCAGAGCACTTACATTTTAATTATGTATTGGTATATAAAGACAGTTTAAACAAATGTGAAAAAAAGTTTTTTATAAAAATCCTACCTACCCTACCTTTAAGTTGAATTACTGAAATAAATGATCTTTTGCACGATATTCAAATTTTTCGAGTTTCACCTATATAGCAGATTTTTTGCCACAAATATTTTTTTATTTTAAATTATTGTAATTAATGCCATGACCAGTTTTTAGAAAGCAAAATTAAATATTTATTTTAGTGAATGAAAAAAAAGAATACGTTATACATACTTCATTAATGCCTTTAACATCTCCGTTTGAAACCCCTGTCCTAGTGGTTAAAAGTGGGCTGATAAGCAAAAGAGAGTATGTTATATAGATGTTGCTCTTTATATACTGTAATATTGACAGCTCAATGACTGCACACTTCCCAGGCTGCAGCTGAAACTGTCCTGTTTGTGTTTCTTAGGGTGGGTCATTATTAGCGTCTCCTTTCCTGAAAGGATTCCTGGCTGGGTATGTGGTTTCCAAAATGCGTTCGTCTGCCATCTTAGGAGTCGCTTTGGGAACGCTGACGGGAATCTGCGCTGTCCAGAACTATCAGGTGCCCAACATCGAGGAGACCGTACGAGACTTCCTGAACTCCCTGAAGAAAGGACCCAGTGATTAGAAGTGGACTGAATTCAGACTGAAGAGGAGAGCATGTCATTCAACGTCACATCGGAGCTCCTTCCCTCATGAACAAAACTGTTGATTTAGAAAAAACTGTGTTTTGAGGTCTATATGTGAGTGTGGATTTGGACTTTATAATGAAGACCATTATAATGGGCATCATGTAGGGCTGCACGATATGGCTTAGTGCGATTATCACATCGCAAAGGCTGTGATTTAACTAAATAAATATATGCTCTGCGTGTTTCAGAGTGAAGCGCAGCACTGTGTTTATTTACACACGCCGGTGTTTGCAGCATCTCAGAGCGGCTTTATGGTTAGTATTTCGCCAAAATACAACTTCGATGGTTTTACTTTTGAAAATGAAGAAATTAAGACAGCCATAAATATTAGTATTGTAATTTTATAGCTGTACTTTTATTTATAGTTGTACTGTAAAAAAATATAAATTTTCTTAAATTCTTCATTTCTACCGGTAAAATATTACAATAGTTTTTATTTAATAATAATAATCGTCAAAAATATGAGTATTTTAATTTTACAGTTGTACTTATTTTTCTAGTTGTACTGTAAAATTATTATTTATTTTTTTTAAAAACTCATTTTTTATTTTACTGTGAAATATTACAATAGTAACATGTTTAATATTTTTATTTAGTGATTATTATTATTTTATAATTATATTGATATATAATTACTAAATCTTTGGTCAAATTGTGCAGCCCTACAAACAAGCACAGCAAACCTCAAAAAGTTTTTTAAATCACATTTTAAATTGCAATTCCAATTTTTAGCAGGAAAATCGCAAACCGAACGTTTTTCCCAAGTCGTGCAGCCCTAACATCATGTCCATTTTGTTTTATACTGCGCTGTTCAAGAATCAAGTTCGTCCTAGTGCTTTTTTGTTTGTTTTTTTGTAGGGTTTGCTGAGTTTGTACTTTGGAAAGCATGATTGCGGTAGATAATGCTGGTTCTTCTGAAGCAGAACCTCCTCTCAGAAGACGTTGGGTCCTTCTCCTGCTTCTCCTGGTTCTCATTTACGGTTCCCACGCTCCCCTCATCTCGCTCACCAAAGTCGATGGTCACGTTCCCTTCAGCCCGTCGTCATGTGTGGTTCTGATCGAGTTCGCCAAACTTCTGGTCTCATTCGCCTCCCTGTTGGCATCTGGGAATCTTTCCTCCCTCAAAGTGTCGGTGTCTGTGATGACGGTGGCGCCGTACGCCGTTCCTGCTGTGCTCTACGCCTTCAACAACAACCTGGTGGTGTTCATGCAAGCCTACATGGATCCCAGCTCCTTCCAAGTGCTCAGTAACCTGAAAATCGTGTCCACCGCTCTCCTCTACTCGTCCTGCCTGGGAAAGCATCTCCGGCGCGGGCAGTGGTTCGCTCTCGGGATGCTCGTGGCCGCCGGCGTTTCTCACAGCTACTCCGGTTTAGATCGGGAACCATCACTGGAGGACGAATCCACGGGCCGGCTTCACATCACATCCTGGGGTTTGCTGTTGGTGCTTGTGTACTGTTTTATCTCAGGACTGGCTGCCGTCTACACTGAGCGGGTGCTGAAAACCCAACGGCTGCCTTTGAGTCTCCAGAATTTGTTTCTGTACGTCTTCGGCGTGGCCATCAATCTGGCGTCGCATCTCTCCGGCGGCGGGCGGCAGGGATTTTTGGAGGGTTTCTCCACGCTCGTTTGGCTCATTATCGCGGGACAGGCTGCTAACGGGCTTCTTATGTCCGTCATCATGAAACATGGAACGGGAATCACACGGCTCTTTGTCATATCTTCTGCTATGCTGGTAAATGGTGTGTTGTCTTGGGGGCTTCTGGGAATACAGCTCACACCTTACTTCCTGTTTCCTGTTGTGCTGATTGGATGGGCTGTGTACCTGTATTACAGATAGAGCGGACGACACCAACAACAAAATTAAATAATTGGCCTTTACATTGTCATCAGTATACTAAAACAAATTGTTGAAATATTTTTTTGGAAGATATGTAATTTTATTAAGTTGACCGCATATCTGAGATTAACACTTCCCACAAATATTTTTATTTAAAAGTAAAAAAAAAAAAAAATGTAAAAATGTTAAACATGCTTCATTAAAGGGATAGTTCACCCAGAAATTTTAATTCTGTCATCATTTACTCACCCTCAAGTTGTTTCAAACCTGTAAGAATTTCTTTTTTCTGCTGAACACAAAAGAAGATATTTTGAAAAATGTCTGTAACCAAACAGTTGATGAACCCCATTGACTTCCATAGTAGGAAAAAAAAAATACTATGGAAGTCAATGGGGTCCATCAACTGTTTTGGGTGAACTATCCCTTTAATATCTTGTGCAATTTGTAAAAAAATAAATAAAAATAGAGCGTAAGCCACTGAGGAAAACCACGAAAGACTTTTTCAAAAGACGTATATCATTGCAATTGCTTTTTTATCGTTCTTTATGTATGAACCACAGCGTCTCTCTCGTTATTTCATTTCCTTCTTCTGTTTTTCTTTACTATTATTTTCTCAGCATGTGCCCTAAAATATCTCTGTTGCCTTCGTCCTCATTCTAGAAGTGCATCTTACTGTGAATGGACATCATCTCATGACGACTGAATGTCTGCTGATTTGTTGTTGTTTTTATTCATATGCATCTGTCAGTATTTATTTTGATTAAATGTGTTGAAATGAATACGAATTGTACAGCGCACATATTTAAGACTGATTTATGCAAATAAATATTTATGGACTTGGTAAGTGATTAACATGTCTAATGGTTTCACTTGTAAAATTTATACTTTCAATTTTAGACTTTTTCATTTTGCAAAATACATACTGGGCAAAAAAAAAGGCAAATTATGTTGTGGTCTTTTAATGGTTTTAACCATTTTAAACACAAATCACTGGTCAGGAAATTAGCAATAATTGCACAAATACTGTAGATAAAGTAGCTTAGAATTGAATAGCCTTATTTGTTTTCTTTAAAATGTTAAACTTGCAGACATCGTTTTACAGGAAGAAGAGTCAGTGTTGTTCCACTCAGTGTCTTCAAACTGTTTATCAGTAGTTGAAAAATGTCTTGTGGTACGTTTCAGTTTAATATGAGACTAAATATTCACTATAAAGTTCAAATCTGGACTCTGACCAGTCAAAACATGAGTTTGATGGACTTGATCTTTGGGCAGAAGCGTCTTGTTAAAAAATAACATCTGATCATTCCTAGATAACAACTTTCCCTTTGTGGGAAGCAAGCTATTCTGCAATATTCTCCTGTTCTTTAAAGCATTAATTGACTTTTCACAGTGAAGTAGCTCACCAATACGTAAGGGATAATGTAGAGCGAGGCAGTTGTTAATGCATTGAATTTAAATTTACATTGTTTAAATATGTTTAAACATGAATATGTCTATTAAAGAGTGTAGGCTATATGTGTACAAAGAGAATCGCAATGCTGACAAAATTTTTTTTAATAAAAGTTGCTGATAACTTCTGGATTTCATGGTTTGTGGTACAGCTGTGGATCAGTTACACACTGCAAACGCAGCATATGTGAAAGCACTAAAGTGTGTGCTGCTCCGGTACTGCATACACACTGCACACGGTGTAGGCCTATGTGTGAAACAGGCGTTAACCTCTGCTTTCTCATCTTACACATCACACTCCACTGTTATGGTGGCCATTTCAGTAGAAATACTCACTAACATTCTTGTGGAAACACAATAAGCATGGAAACTAAAATATGGAAGTATCGTGCTAAAGCACACATTCTATCAGCTGCAGTTCTGCCGCCTCAGTCCCACTGTAAAACTCGACATATCTTACATTTAATGCAGCGGTAGAGTTACACTCACAGGACACTGCACTTATTCGCAATCACAAAAGTTCATTATTTGCACGTGCTTTAAGGCTTTGCCGGGTAAAAATTTCATTGGCGTTATGTTCTGACATGCTGCACTTTTTCTGAGGGCGTACACCCGAAGCGCGCACACTGTCAAATAGCGCCAAACTGGAGTTTTGTTGGGTCAGACCCATCTGCTAGCAATGTGGGGCTGAGACTAAGAGAGACCGAGAGAGCTACATGGAAAAATATGCACAAAACAAGCCACTTTGAAATTTTGCTGTTTTCATGAATACAAAAGTTGGGTGACCCTCCCCTCAACAAAGAATAAAGACATGACCCTCCCCTATTTTCCTCCGGTGGTCCATTCCATAAATACCGAATGGTCCTTAATATATTAAAGCATCTTTGGTGTTTCCATGGTTTATACAGTATAAAACCGGAAATGATAGGCGATGCACAGACACGATCCATGTAAAACTGCAACATTCGGGATAATGTAAGTAGCCTACACAAATCAACAAAATATAAAACATTGTTCTAGTGATTTTTGGATATTTTGATCCAAAAATCTTACATAGTGTGCCTTTAAATAGATATCAAATATAATACAATGTATTTTAGTAAATGAGTCCAGCTGTAACTCTAGTTTCCTCCTGCAGATGTCGCTGATAACCAGGAAACTGTCTGTCTTTGACACTTATTTGTTAAACATAAATAGACTTTTATTACAGTGTTAATTTTAATAAAGTTTATTTGTTTAAAATTACACTAAAGAGCTATAGACTATCATCCACCATCTGTGTGTGAAACATGAAATTGCATGTGATGTGTGGAGTAGTTTGAGTCAGTTGTGCTTCTGTACGGATGAATCTGCTGGTTTGAGGAATCGTACTGGTTAACAATGATCACAGTATCAGAGCGGATCTGTCATGTTGTATCAAGACCGCTGACACTAAGAAAAGTGTAGCCTATATCAAGATGCCATATGATCTACTGTGTATTATATTTGTCGCTGTGGGTTATTCCACAGGGGTTATTCAGAGACCAGTGTTTCTCAACGGGTCGCGGAGTGAAAACATCGACAAAAGCAAGAGCAATGTATGAGCTTGCCAATATTCCTATGTTCATATCAGGTTCATGTTAATCATGTCAAAAAATATATTTTATAAGAATCAGCTCTGGTTTCTTGGTATCACATTCTGCATAGCTAAACTTTGCAGTTTTAACACTATAGAAGCAAAACGAGCCAAATAAGCCTTAATTTCTGAAATCAATGTTAATACTCTCTGTGCCTTAATTCTATAATTGACACCTTTGCTATTACACCAGATAGGGGGAGACCGGGGACAGTTGCAACACTTTTTGCATTTTTTTCAGTTACTCAGAGACTATTTGGACTAGACCAACCAAATTTGTATATATTAAACTTGCATCTGTCTGCTAATTACCCATACCATTCAAAGATGATTATATATGACATATCTTTCACAGTATTTATTTGAATGGAAGTCAGATGTTGCAACTGACCCCAACCCAGGGGACAGTTGCAACACAAACCAGGGACGATTGCAACACGTTAAAAATACCTTAAATTTCTCTAATTAATTTTAGCTTTTTGTCTCAATGAGCATATAATTCTGAAAATATTAACTGTTTTAGGCCTACTATAATATTATAGTTTTATTTATTTCAATAATATTATTGTAGCCTATTATTTATTTATTTAGTCATATTTATCAAATAACAGTTATTGAGTTTTTTTTGTTTATGTGTAGAACAGGCCTAGATAGATTCAGTCAGGGTTCTAAATTAACTTTTTTGATCACCAGCCAATGTGGCTGGTAACTTTCTAAAGTTACCAGCCAATCTGAATATCCACTAGCCAAATTTTTTTCCGGTGAAAATAAGAGAAATTATAAGTGCCACTGAATGTATTTAATTATTTTATTAGAATTGCTGGCATGAAAAACACAAAGTACAATACAACAAAATATAAACAGAAAGGCAATACGATCTGTCTTGGCAGTTTTAATCCTTAGGCTCTCCTGATGACTTCGGGAACTCTCATGGTCCTTACTGCCTCTACTTAAAAATTATTAGATCCTAGGCCTACTACGAAAATTTTTTTTTTTTTTTCTTTTGCGTACATGACAATACATGACGATATTATTGTGATCAAACACTAGCCATCCCATACACAAAAGAAATATATTTGAAATATGTTTTCACAATATATTTGAAATATATTTTTGGAATATATACAAATATTCGAAATTGGCCCAATAAATATATTTTAGTTATATTTCAGAATATATTTCAAAATGATAAATATAAGTGAACAACAATGCAAATATATTTCAATGTATTTGGAATATATGCCACATATATTTTTGACACTTTAAAATATATTTCAATATATTTTTTTTTCTGTATTGGATTCACGACCCGTCAGCCATTTGGCATTAAATGTTCTTTTCTTAGTTTCTCTGTCGATACCCTCCTCATCCCCTGCCTCGTTCCTCTTCTCGCCCCCAGAAGTCTGTCCCAACCACCGCCGCATTTCGTTTAATATTAACCTACTTTACTAGCCAACTCCGTTCGTCTTATTTCTTGTGTTTTCTGTGTCCGTTCGTTTCCATGGTTTCTCGCGCTGGTTTCACTGCAAACTGCGCGAAACCAATGGGCGTATGAAACGTCATCACGTAGCATTACGGCACAGTGTTCATGGGAAATGTAGGAAGTACTGCCAGGGGGATAAATGACCGAGAACAGAGCGGAACAGAGCCTTATATGTATCATGCCTCATACATCACCGGCCAAACTGGCTAGTAAGTTTTTATTAACACCCGCCAAAATGAATTTTAACCCGCATTTGGCGGGTTGGCGGGTGTTAATTTAGAACCCTGGATTCAGTGTGCAGGTGTTACAGATGCTATTCAATCTCTCCATATTTCAGTGTCAGACAGGAAGAATTGAACAATTTGCAATGCAACAAACCTTTATTAAACATGCTATTTATAACTTGTTGCAACCGTCCCCAACCCTATCAGCCATGACCATCATGTGCCTGCTAGACACACTGACTTTTACACATGCTAACCAAGTCACAGAAGTCAACTAAACAATAATTCAACCTAAGTAAGTTTTGATTAATTTATACAAAATGTCTGGACAGTATGACAAAAAATATATCTCATGAAAAAATTTACTTTCATACCTCCAAAACAAGTTTTGTTCAATAAATGCAGAAGCAGATGCATAATATGTTTAGGATTATTCACAAAAGAACAATCATGATAATCATAAGCATATATTTTTTTATACACCACTTTCCCACTTGCTGTTTTAAATGTATGATTAGCACTTTTACACTTATTTTTGGAACTGTGCCTGAAAATGTTACGTCTTTTTACACCTTTCTAGTTTCACTGTCTTTAGTTAGACTTGGTCTATGTCAGTGCACCCATCATCTGCCTTCCCCCATATGAGGAAACTTCCTCTTTTCTCATGAAGCGGTCAGATATTTCCTCGTGTGTCAGTCCAGAGTGAGTCTCTCTGTGAGGAGCTTCATGAGAGCCAGAACACAGACAGACTGAAGTCCAGACACTCATGTCCCCATCTGAAGCTTCATCCACACTCTTCTGCTGCCGCTGGGCTCTTCTGGAAACTGGACTTTAGAGAAATGATGCTCATCTTTGGACTGATGCTGATGCTGCTGCAAACTGCTGCATGTGAGTCAACTTTACAATGCTGTTCAATCTCATCAATCTCTCAAATAAAAACACTGTAATATAATATCACATTAACAGTGTTTCCAAAACAGTCTGCAGTGATCTATAGACTTAGTGTTACTGGTCTTATTCATAGTGTGTATTTGTGGAGGATTAACAAAATGTGAGAGGAAGTGTGTTTGATTCTTAGTGTCATTGTACAAACAAGTTTCATATTTTTTTAATTTAATCATTCATTTATATAAAATTATCATACGGGGATTCATCAAATCATGTTTCTCCATTACATCTGATGTCACAAACATCAAGACATAATTTTAAAAGAAAGAAATGTCACAGTTTGACTGGATTGAACTTTTTTTGTACTACATACTAAACCAAGTTAAATCTCCAGTAATATGGTTATATTCAGTAATTCATGAGAGTAATTCCTTAAAGAAAAGATTTGAGCATTTGTGTTTATGATGAAGATGAGCTTCACTTCAGATGAACTGAGCTCAGATGTTTCAGTGAGATCAGATCAAGAGTCTGATTAATTTCATCTTCTTTAATTCTGTGAATGTTTGTGTAATTTGTGTCTGATTATGATGAGAGAAATATTTACATCAGCAGTAGCTCTCTCTGTATGTTGATCTCTCTCTCTCTCTCTCTCTCTCTCTCTCTCTCTCTCTCTCTCTCTCTCTCTGTGTGTGTGTGTGTGTGTGTGTGTGTGTGTGTGTGTGTGTGTGTGTGTGTGTGTGTGTGTGTGTGTGTGTGTGTTTTGTTCTTCAGGTATGGAGTTTAACTGCAGGTTTGATTGGTCAGATCCCTGTTACGCTGCTCTGGATCACAAACTCAATCTGCAGATGGTGGATGCTGGAAAATATAAACTGAAGATAATAAAGACAATATACAACAACCAATATGATCCAGTTTGTAAAGTAAAGAATGACAGTAAAATTGTGACCGAATGTGATCTTTATAATAACAGAACTGAAGTGACAGTCATTAATGGGACTCTGATAATAAACCGTGTGATCAGAGAAGATTCAGGGAATTACACTTTAGAACTCGATCGCTTAGATGGCACAGGCTCATTAACATCTGCAGATCTTCAAGTGAAAGTAGAAGGTACAGTAACTCTCATCAGACTCATTATAATCTCATGATCTCCAATGATCTCACTCTCATGCAAATTAATCAGTGGAATCTCTGTGAAGGTTGTTATTATTATTATTATTATTATTATTATTATTATTAAAAAGGATCTGAACTTTCCATGTACTGAGACTATTTTCAGAATTGAAAACTGCTTACTGTATATTGCCGACTGTTTCAAAGTAGTATGTGAAAGCATTTCAAACAGTAATTTGCTACATTGTTGTCACATGAATAACCAATGCTGCATGTTTAATTCAGTGATGTCCAGCTATCATCGCAGCAATAAATGTGGTTAAAAATGTCTTGAAATTGAGTTGTGACTGTACTGTCATGTGACTGTCATGTGTCCCGCCCTCCAGCTCCTATTGGCTCAGTGGAAGTGTCAATCATCTGCTCCTCCAGTGGGGTGAAGTCAGTGTCCTGCTCTTCTGACGGGGATCAGCTCATCTACAGCTGGACTCTGAATGGAGATCCACTGATGGATGGAGACACCAGCATTGAGCTGAATGACACAACTCATGGAGACATCATCTGTAGTGTGAAGAACCACGTCAGTGACGGACAGAAGAGCATTAGTGTAGGACAATGTCCTGGTGAGCTTTTCATACATAAATCTCCATGTATTTACTAAACTACAGCAACAAGAGTGAATCTCACAAAACCTGTCAAGAACATGTCAGTCACATTTTAGTCAGACACAGCAACACCAGTGATGCAAAACAGTGAGTTCTCTTCAATGGACACAGTTCATTCTCGCAACGTTTCTGGCTGAAAATGAGTTTATTTCAGCCCGATCTCAGCAGTAATTTGTGTTGAAGTGTTTTCAGTTTCAGTGATTACAGTGATGTTTTATTACAGGAACAACTACTGCAGCTGTGACCTCTCGTTTGACCTCTACACTGACCAGTAGCTCACAGACATCAGGACATGGTACGAGTTTTAAAGAACACGCTACAGGAAACATGATGGATTGATTTTCTTTCTAATTGTTGTTTTCAGTGTGTTCAGAGTCTGTGGTGTTTGTGCTGGTCTGGTGTTTTCAGATGATGGTTCTGTTTGGTCTGTTAGGAGGGTTTCACATCTACATGAGACACACGTCAGGTGAGAGACATTTATGATCATCATTGTGGATTTAACATGCAAATATTAAGAGTTGATGATAATGTGATGCTTTTAGAAAGAAAACAGGACGATCAAAAACTGAGAATGAGAAGATTTGGAGAAGAACATGAACACACAGCAGAAGATTCATGAGACCAGCAGCAGATCTCAGCACATCTATGAGAATCTCCTCCTTTTGCTTTCCTGTTTCTACAATGTTTTCAGGCGACGTCTACAATTGCGAAGATTTCAGATGATGGCAACTTTGGATCGACATGCCAAACTTTCAGATATTATCCTTCAATATTTTAATATTATCATTATATTGTAATCGTTAAGCACAAGTTGTAATAGCTGTCTAACATATACGCTGTCAGCTTAACTGAAAACATGAAGTTATCTAACTAACATGTACTATATTACAGCTGTATATTACTGCCATATTACTGTGACACACTCATCTCTGGCTGATATTTCCTAAATTGTAACATTAAAACAAGCATTTTCTGTAAAGCTGATTTGAAACATGTATTGTGAAAGTGCTAGAAAAATTAACTTGAATTAAAAACTGTTGCTCTTGATCGTGTCTTGGTTTTGTGGTGTCTGGGGTTTTGCTATCCGTGCTTTTACACTTCTGCTTGTATTTGCAGTTTTTTTGAAGATGTTAAACACGTTTAGCCACATGTGTGCTGTGAGGCAGCAGACTCGAATCCACTGTGGATATGTTAAGATCTGAGAAAAATTAAGGCTCAACCCGAAGATAGCTACTCTTCAGAGAATGGATGGGGTGAAGGGCATCGTTTTCATTGCATGATTTATAAACACACACATTATAAAACACCCACAAATTTAGAAACACCTACTTTTTTTCCCATAAACCCCATACTCAGTGAAGACGCAAGTGTACAGTCCCGTAAAACAACGTAAAAAAATAAAAATAAAAAAATAAAATCAAAGATATATACCTATACAATATTTACACTGATTCATGAGTATCCACAATGTTCAGGAAGGGTTTTAATTTCAGGCGAGTTGAGAGCACAAATCACAAAATCATTTAGTGGTCATGACGATGTATTCAGATATAGCATATTAATGATGACAGAGTGTACATGAGCTTGTGTTTGACGGCACATTCCTGCAGCAACCCGGCTAACATATAACTCACGATTTTACAATAAAGTATGTGTGATAGACTATGTGTGATATGTCCGGAGGGAATAACAGAAGGGAATGTGGGAATGTACTGCCGTTCCCAGCGGTGAAGATCATACAGTATCTTCACATGTGCATTAATCTTTACCAGATCTTTGTCATTATAATATTGATAAATATTCTTTAAGAATTGTAAATTGAGTCTGTGTTGAAACTGTTAAGATGAACTTTTTGTAGAGTTAAGTAAATGAAAATGAAACTGTTATATGCAAGCTTATTTGACTGTTTTTTATTTATATATTTTTTTATAATTTTAATTTTAATTAACAGAAAGTGCACATTGTTCAAATTTAAACATTTGGAAGTTTGCAATATAGGCTATAAAAAAATGAAAGGCACACTATGTAATTTTTCGCCACTAGAGATCACTTTTTTTGCAAATGTTTTGATCCAAAAATCTTACATAGTGTGCCTTTAAATAGATATCAAATATAATACAATGTATTTTAGTAAATGAGTCCAGCTGTAACTCTAGTTTCCTCCTGCAGATGTCGCTGATAACCAGGAAACTGTCTGTCTTTGACACTTATTTGTTAAACATAAATAGACTTTTATTGCAGTGTTAATTTTAATAAAGTTTATTTGTTTAAAATTACACTAAAGAGCTATAGGCTATTATCCACCATCTGTGTGTGAAACATGAAATTGCATGTGATGTGTGGAGTAGTTTGAGTCAGTTGTGCTTCTGTACGGATGAATCTGCTGGTTTGAGGAATCGTACTGGTTAACAATGATCACAGTATCAGAGCGGATCTGTCATGTTGTATCAAGACCGCTGACACTAAGAAAAGTGTAGCCTATATCAAGATGCCATATATGATCTACTGTGTATTATATTTGTCGCTGTGGGTTATTCCACAGGGGTTATTTAGAGACCAGTGTTTCTCAAAGGGTCGCGGAGTGAAAACATCGACAAAAACACGAGTAAAGGAAGAGAAGAAGAGCCCTCAGTCAGAGATGCAAGAGCAATGTATGAGCTTGCCAATATTCCTATGTTCAGATCAGGATAGAATATGTTAATCATGTCAAAAATGTATTTATAAGAATCAGCTCTGGTTTCTTGGTATCACATTCTGCGTAGCTAAACATTGCAGTTTTAACACTATAGTGAATAAATATATTATATATATTGAAGAAAAACGAGCCAAATAAGCCTTCATGTCTGAACGTAATGCTAATGAGGCAAATTCAAACTTAAAAAGTCAATAGTGTCTATTCAGCTCGAGTCAGTTCAGTGTTGATTAATTTCATCTCATCAATTATGAAATGATTTCCATTTATAATCACTGAAAAAGCTTGATTTGATCTTTTACAGTTACTTATTGGGTAACCAACCACCATGTTGGATCAGCGGTGTCACTGAGTGGGAATCTGAGTTTTCCGGAGCTGCTGAACTTCCTCCTGGAGCTGCAGGTTTTGTGAGGACAGGTGAACCGCGTCCTGGATGGCGTCTATGAGAAGAGCCCTGTACCTGCTCTCTGACATCCTCCTCTGCTCCTCCAGAACCTCACGAAACGCCCTGAACACCTGGACACGCATGCAGAACACAGACCTGACACTAGATGACAGCATTCAGATGGGAAATGGAAACTTGGGCACTATATTGAAACAAAACTTTAGCACATGAGTAATGCCTAGTCTTCGCATTCAGAACTGGAAGAAGACAGATATTAATGGCGTCTTGTAACATGTTGGGTTTTCTTCATTTCTTAATTTGGTTTTCCAGTCATTAAAAGCCGTAAATGTCCCGTGTTGTCACCTGTAGACTCTCCTCTCTGAGCTCATGGACCTCCTGCTGGTGGTGTTGGTTCTGGTCCTCCAGGTCCACATACGCTTGCTGGTTCTCCCTGCGCAGCGCCTCGATCTGAAGAACCAGGATGTGTCTCTCTCTGCGCAGGTACGACATCTCCCCCTCTACACCACTCACCTGCGGACGGGACGGAGACAGTCACATGATCAGAACGGCCCGTTTGAGGTCTTGTTCATCTGCTCTCACCTGCTCCTCTTGTAGTTCTCTCTCCATCTTCATCAGTTCATCCTCGATCAGTCTCTCGTGAGTCTCTCTCAGTCTCGTTCTGCGCTCCAGGAGTTTCTCATGAACCCCCTGAGAGACAAACACATTCACACACACACACAGTTAAAACTCCTGCTTTATACGTTTTTGTGCAATATGCTAACACTTTAAAATAACGTCCCATTAGTTAATGCATTTACTAAAATGAATGCTGGTTGAGTGCTGGACTGTGTTATCAGGTATCAGAGTTCCTGTCTCCTGATTGGTCACTCACCATGCTAGTGGCGTGTGATTGGTGGGATTCTCTGTGTGTCTCCTGTAATCTGATCTCCTCTTTCAGTTGTCTGATTCGGCTCATCCTCTCCTGATTCCTCTGAATGCTGGTCCTGCCCTCTGAAACCATCATCATCATCATCATCATCATCATCATCATCATGCTAGTGCAAGGATGTAAGTTCCCTCCAATAATTAGATATGGACAAATTGTCCCCCAATATTTGATATTATTTATGTTGCTCTGAACTGCATTTTTCTTTGTGTTGTTAGGATGACAGCAAATTTTCAGAGTTATTTTATTAGGCTGATCCGCCTCTGAGGTCTAGCAGTGCTCATCAATGTCAAAATATTTGAGATGGCCAATCAAATAAAAGAAGGCGGGGTTTAATGTTCACAGAAGCCGAATATATATTCCAGCACGATGCTTCCATTCAGGGCTATTATTGTTAACTACAACTAAAACTATTAAAAGCATTTTGTTAATTGAAATCAAGTTGAAAAAAATTAAATATAAATATTAGAAAATAATCTAACAAACAAACAAATTTGTAATTGAATGAGAGACAAGAGACTTTAACAGATCCATTTGCATATTAGGCATATGAAATATTATATACTGCATATTTTAAAATACAAAATATGATTTGCAGATTACTAAAAAGATGCATTACAATAGATTCTTGTTGATTTTCTACTTTTTTTCCCTCTCTAATCCCTTTAAATCCCTTATTTCTTTACAGTATTTCACAATTGCTAAAACACTAAACCCCATTCTCTGAACCCAATGCTCAGTGGCCTAAACCCATTTGTCGAATCAGTCACTCTGTAGGCAAAACCTTAAAGGACAAGTTCGGTATTTTACACTTAAAGCCCTGTTTACAGATTGTATCTGATGAAATAGAACGGTTAAGATTAAAATTTGGACACATGCTCCTGTCCCGAGAATTTTAGGTTTATTTCGCTTTCCCCCCCACCCCCACAATGGTTGTCTAGGTGCACTGGAACATTCCTTCCTAAAACACATTAAACTTTCGTTTACAAAGACGTGAAACTCACCGAGTGGTCAGGGGTGTTCACTGATATGCTCACACAAAAATCGCTGCAAAAGATGCTTTCCAACAGGTTTTATCGTAGTTTTTGTCCAACTCCATTGAAAGAGCTGTGTGAGGTACGGTATTACTCCGCCGCTT
>NC_137135.1:32904757-33191638 GCF_949319135.1 Squalius cephalus
ATTAAAGCCTTTTATTTACACTCTTACAATCGCTCTGATATTCATCCGCCTCGAACAACATGCCTTGGGTTAAAAATTAAAACAAAGAGATGGTATCACACAGAAAACTTACTATAGATATTATTAGAATAAGGGTTAGGCCAGCGTTAACATCTCGTAGAAATACATCTCATACTTATGTGTATCTATATTAAACGCAGATCATTAGTTGACCTTAAGTTGAAAGGTTATTAGATTATTTCCATTGAAGTACGTCCAAATGGACTGATTGATCCTCAGGAGCTGCAATAGTGACAGCTACAGTATTAAGATTTAAACTGTTATTCTTTATTGCTGGAGAAGATGGTCCTGTTGTGGATGCACTGGCTTTACTCTGGAGAGAGAGAGAGAGAGAGAGATGGGCATTAGTGCTGGTATTTTAGCACATGATCACTACATGAGTGTTTTGGGGTAAAGCAATAAATGACACACATAGAGACTCACCCAAAACATCAGCAGGAGCTGTGATGAACCATCATCAGAGAAATGCACAAAACACACAGAGAGAAGGATGTCAAGAATATTTACATTACAAGTGATTGACTAATTGATTTACATTGCAACTGACTAAAATAAAATAAGTTGAAATTTAAGAAATACAATTTAAACAAATTAAATAATAAATTAAAGCTAAATAGATTTTTTTTAAATGAATAAAAATGACAAAAGCACATAATATGAATATAACAAAGTAAAATGAATTGAAAATGTAAAATTAAAAGCTAATTTAGAATATTGTTAAATATTATAATGGTATATAAATAATACTAAAATGAGTCCAGATTTATTTTTCATTTTTATGACACAATAAAAAAACAGAGACCTGAGTGTTGTTATTGTTAACTGGAACTATTAAACATTTGTTTTCTTTATTTGATATAAAGCTGAAATAAAATAAAATATAAATATTAGATGGAAAACTCAAAAAACTTGAATGACCATTAGAAAAGTTTCCCTGACGACTAACTGAAAAAATTAAGCTGAAGTATTAATATTACCAATAAAAATGAATTAAAGCTAAATAGAAATATGTCAATTATGTGTACACTAATAAAAAAATGACATAACTAAATGAAAAAAAAAAAAAAACTAAAATTAACAAATATTAAAATAGTATATCAATAATTCTAAAATAAAAGCATAATATAACATAGTCAAAACATAACATTATTCGTTTACTGTTCTAGCTTCTGGTTTCTCAAAGGATCACATTCTAAAGCACATTAATACCCTAGTCATGAAACGCACCTGAGCCACACTGGGGTCGCCCGCGCATGAGTGTGCCCGAGATCTCCTTGCCGTCTTTGTCCACACACCAGCAGTAGCCGGTGCTGTGCCAGCACTGCATGGGCATATAGTTGCCCTGCTCGTCACACTGAGGCTTGAAGAACCCGGGCCTCACCTGCTTCTCAGACTCCAGCTTACACTTGCTCTCCACCTCAACAGCTGCAGAGAGACACGCGTGTCATGTGGAGATCTGCGTGAGGTGTGTGTGAGTGAGTGAGTGTGTGTGTGTGTGTGTGTGTGTGTGTCTCACCTGATGCAGGTGAGCTCTTAATCTCCTCATCTGCGTCCACCATCAGAGGCAGACTCCTCATTGGCAGATTCATCCTCTTCGGCATCACTCTAGAGCCTTCTGACAGAACATGAAGAATTAGTTCAACAATAATGGACAAGAGCTTGTGAGACAGTATATTGGGAATGTGGTCACAGGTGTTGTTACGCATGACATTTTTTAATTAATTTTGTCAATTATGTGCTTTTGTAATTTTTTTTTTTTCTAATATATTAATATGTTTTTAGCTTTAATTCAATTTCATTTTTTTTTGTAATTTTAATACATCAAGTTTTTCAGTTTGTTATTTTTTCATCTAATATTTGTATTTCTTTTTATTTCAGCTTTATTTCAATTACCAAAAATGCCTATATATATATATATATACATTTTTATATATAAATAATGTAATATATTATATTACATTTATTTTTCATATTATTTATTTATTTATCTATCTTGTGTTCTGGTGATTGTGTTGGTGATTTTCAAACATTATATATATTTTTTTAGTTTTCGGTTTTTAGTTTAATTAATTATTTTTAAATTTATTTAATTGTATGTGCTTTTTTTTTTTTAATATTATTTCAAATAATTATAATATATAATATATCTTTAATATTGAATATTAATATTTCTTTTTAGCTTTTTTTTTATTTTCTTTTTCATCAACGTAAATATATTTTATTTCAGTTAGCTGCAAAGGCAACAAGTTTTTCCATCTAATGTTTATATTTAATTTTAGCTTTTTTATATACATAATTTTAATTATATATTTTTTATTATATGTTAAATAATGTAATATATTATATTACATTTATTTTTCACATTATTTATTTATCCATCTCTCTTGTTCTGTAGGGTGATGTTTTTCAAATATTGTATATTAGCTTTTATTTTTATAGTTTTGTATATTTAGTTTAAGTTTTATTGGTTTTTATATATTGGTTTTATGTGCTTTTTCATTTTTAAAATATTTACATTAATACTTCAACTTAAACATATTTTATTTCAGTTAGTTGCGAAGGAAACATTTCTAAAGTTTTTCATCCATCGAATTTATATTTTTTGCGGCTTTATTCAATTACTAAAAATGCTGCCAATATATTATTATTATTATTATATTTTAAATTTGTTTATAATATCTTATATATTTAATATATAAATAATATATTACATTATATTACTTTACAATTATTTTTCATGTGATTTATTTATTTCTCTCTCGTGTTCTGTATGTTGGAGACCGTACCGTCCAGTTGTCCGCTGCCCTCTCTCTGGTTTGTGAAAACTGGCTGCAGTTTCTGCAGAAAAGAATAAGAAACAGATATTCAGAATTGAATGAACAGAAACCCAAGCGCCACTATTGACAACTATCATCATTTGCTGTTTCTCCTCACCAACAGGGGAGTGCTCTTTTTCTTGTCGGTGGTCTGGTCAGAGGTTTCGTCAGAGAAATCCTTCAGGAGGGGCATGCTGTTCATGGGAAGGTGCATCACTTTTGGAGGACCAGCTGACAGACGAAAGATGAACATGATATGCATATAAGTCTCATTTGCCTTTTAAACAAATATTTTTTAAAGGTGTGAGCCCTTTATTTACGAGAACTGGTATTTATAGGCCTGGGACAATATGCATGAATAATTTGATGCTTGTATTTCTGTAAATGAATAGCATGTAAAGCAATCCGTGTTTGATGAATGTTTTTGATGCACTGGTTAAATATACCTGACATCTTTCGGGTCAGCTCAGTCTTCAGCTTCTCCTGGCCGCTGGTCAGAGCACTGATGTGTTCCTTCTGGCCCCAGACGAAGTACGCGGTCAGCGCCTGACCCGCCAGCAGAAGACAGGCCAGAACTGTTAGTCCGGCCACCTTCAGCGCCTTTCCATTGGGGTTCCTGCAGACGGAGACACACACACACACACACCGTTAGACAAGGCGTTCTGCTGTTCAGGGGAGTTTCCACACTGAAGGTCACTGCTGTGGGTGTTTATCTGTAATAACATCATCTCTGTCCGGCAACAAAAGTGCATTCCCCTTCAAGTAAAAGGGAATATTTCTATGATTCACGCCACTATTTTGAATCAAGATCCTGGGAATTTTTGTGGGTGATTTGCTTTTCATTTTATTAAAAGAAAAGAGAGGGAGAAACAAATCCTGCTTCTATTTTTGGATGATTTCATTTGAAATAATCCTCTTTTGTAACTCACTTTGGAGTCTGCTAATTGAATAAATGTAAATATGGTTTAAATTCTTAACTAAAAATAAGATTGACTGATTCAGGTTTTCAGGAAGACTGAGAATAAACAGCAATGAATGTCCAATGCAGGGATATTTTGGTTTGTCAGAATTCAAATTAAAACCATAAAAAACTAATATTTTAGTTGCTTGAAATAAATAACATGAACTAAAATCAAATAAAATATGAAAAAGTAATCTTTTTTTAATTTCACCAAGTTGCCAAGGCAATATTTCTCATTTTTATTTAGTGTAACTTCCTGAAAAATAACTAAAACTGAAACAAGTTTTAAAAATAACTAATATACATATGAATAAATTGAAAAAAATATATGCCTATATATAAAATGACTGACCCAAACCAAACTACTGTTAAAACTGCTACTTAAAATTTTAAATGAACATTTGATTTGATATGATATATGATATGATTTGTTTGGGTATTTTATGTGCTATTTAAAAAAATCTTGTATAATAAGTCTATTACATTCAGATTCATGGCGTCATATTAATTGAGACTACATAGAATATTTGTCATTTTAAAAATGTATTTGTCACACCACAGGACTTTATAAAATGTAGGCTACTAGTGAAGGCAAAAAAGTGATTAAAACAATACAGCTCCCAAAATATAGAGTTAAACATTTATAAAATTCCATAAAAAAAGAAAATATTTAGTCAACAGCTCATTTAAAAAACAAAACAAAAAACACTTGTCCAGTATATAAACAACCAATCAGTAACGGCAGCGCGTGTGACGTCACGGGTAGCGAGGCAGAGTTTTATTTCCATCTTTCTGATTTCGCCTCTATATTGGAATTTTAAAGTAGGCTAATAAATAAGTATAACTTAAGTAAGATATGTATCAAATGAGTTTATACTTGTTGCGTCCTTTTTGAGCCACGGAATCATTTTAATAATGATTCATTGTCATTAATAGGCCTAATTAATGCTTTTAAATTTACATGCACAATACTGGTGTTTTGCATGCAAGAAAAAAGTTTAAAGGATCATTCAAAGCATGCATTCTTGAACATTTACCCTCACAAATGCTATATTGTTATTGCTATCATGCACTAATGCCATTTAATAATATATAGCCTACTGAAACTAACAAATTAATTTATTATGTCACACAAACAAATAAACAAACATCACCGTGTTGGTCCGCGGCTCAGGACGGTCTCTTGGCTCGGCACGCGCTGAATCAGCGCATCGTTTTGATGATCTTCCATCACTGCTGTTTCTAGTGTGAGTGAGTGGGTGAATGTGTGTGTTTATTCCGAATGAACGTCACTGTGACTTCCAGAAGGTTTTATGCACTAGCGAAACCCGCTTTTCAGGATGTGTGTGGCGGAAAGCCCCTGATTCTACAGATGTGAACCTGAACCTGATTCGGGCATCTTCACATCTGAAATGTGATTGGCTGATGAGAGCAGCGTCATTAGTTGATGGAGAGACTGAAACTTCAACTAATATATGGCCATGAGAAAGTGCTTGATAAAAACAAAACACTGAACATAAATATTCCACTTTCAGTTTTTTGAGCAAAATGATCAAATATTTCAGAGAGGGATTTGACATCAATAGGGTGACACTTTCTAATAATTCTGTTAAATCACTATTAAGATCATGTTTAGATTAAATGCACTCAGGTCCATATGTAAAAATATGCATCAAAGTGTGACATTCATATTTCTATCTTTCTGTCTTGTATAGCCTATTATATACAATATATTACTATAGCCTTTTTGAAATTCACATTAATGTATATCAGGCTTACATACAGTAGCCTACACTTTAAAAAAGTTGCTGCCTTAAATTTGTAAGTATCAACTTGGATGTTTAAGTAATTTCAAGTTAAATTAGGCCTAGCCTACATTAAGTTGACTTAAAAATTAGATGAATCTTGTATAACTTATTAAAAAAAAGTTTAAAATTGCTTAACTTATTTTGATGAGTTAAAGCAAGAAACATATTTTGTCCTTTTTATGTAAACTGCATAATGAGTAAAGTTCTATATATAGGCTAAGTAATGCAAGCTATTATAAAGTTGTATAGTCTTTGCAGGGCTGTAAAATGTTGTAGGCAACATCATGGTGAAATAAACACATAAACATGGTGAAATGTGAGTGAATTAGTGCAGGTTCTGCCGAGATACAGCTGATTCAAGCGTCCAGTTTCTCTGATTGGGCACGCAGACCAAAACATCATGACATACAACATTCCTTTTTTCTAAAACACAGAACTGAGAAATAAAGAATCAAGTCCGCAAAACTCCACCATCCTTTCCAAGTAAAATGTTAAACATGAAGTGAAATCAGAGAGTAAGATCTTTAGATGGTTAGACTTTTGCAAACTAAAACTCTGATTTATCAGAAATGTGTTGTGGAAGCCGTGTTGTGTTGTTGTGTTGTGTTTGTTGTGTTGTTGTTGTTGTGTTGGGTTGGGTTGTGTTGTTGTGTTGTGTCTTAAATGGTGTTTAATATAAGCAGAAATAACTTTTCTGTTAATAATTTTCTGTTGCTGCTGGTAAAAATAATCACTGAAGGTGATTTTATTGGTAATCTGTACATAATCAAATGATGAGATTTCCAAACACAGTTAAGTCAAATCTCAGTTTGAGGATCACTAAAGCAAATATATGTAGGCTATATCAAATGAAATCATCAATATACACATACTATTAAAATGCACACAATTTTTGCATAATATAAAACATATTTTTTAATTATATTTAAAAAAATGATCTACTTTATTAATATATTTCCCAAATGGAGATGTCAGATCTAGTAGGGACACACACATAGTAAACATAAACACAACACAATGTCAAAAGATTTGCAAAATATTTAGTTTTGTTTCAAGCAAGCAGAGGAAGACAACAATATCTGCATACAATACTTTCACTTTTATTTTTGATTAATTAGAATATAAATCGAACATCACAGTTATTGAGAACTAATTTAACTCTTAAATCACTTTTAACAACCAACTCATGTTATAATAATATTATTGAATACATTCTATATTAAACAAACAACTGATGTTTTTTTTTCCATGAATGACATGAATGACGGAGAGCATTTTGAAATGAAAACTCAGTTTTCAAATCTGTGTTGTGTTGTTGTGTTGTTGTTGTTGTGTTGTGTCTTAAATTGTGTTTAATATAAGCAAAAATAACACTATTGCAAATGATTTTCTGTTCCTGTTGGTAAAAATAATCACTGAAGGTGATTTTTTGGGTAATCTGTACATAATCAAATGATGAGATTTCAAATCTCAGTTTGAGGATCACTAAAGCAGATCATACGAAGGCTGACAAATATATGTAGGCTCAAACGAAATCATCAATATACACATACTATTAAAATGCACACAATTTTTGCATAATATAAAACTTTTTTTTTTAAATATATATAAAAAAGATCTACTTTATTAATATATTTCCCAAATGGAGATGTCAGAGTAGGGACACACACATACAGTAGTAAACATAAACACAACACAATGTCAAAAGATTTGCAAAATATTTAGTTTTGTTTCAAGGAAGCAGAAGAAGACAACAATATCTGCATACAATACTTTCAATACGAACAATCACAGTTATTGAGAACTAATTTAACTCACTTTTCCACACTGAAAAAAATGATTCATTTACTAGTTGAATTTACTAAAAAAAATTATGTTAATTGGATCCACATAATTGATTTTAGCCACATTCATTGAATTCAATGAATTAACTAAATGTTTTTATCGTAAGTGGTTCCACACAATTGATTTTAGCTACATTTAAACAAATGCATTAAGTTGAACTTAGTTCAACGTAATGCATTTGTTTAAATGTAGCTAAAATCAATTATGTGGAACCAATTAACATAATTTTTTTTAGTAAATACAACTAAGTCAATGAATCATTTTTTTCAGTGATTTAACAACCAACTCATGGTATAATATTATTGAATACATACTATATTAAACAAACAACTGATGTTTCTTTTTCCATGAATGAGATTATCAAAAAATCTTATAGAGGAACAAAACAGTAGTTGATTTCAGATTTGCTGATTTCACATGAGAGTTAAAGACTGAATTCAGAAGAACCCAACAAGGAATGCATTTCATAATTTTAAAGATGACTGAAAGGCACATTAACACAATCGAAGGTGTGTTCTGTAACTGCTACTGTACTAACAGTGAACGCTCCTGCTGTTAAAATGTAAAAATACACTCACAAACAAACAAACAAACAAACAAACACATTTATTCTCCCTCATATAATAATCTTTTTCTGACTGTCTCTATCAGACACATAATTCAACATCAGAAATACATATACAACTGAAGTCAATGCAAGCATTTGAGGGTTTTGTAAGGTTTTGGATAGTAATTCTTCCCGATGGATTTGGTAACACTTGAGTCATTCTTCACTTTAGAGTTAATTATTATACATTATGTATATTAGTATAAAGTAGTTCTCTGGGAGCTATACAAAATAGTGGTTATTGATTAGAAAAGTGAACACTACTAAATTGTTAATCAAAGATTCTTGTTAATTAGTTACTACGTGCGTTACTAATTTGTTCCTGCAGTTATTCATAAATGACAGAACCGTATTCTAAGTGTCACCATCACATCTTCTCATTTCTTTCACATTCACTGTTATCAGCATCATGACTGCAGTGCTCAGGATACTAAACACTTTCCCTGAGGCCTTGTCCACACTAATACGTTTAAAAACGATGACGTACGTTTAGTCATGTGACCATCACAAACCCATCACGTTTATACCGGAATTGTGCCTGTTATGTGCTATTCACTTTCACACAGTTGCTAAAATATGTTAATTTGCAGACTCTTCATATCACAGTCCTGCAAGATGACCGAAAATTCACTCGCATTTGCTGTCCTGCGGTAAAACATGAGAGCAGTTGTGTTTTAGACCAAACATATAATGGTGAGTGTGTGCTATAGCCTGCGCATCAGTGAATGCTGAGATATTCGGCTAAATAAAATCATCCTGCCAGAAGACTTGTGTGATAACCTGATTATGTCTTGTTCTGTCTTTTATCATCTCAGTGAGCTTTTATGAGGGTGAATTTGGTGTTTTCCGACGTTTCAGTGTGAAATCGTTTGGGAAAACGCTATGTGGACGGAGAGCGTTTTGAAATGAAAACTCAGTTTTCAAATCTATCCGGATTAATTAAGACCTAGATGTTGCAGATCCTCGTATATTGCTCATCTCAGACAATGAAATCACCGCCCTGAACTTTCCCTCTTCGCTTCCTGTTTTGTTCTTCCTCTATGTCGGATCCTCTCAGTTTCCTATCTATTACAGACAAACAAACAAATAACTTTCTTTGAGCAAGTAGAAGCTTTTTAGGATGCATGAAGAAGATGGACATAATCAAACAACACCCTACATTTTTTTTCTTATTTGAGAATCCTTTTCACTCAGAATTAGTGGCAGGTTTTCACTGTGACCAAGTTCAAGCTCCCCAAAATTGTCTACATATCAAATTGACCCTGATAAATATTAACTATAAAAAGTAAAACAACTACTCCTTTAGAGCCTAATTAAGTTTATGTTAATAGATACATTTCGCCATATATGATCCACTGTTAATTAGCTATTTCATATTCAACTTTTCGTTATGGTCTGGCCTTCACATGGTTAACATCACCATACCTTCCACAGATTATTAATCATAGTAAAGACACTTGTGTTGTGTTACAAGTTTTCTGAAATGGTATGTTTCAACACAAAATGTGGCATTATATAATATGTGACCCTGGACCACAAAACCAGTCACAAGTTGCACGGGTATATTTGTGGCAATAGCCAACGATACATGGTATGGGTCAAAATTATCGATTTTTCTTTTATGCCAAAAATCATTAGGAAGTAAAGATCATGTTCCATGAAGATATTTTGTAAATTTCCTACCGTAAATATAGAAAACATTTATTTTTGTGAGTGAATGCAGCACAATCGCCAACATAAATGGACAACTTTAAAGGGGATTTTCTCAATGTTTCCATTTTTTTGCACCCTCAGATTCCAGATTTTCAAATAGTTGTATCTCAACCAAATATTGTCCTATCCTAATAAACCATACATCAATGGAAAGATTATTTATTCAGTTTTCATATGATGTATACATCTCAATTTAAAAGAATTTACCCATGTGACTGGTTTTGGGTCATAATTTGAATTTCTTTCTTCTGCCGAACAGAAAGGAAGATATTTAGAAGAATGTCAGTAACCAGACAGTTTCTGGTCCCATTGATTTCCATAGTAGGAAAAAATATATAGGCCTACTATGGAAGTCAGTGGTACCAGAAACTGTCTGGTTACTGACATTCTTCTAAATATCTTCCTTTCTGTTCAGCAGAAGAAAGAAATTCATACAGGTTTGAAACAACATGAGGGTGAGTATATGATGACAGAAATTTCATTTTAAAGTGGAGTATCCCTTTAAAGGTTTTAGCAGATGAGATTTTGGATTTCTCTTTTTATCACTCTATATATCAGCCAGAAAAAAGTTCTTCCAATAGTCTGAAAGAATACATGTTATGGAAGCAAAATCAAAAAAAAATTACTGTGATTAATAAACTGGGGAAGGTATGGTGATGTTTACCCTGTTCACCAGTAGAGTCTTGTCTTAATGTTACCAGTTGACCAGTGCATGAAAGGCTTTTGCCTGTAGTGTCTTGCCTTAAATTGTGCATGTAGCCTAAGGTCCTATGTCATTTTCAAAACTCACAGCTTTCCAAACTGTTTATGGAGTTTTTGTATAATGAATGTTTCTGTAAAGATGTTTTGTCAGCTGAGCATAAATCCATTGAACGCACTGTACCACTCACATCCTCGGTTTAATTCAGTATGTCTCTATATCTTACTAAGCTCTGGTAGTTTGCACCAGATTGTATTACCGCTCTCTGAGCGTTAGTCGTCGCTCTATAACCCATTAATAAGTGTGTGTGTGTGTGTGTGTGTGTGTGGGCTATATGTGTGTGCTTGTCGCCCTCTATCACCGAACGCTTGTAAGGCGTCAGTCCAGCGCACATGTGTTTCACTCAGCTGGTGTCTCTCTGCGCTCGAGACGCGCTCCGCACCGGAGGAGAACCGGAGTCACCGGACAGCCGAATTTACCGGACCACCGTGAGAACAGCATCACAGGACGAGCGGTGAAGGATTGACGCAGGACACGCGCTCGGACGCGTTCAGCAACGCTTCTTCTGCTGTGTGTGAATCAGGTGAGATGAAATCTGCTGCATGTTCTCACACTAAACAACGGCCTTATATAAAGACACTCTCTCTGTGCATCAGACACTGTACTGTTACTGTACCAGTGATGGGTTCACACCGCACCTGTTGTTAGTGCATCAATCAGTGTTCAGGATGTTTACAGTCATATTTAGTATGTTTTTCTGTAGTTTGGTGATTTTTAGTGGATGAACAGTTCCCCTCAGATTTCTGTGTAACCCAAACAATACTTTCTGGACCCGTTCTGTATTTGTGCTGTATTTCAGATGTGGTAAATCATGGTGTATTTGATGTTTTACTGTACTGTAGCCTACATGCATTCATGAGTCTTCAAACAGTCCTTGAATAACTCATCACATGATGGGTATATTGCTTTATTGGGGTTAATTGTGTGTGAAATCTGATTTACAGTAGATTCACTGGACAATCACATGACAGAGAAAAATTAAAATGGAAAAAACATTTTATAAAAATAAAACTGAGCTTCATTATTCAAGATCTTGTACACGGCTCATCAGTGTTAAAATCACTTATCGTACAGTGAAACCTCTTTAGTAATGCATGGTTTTTAATTTTGAGTGTATTGAATCTACAGTCTGTAAACACTCAAAAATCAAACCCATGTGACACAGTTTCATGTCATTTGCAAGGCTTCTGGTAAAAAGTGCATTGTCTACAGGTTTCTTTACATGTGCGAGGGCAGTCTTTGAAGAAAAGTATACTAAAACATGGGGAAATGAGTTTTGAGGATGTTTAGCTCCTCTCTGTTTGAAGACTCTTGAATCAGCTGAATCATGTTCTTGATTTTAGGGTTAGTTCACCCAAAAATTTTAATTCTGTCAGTATTTGCTCACCCTCATGTCGTTCCAAACCCGTAAGACCTTCGTTCATCTTCGGAACACAAATGCAGATATTTTTGATGAAATCTGAGAGCTTAAAAAAAAGAAAAGTATTCTCGTCGCTTCATAACATTAAGGTTGAACTACTGTAGTCACATGGACTATTTTAACAATGTTTTTACCATGTTTTTGGGCCTTTTTAAAGTTGCAACGACTTCGCTGTCAATGGAGGGACAGAAAGCTCTCAGATTTCATCAAAAATATCTTCATTTGTGTTCCGAAGATGAACGAAAGTCTTAAGGGTTTGGAACGACATGAGGGTGAGCAAATGATGACAGAATTTTCTTTTTTTTTCACATCCTTTAATCTACTCATATCAGCAGGTACGAGTAACCAATTACCATAGCCATATTCAAATCCTTGAGTATGGTTAGGTCGAGCGGTTGGTTTGGGTTTGGCTTCAGCAAATATCACCTCTGTATAAAAAACGATTCAGTCTGTGAGATGTTCTAGTTAATGTGTGTGTGTGTGTGTGTTTGCATGTGACCCATGAACTCCATCCACTTCACAGCTGTCGTGTACACTCTAAAAAATAAAACATTGGGTCAACAAAAAAAAATATGTTAACGTTTTCCACTAGAATTTTTATGTTAAGACTGCTGGCAGAATTACATTAATTCAAAGCGATGTTTTGAGTACGGTTAATTACTTTTTTTGGGCCACAATAAAACGCATTTCTAAGTAACACGAACTTAATAATTTTCAACATGAATGCAAGTAATTAAGTTGATCCAACATAATGTTTTAAGTTAGGTGAAGCAGTTTTTTTGGCCACAATAAAACACATTTCTAAGTAACATGAACTTAATAATTAAGTTGATCTCTGCAAGAGTTAAGTTGAGCCCTTTTGTTTTTATTTGAAGTTGATTACTCTTTTAAACATACATGTAACATTCATCTTTTAATATATTTCCCTTTCAAAAGATTTAAATGAACTGTATTACCATGTCCTTTCTAATACAACGTAAAGCATACATTTTCTTAGAAATCAACCTATAGCCGACTTATCACTTCAAATCAAACATTCAATTGAAATGTATGGTCACTACACTGTCATTGGACAGGAACACAGAAAACATTTCATCACTGGATAGGTTTCGTTCGTTTATTTAAAGTGTGGTTTATGTCAGCTGAATGTGCGGAACGCTTTTCAGAGAAGATAAGGCAACGTTATTTTAGTACAATTAACACCCAGCGGTAGCTAAGGGGAAAAAATCTCTGAATGCTTCACGTGAAACTTCGGTCTTCCGACCTATTACCATCGTGTCAATTCTCTATTGATTTTGATGGTAATATCAGTTTTGATTAACGTTAATATGCGCGAGGAAGGGAGGGAGAACAAGACAGTTTGAAGACTGTGAGAGTGCGCGCGCGTGGCCGGAGGAGGGTCTCTCTCTCTCTCTCTCTCTGCTCGTTCTCTCAGTAAAATGCGCGGGCGCCTGTCACAATTGTAAACAATAAAAACGAAATTTGGAAAACTAAAACGGAATTCATAGGGCCCTACATAACTCCGACTTGTTTTGAGCAAAGTATCTGAACAAATAGCGTAGCTACTAGCCAACTTTACCTCGGCACACAGACTAACGTATAGCCTACTATCAACACTGCTCAAATTTCAGAGTAAGGACTTCCAGATTTCGGTATTCGGTTACAGTAGGCTATCACCAACAGAATCCTGAGCGAATGCGAATATGTGTAAGCATAAAATTACTTACCATTCACCACATTACGCTTCAGCGAGTTTCAGCTGTGGCCACACTCGTCTGGCCTTAAACATGCACACGGTAACTGTGGACCGTTTACACGTCATCAAATTGTTTTTTACATTAACAGAACTTAAAATTAAATTAATTTTTGATCAACTGAAAATGTTAAACTCTGACAAGTCATGATAGTATGTTTAATCAATAGGCATAATTTGTGTGTCATCCCAGCTCAATAAAATAACAATTACAAGTAAAAAGTCTAACAGTATCTCAGAACTTGATTTTTTATTTCACAACAATATATATATTTAAGTAATGACTAAAGGTCCTCTGAATTAGTTTTTAGAGTGTAGCGTAAAGGTTATTTTTAGCTGAACTGACGCCTGTTGTGTCTTTTCCTGATTTTTTTGGGCTCTTCAGAGCTGATGTAAGGGGCTGATTGTTGATTTGTCTCTTCAGCGTAAGAAAGTCCTGATTGATTAGTTGATTGATTGTGTTTCCAGTGGCATCAGAGTCAGAAAGATTCAGTCTAAATCAGATCAGATGCTTTCCTGTAGGGCTGCATGAGTAATTGAAATAAAACAGAAATCGTGAAGAAAAAAAAAAAAAATGCTGTAATTTTACAGTTGTAATGTAAAAATAAAATGACTATTATTATATTATTTTTCTTAAATGCATCTGACTGTCTGTACAAAGAGTCACATGATCAGTGACAAGGAAAATGGGGCACTGAAATGAATTTTTCATGACATTATTTTTATTTTAAATTATTCAAACACACGGTCTGTTTCCTTTTATGATTTGTGTATTTCACAGTGAAATTTTACAAATTAATAATTTAATTTGTTTAATAATTTATTCAATTCTTTTAGTAGTAATTTATTATTATTATTTATTCATAATTTATACATTTTTTATAGCCATATTGATAAAAAGCACAGCAAACCTAGAATTTATTTTTAAATTCTATTTTAAATCACAATTTGTATCAGAAAAATTACAATTAGATTTTTTTTCCCTAATTTGTGGATCCCTAGTTTTTTGTATTAAAATGCACAAAACCCCATTTAAACTGACTGCAGTGTGCCTAATTAGGCATCATTTGGGGGGTTGGTAATTTAATGAATGACTTTGTGCATGTAAATCATCATTGTTTTGTCTCCTCTTTACGATAAAACAACCGTGTGTATGTTTCAGAGAGTAATTCTGTATCTCATATCTTTGAGATGGAGATCCAGTGAATCAGGATTATGATCGTCCTGCAGATCGTGAGCTTCTTTAACCCTTTAAATCACTGCTGCATAACGAGTTACCATCTGTGTTGAAACACAAACACTGGCATTTGTCAGGACGCAACAAACCGTTTATTTATTTTGTCCTGAGGAGAGGCAGGTTGGCAGCTGTCGTTTGGCAGAGAGTGATGGATTGTGGGTAATTTGATTCTGAAATCTTCATCTGCTCAGTGGGGTCTCATTTTGGTCATCACTCAAACTGTTTGCCCTTAAGGTGAGCAGGAGGAACCCCAACACACACACACACACACACACACACACATACATATATGTATACATAAAAGAAGCCAGAAGCCTTCAAAAAGTCTGTGGTTGGCAATTTATTTGATTTAATACCGTTATTTGTTCACACAAATTGTATTATCAGCAAAATGGAAGAACATCTGACCATCTTTACAGTCACATGATCAGTGACATACATTTACTTTCATTTGATTAGTCATATAGTAATATTGATAAATAAAACTTAGCTAATTTCCTGGTTTATACCAAAGAAATTCAATGTTCATTGAATAAACACTGTAAAGATAATATATATATATATATATATATATTAGGGCTGTCAAACGATTAATCGCGATTAATCGCATCCAAAATAAAAGTTTGTTTTTACATAATATATGTGTGTGTACGGTGTATAATTATTTTCTATATATAAATACACACACATGCATGTATATATTTAAAAAAAAATTGCATGTATATACTGTGTATATATATTTATATTATATATAATTTATATTATATATAAATATTTTATATATAAATAACACATTTTTCTTAAATATTTATGCATGTGTGTGTATTTATATATAGAAAATAATTATATTCCATACACACACATATATTATGTAAACACAAACTTTTATTTTGGATGCGATTAATTGTTTGACTGATATATATATTAGACTGAAGGAGTGCTAAATGTGTGTGTGTATGTAAATATACTATATATACAATAGATACACACAGTATGAGCTCAGAGAGAGATTTCTTTCATTGTTGTTTTGCGTCCTTTTAACATTAGAATTTTTAGTTCTGTGGATTTCGGTTTTTAATTGTAAAATGTCTTTGACATTTGATCATGTTTTTGCATATTTTTGGCATGTAGTAAACACTTTGTACTATGTCATTTTGCTCTGCATTGGTATCGGTATTGTTGTCTTGTTTTCCCAGTTCAAATATCTAAACGGTCTTTAATCAAGATGCATTTCATTGAGAAGCAAAATTACGTCAGATAATAAGTCTTGTTTTCTGAAAAATGAATCAAAATAAAGCAAGTTTTTGCTTTCAAAAATATCTGCCAATGGGGTCAAAAAAATAAAGGGAAACTAGATTTTTTTTCTTACCCCGTTGACAGTTATTTATTCTTGTCTCAGCATAACTCATCTCATTTTTATCAATTTTCAAGACTAAAACACTGGTCGGTCCCGTGTAATGTGTGTGTTGGAGCGGCACAGAACAGACATTAATCAATCTGTCGGGCAGGTGGAGAGAGAGAGCGAGTGAAGGAGAGAATCATGGGAGATGTGTGTCTTCTGCAGAGCTCATTCATCATGCAGTGCCTTGTGGGATATGTGAGGTCACGTGTGTTGTACGTCTCACATCAGAGAGCAGGACGTTACACGCTCGCTTACACACGGATGGCTGATATCTCTCTTTCTCACTCCTTCTGCCTGACTGACACATTTCCCTCTGATATATATTCCTGTCAGTGTCCCCGAGTCTGCTTTGAGTCGATATTGATGTTGTTGTTTTGAAAATGATTTTGAATAGCTTTGTTAAAGGCCTGGAAATACTGCACTAAATGGCTTGATAAGTCCAGTTCTCCTACCTGTGTTGACATTCAGTGACGTCCTTAGTTAATAAATGGACAATAGATTTTAGTTTGTATTAAAAAATTGCAAAATTGGCTGTATTAATTTGTCCATTTTCAAATGTTAAACCATCAAGCCCCCAACAGTCCGTTTATAAGCACTTCTCATTACAAGTTTGGGAAGTTGCTTTTCCAAATGCTCATTAAAGCGACCCGAACACAGCACATACTGTGATTCGATTAATCGTGCAGCCCTATCATTATTTTTGATCCATTTTTCTGGAAGATAAAGATTAAAAATTTCAGAAATGCGTTTGTATCCCCGTCATGAAGACCAACAGCAGTTGTAACAAACAACTTAAGTAAGAGAACCGTTATTGACAATTTGTTGATAATCGAGGGTTTCTTACGTAAAGGTTTTACTGCAACTGAACCCAAGCCCCGCCTCTTATGAATATTTGCATATCATTACCGTCACTTAATGTAATAATGATACATCACTGAAGTTGTGTTTAGTCAGCGACACTACAGCCTGGAGTAAGCAAAGACATTTCAGACCCAACAGGTCAGAGGTCACCACACTTGAACTTTAGTAGTCAGCAAAAGACAAAAATTGGTGTGAGGGCGGGACAACCTGTCACTCACATGGGATTAACCAATAGCAAACCACCACCATCCAATCAATTCCTCATGGACAAAATCAAGCCCCGCATTTCATTTGTTTCTTGTTTGAGAAGCCGTTTCACTCGGTTATACGTCACAGTAGAGAAGAAAAGGCTACCGAGTTTAAATGTTTAATGCTTCTGAAGGGAATATGAAGTGCACTTTCCCTCAAGACTGTGTCCTGCTCTCAGAGGTGTCAGACGACACGGTAGTTTTCAGGATCATGTTACATCATCTGACCCGTTATGAGCTCTCGGCCAATCCAGATGCAGGCTTGGAATCATATTTAGGTGAGAGGTCACAGGGCACAAGAATCATCTGCCGTCCGGCTCAAATCACCAGCCAGCGAGTGTGTGTGTGTGTGCCGATCTCATTACCCACGTGCCCTGTCATTTAAAGAGCAGTCAGGTCAGTCGTCTTGATGGTCCCGTGTGCTCAGAGTGAGTTTCACGACCCCTGTTGAGGTTCCTTCGGCATGTTGTTCCTTTAGTTTTGAATTCGTTTTTATTGTAACATGTAGTTTTCATTTTAATAAATTAATAATAAATTAATAATTTAATAAAATGATTAAATCTGATTAAGAATTAGTAATTTTGTTGTGTTTGTCATCTTTATTAGTTTTTGTTTTTCAATGTATCTATGTAGTTTTTAATAACTATTTCAGTTTTAGTTATTTTTAGTCATTAAATTAAACTAAAAGATGAGAAAAGTTGCCTTGGCTTCCAGGTGAAATAAAATGAGTTTACACTTTTTCAAAAATTCATTTCAGTTAACGTTTCTTTAATTTCAAGTGACAAATTCAAGTGACAAATAAAAAAATCATTTATGATTTTAGTTTTAGTTAACTATAATAACCCTGGTAGTAAAGCTTTTATTTCACGTCATACCATAACTAACATCAGCGGGAATGAGAAATGAAAGTTTGCCTGAAAATGTCTTTGCTCAGAAGTTTCTCTTTCATAGCTCAGGTGTTGTATCAACTTTGTCTCAAATTCACTTTAAGACTAAAAACTATAAATGGTTTGCTCTTGGATGCAGAAACGTTTGAGTTCATAGTGAGATCTCTGACTTTTGATTGCATAGTTAGTTTTTGGTAATAAAATATAAATATGCTGTAAGTATTGCATGAAAAACTTGCATAAAAATGGGAAAAGTCCTTGGAAACTGAAATAAGTTTAAGTTGACATACTTAAATTATTCCAACAAACTGAAATAAAAAATGAATGCTATGTAGAAATATAAAAACAAATAAAAATGACAAGAACAATAAAATGACTAAACCTTGCAATCAAATTAAAATGAAAACATATAAACAAACATAACTTTAATATATAAATACTAAAATAACACTGGCATTTAATATACATGAAAAGAAATTGAGGTGTACATTATGTAAAAAAAAAATTCTTCTTCAGATGTTGTGTGTGTGTGCGTGTGTGTGAGCAGTTTCTCTCAGCTTATAGAGCAAACACTCATCATCATGTGGTTTTCGTAAGCCTGAAGCACATTGTTGTCGACTCAGAAGAGGAAAGCGTGACATGACCTGCTGATCTTCTCTCTGGAATAAAAGACTAGATGTTTCACTATTTCTGATTGGCTTTATATCAAAACCAAGTGAGCTGTCTAGGCAGTATTTGAGGACATCATAGGTGCTCCTTGCTCCTTTTTGGTGAATTGCAAGGAAACCAATGGGGCTCAATTTGACCCAACAACACTAAAGTTGAACCCAGTTTTTAACACAACAGGAGTTAAATAATGGATGATCAATAAACCTCTCTCTCTTTCCAGCATGGTTATTTGACCAGCTTATAAATTGCTTCCATTTGTTTAGTTGTGGTGCCGCTTCTGTGATACCATAAGTGTGTTTAGGAAAGATTTGTTCATATGGTTTGAAATTAAAGAGTCGCTCATTTTCCATCTGAGAGATTCAGTTTTCAACTCGTGCCTACAAAGCTGTTGTTGAGCACAAACGCAGAGCTCTTAATGAGCTCGTGTAAAAACAGTCATCGGTGAACACGTGTAATAACCGTCTCAGCGGGGCTCATTATCTCATATTAAGCTGAGGTCATTACTGCCCTCTGTGTTTAATGGGTCTCATGCAGCACTTCGTTATGAGGTTTCACTCACTGAAAGTGCTTGACCACAGGCACAGACCTTTAAAAAGCGTTTAAACGAGTTCTTCATATATGCATGAATGCATGTTCACTGCTGTTCAAAACTTTGGGGTCGGTAACATTTAAAAAAAAAAAAAAATCTGCTTTTATTTGATCAAAAATACAGTAATGTTGTGAAATATTATTACAATTTAAAATAACTGATTTCTCTCTATTTGAAAGTGTTATTTATTCCTGTGATGCAAAGCTTTAGTCACATGATCCTTCAAAAATCATTCTAATATGCTGATTTGCATATTATCATCATTATTTAATTATGTTTTAGGATTCTTTGAAATATAGAAATTTAAAAGAACAGCATTAATTTAAAATCTTTACAGTCACTTTTGCTCACTTAAATGCATCCTTGCCGAATAAAGTATTAATTCCTTAAAATCGCACTCGCTCCAAACATTTGAACGGTAGTGTATGTACTGTATGTAATATCTGCAAATATTTATATTATTTAAAAATAATAGCTGAATTTAAGGAATTATCTAAAGGTAAATGCTCCATTAGCAGCATATGTGACATCGATTCCTACAGAAAATAATTCCCTAAATCTAAAAAAACATACAAAAATTGCATTTCTATACGGTGAGTGTGAGTGGAGGGTTTAAAAGCAAAAATGTTAAAGCAAAATGCATTTTTGTTAAAACACACATAAATTCTAGTGATGCACTGGAATTAATTTTAATCCCAACAATCCTGAAGAAATGCTTTCTCTTTAGATTACCCTTTCTTTCTCTTCTGAAAGCAAAAATAGCATTTTTAGCTGAATATTTTGGTTGGCCTAAATTTAGCCGCATCCCTAATGAGTTCTTCAGTAGATGTGTGTTGTTTGAGTTGTAAAGTTGTTTAATTCGTTCTTCTGAAGTGGGACGGCTGTTCTAGGTGGATTTTTACTCAATTAAAAAGTGCTTTGTGGATATTTACTTTTATTTTCCTCTGGTGTTCAATCACATTTCAAGTCAGTCAAGTCAAATTTACTTACAGTATAGAGCACTTTTTCAAAGCAGCTTAAAAACCCTGGTGTTAATGTTTATTATATCTTAACTTCATGCTTTGTATAGTCACATTTTGCAGATAAGAGCTGGATGATAATAATAGTTACATTTTGAGAAGATACGAGCAATCAGCTATAGTTGAGATTTGCTGTATAGTATATATCAATGTACTGTATGTATGTGGATATACTTATAGTAACTATTTATGTAGAGCTGTGAGATAAAATGTCGTGATTAAAAGATATTTGTTTAGTTAGTTATTGGCTCTGGGTGATTTACAGCGTGTCATAGACGTTAAATTCTATAGTCCTTCAAATATATTAAAGGATATTACATATTTTCAAAAATATTTACTAATAATATTTTTTATTGACCAGGCCATCTGTAGATTTTGCTGCTGTACTTCTGTTCATAAATGAGACGAGTGTTTGTCATCAGATGATGTTGATGTCAAATAGCTCAATGTTGGCAGATAAATTGGCCTGATCAACATAGAAGTCATAATGGGTTTAATTTATTCTTAGATTATAGATTGATAGAATTAATTTATTCTTCACCCATTGACTTTAAATCATCTGTGTCTTAAATGCACTGCTGATTTGAAGACACGTAACACTGCAGATCTGATTGAGGTTGTTTTCTGTGATGGGTTTAGGGTTAGGGGAGGGAACAGTTTGTACTTTGTGTGTAAAAAAAACATTTATGTCAATGGAAAGTCCTAGAAAACATGGAAACCTAACGTGCGTGTGTGTTTGTCACATGTCCTGACAGCTGCGGAATGATTTATATGGGGTGATTTGTGCTTGATGTCCATCCGCTATAGGATCAAACTCCATGTACAGTCTGTGGTCTCGCCTCCTGGACTCATTCGTTTCCTTTCGTTACTGTTTCAGATCAGGTCTCATATCATCGTCACTGCAGTCCGTGGAAAATCTGACCCGCCTGTTTGTAGACATCAAACACGACCACACTCACTCCCGAGATCCAAATCTCTATAGTATGTTTCATGAGAACGTATACTGTGCATGTTTGATGTTTTTCCAGTTTTTTGATGCATTAACCAGGAAAATGCATCTTGCTGTTGATGAATGTATCAGTCATCTAACAGATCGCTGAATCAAAATGGCTCAGATGCTTTACTGTACTGCTGTAAAACTCAATTGCTTGATTACATTTTGAAGATAAAATGTATAGATTCAAAATATACATTTGACCTTGATTAGATTTGAAAGTGGCATCTTCTGAGGCACATGTGGTGTTTGCCAGCGCAGAACTCACTGGGATGTGGATCATTACCAGCAAGATGCTTCAAAGTGCTTTCTACATGTTTATCATTTCACATGTCCATAATCAGAAAAACATCTAGTTCATATTATCATAAACACCATAAAAGCACTCTTCAAGAACTGATTATATCAGTAAATTCTATCATCATGGCCAGCGCCGTCACACTTGCTCAGAGCAACTGAAGTGATTATTGACTGAGTCTCTTAGTTTTGATTGCAGTTGAAGTCTGGATTGCGATTGCTGCTAAACGCAGGGCTGAATGAACCGGATCGTCATTGTGTTCAGAGAAACCCACAAACCCCAGAGCTGCCAAACGTGATAAATGAGCAGCCGCTCTGCCCTTCAGGTCTCTCATTGGCTGTCTCCAGGGGAATCTGCGCTGTTTGTTCCTGTGGCATATCCAATCAAATAAACACGCGTGTGTTGGTGTAATAGGGGTTCATGTGTGGGTCGATGGGGTTGAATCAAGCGTGTTGTGTTCGCGTGAGGTGTGTCGTACATGGCCTGAGGTGTTACTGTTAATTCTCTCATCATGGATGTGTCACTCATGAGTGTGTTCCCGCTGATGATGTCTGATGAGCTGCTCTCTGGGGTTCTGCTTCAATCATCACTCCCACTTTTGACTTCATAATGGAAGTCTTTTATGTCAGGGATCAGTCACAATCAGAATGTTGTTCCCAGAATGAGGTCATGAGGCAGAATATGGGTTAGATGGGTATCCTTTCCTGTAGCTCAATCAATAGAGCATTGGTGCTTGCAACGCCAAGGTCATGGGTTCGATTCCCAGGGAAAGCAAGAATTGATAAGAATGTGAACGTGTGAACCTTGAAATGCAATGTAAGTCACTTTGGATAAAAGCGACTGCCAAATGCATAAATGTAACGTGAATTATCCAGTGTTGGAATCTGCTGAGAGAATTCTAGAACTAGAGTTTTCAAGAGATCTACAATTTAGAGTTTTTGAGTTCTCTTTTGCAGTTTTTTTTAACATGGCTGAAGTCAGAGTTGTCTTGAGCCAAGGCTCATCGATGCACGAGGGCAATGAAGGCAATATCCCGTCTGGTCCGAGCCAACAGAAGGTCTACTGTGGCACAAGTCACACACAACTTTAAAGCTACACTGTGTAATTTTTTAAGTTGATTCTTAGCAAAAAACACTTTCAAAATAATATGTGCTCATTAATGTGTAATTACTTCTACCAACTAATCAAGTATTCTCGTAAGCGTAGAATCTGCCATTTAGAATACATACGAGCGAGTCGCTCGAATGGCGGAAGCCATGTTGCGCCTCCATCTTGAAAATACATTAGCCAAAGAGGGACATACCTGGAAATTCAAGCTTCGCCTTTCGCGTTTTGACACTCAGTGGCACCGTGACGAATGCGAGGGGGAGATTACTCGTGATTGCCGGCAGATTTGAAATAATACGGCCACCGTATGAGTTAAAACTCCCTCGGAATGGGAGGGGCTGGAAAGTAATATTCAGTTGGTAGTCATAAACAATTTCACCGCGAGATGGAAGAAAATCCTACACAGTGTAGCTTTAATGATGGTTATTGGAGGAATGTGTCACAAAAAAATGCATCACACTGAAGCTAAATGATGCTAAAATAATGGTAGGAGTCAAAGTTGACAGTAACTTAAGCCACTTTTGTCTCTCTAGAACGAAGTTCTGACTAATCTAAAACAGATTTATGAATCAGCCCATGCAATTAAAGTAGAATTTTCATTCACAGTTTCCATTGTGAGTTCCAAAATTCTCATCAGGAGTTCCAAAATAGATTTGTAGATTTCATCAGAATCCCGCAGTGAACTCTGGTTGAATCCAGTCCGATTGAGTCCCAGCGAAGGTCTCCATTCTGTCACACCGTTTCCACGGCCTTCATGCAGCGTTTCCATGGAGAGCTGGCGGTTGCTACGGAGCGTCGTTTGTTAGTGTCAGTGTGTGGGGCTGCGTGAGGATTCCTGGTGACCCGAGGGTTCGGCTGGCCTCTTCTCACAATGGGCCGACCCGTTCCAGAGTCCCAGTGCTGCTTTTGTTGCCACACTCATATATCAAATGCATTCTCCTGCCAGCGGCTCCAACAATTCTTCTCAAACTCTCACACACTCACATCAAAGGCCCAGTGGGGACATTCTGTGAGTTCGACACATGCAACTTCTGTTCTGTGTGTGTGTGTGCGCTTGTATCTTTCTTCTCCTATCTGTCTGAATGAGAAAAATCATAATTTCTCATGTCAAAATGTCAGTGATTGGTTACGCCGCTAAAACGAAATATTGAATTAATTGTAAAGTTCTAATGTGTGTTTTATTATGCATGTTCACATGATTTATATGGTAACACTTTACAATAAGGTCCAATTAGTTAATGTTAGTGAATGCATTAGCTAATACTAACCATGAACAACTGCTCATTGTTAGTTCGTCAGCTCAGGGCCATTAAATAATATTAACAGACACAACTTTTGATTTGAGTAAATTATGAAATTGCCATTACTAAAGATTAATAAATGCTTTAGAAGTATGTTTCTTGTTTACTAATGTAGATAACTAATGTTAACAAATGGAACCTTATTGTAAATTTTACAGTTTTTCTGTTAACTAACTAAAAAGCTGCAAACTCTGTAAGCACACTTACTCGTGTGCTAAATACACTGCAGTTTTTATCAAACGGAATTAATATAGACTTCTAGTCTACATCAGACGTGTGTGGCGAGTTGCAACACATCACAAATTAATTGCTCTCTTTATAATCAACATAACTTGATGGGCCGGTACAGTTGACACGGTATAATCTCCTCGGTTTATGAAACACACCAACTTGTTTTATTCACCTATTCGTTCTTCAGTCAAATGAATTTACTTAAATATCATATGAATTTATTACATTGAGTATGTATTTGTTTTTAATTTAAATAAGATTTTGGCTATTCGAACAGCTCATGTCCAGCTAATTCAAGCCATCTTCTGTTTCTGATCATACCACGTTCATCCATTGACATGCAGCTTTTTGTGCATCTTGATCATTTGTTTTCATCGACTGTCTTCAGCTGAAACTTCTCTCTGAGTTTGTGGATGAATCTGATGGGTATTTTTAAACACACTGAGAATCAGGACACAATTTCACAGCCCCGTTGAAGCACGCCCCGTCAAAAGACAGTGTGAAATCTATGCAAATTCAGCCCGAATAGTTCCTGAAACCCGCCGAGAACAAACCCATCAGTCCACAGCGACCCGCTGCCGTCCAGAACCGCTTCACTCCTGCTGAGTGTCTGAACACACTGTCTCTAATCTGACACTGATATTCCTCCTCATGCCCTGAGTGCGGTGTCATCGCCACCAGAGGTGTGCGTGTGTGTGTGTTCCTCTCAGTAACTCAAACACACACATAGTTGCAACAATGCATAGTTACATTTTATGCATCTCAACTAAATGTAGATTCTTTCTTTTAAACATTTTTTCCTTACATATTTGTTTCTTCATGTGTGCAGGTGTCTTCTGGGATCCATAGCAATGATTATCGGTGAATCACAGCAGAGCCGGCCCCCGTCAGCTGTCCGTGACCAATCAAAAGCCTCAGAGTGAGCAAGAGGGCGGAGCCAGTCTGATGATGGACAGACAAATCATCCACTCAAGTTTAGAGCCCCGCCCCTTCTCTCCGCCTCAGCAATGGTCACATAGAAGCACGGAGACATTTCTGTGTCATGTTCCTCTCGTTTTACTTCTCCGAAAGAACGTGAACATGTAGATTGAACTTCAGTTTTCCTTCTTTTAGCTGTTTGTTTGTTTATTTGTGTGATGCCCAGCGTGCTCCGCCTGCGCCGTCTCGTTCGCCAGGTGCCGCTACAGACCAGCCTCATCTTCCTCTTCTTCCTCTGCGTTCTCAGCGTGTTTCTCTCTTCCTACTTCCTGTACGCTGTCAAACGAGAGCTCGAACCGTCGGTCACTGCAGGGCATGCAGCGGATGACCTCTACGTGACCTCTTCTCGACCACTCCCCTTTCTTGCCGGAGTGGGCGGGACGTTGCCGTCTGATGGCTATCGGTCGGATCCGGTCGTGTTGGTGTTCGTGGAGAGTCAGTATTCGCAGCTCGGCCAGGAGATCGTGGCCATCCTGGAGTCTGCGCGATTCCGGTACCGGATGGAAATTTCTCCTGGAAAAGGGGACATGCCCACGTTAACAGATGGACTGCGGGGCCACTTTGTGCTGATTGTGTATGAAAACATCCTGAAGTACGTGAACATGGACGCCTGGAATAGGGAATTACTGGACAGATACTGTATCGAGTTTGGAGTCGGAATTATCGGCTTCTTTAAGGTAAGAGACTCTATACCAGTTTCACACACTCGCTCATCAGCGTTTCTATGGAATTCCAAAGCTGCCAAAACAATAAAAAAAATACATAAATAAATATATGAATAAATGTTAAAAATAAATAAATAAATAAATAAGTATTTATACTTTTATTTCCTTATTTATGTATAATTGTATTTTTTTCAACATTGATACATTTTTTCATTTATATTTATTTATGTATTTATTTATTATTTTGGCAGCTTTGGAATTCCATACATTTCAACTTCCTACTTGGAAAAGTGCATTGTTGTAACCAGTGAAATTAATAATACATGGAGAAAGTGAATCAATAGTCTCAAAGCCACTGGCGGCAGACGGGACAAATCTAAGATGTATGATATAAGATTTAAGATATAGGCTATAGGGATCTCCCAGTCACGTGACCCCTAGCCGCGTGTCAGCCATTTTGACGGTATATATCCGTCAGCTACTCTGTGGCAATGGATCTATTATTAGGGGTGGGTAATATATTAGGGAGTATATTATTATACTAATAATACTATAAATATTAGTATAATTATTTTATAATTAACCTAAATATTGCAATACTTTGCGCTACAGTATTGATATAATTGCGTGCGCAAAATATCTCGATACTGAACAGAATCGATTTTTCCCCCCACCACTATTATTAGTGCAGCAGCCGTCAGCTCTTCACGTCATGTCATCGCACTTATTAGCATCACAAAAATATATATATACATAGAGGAAGATAAAGGATTTAGGAATCATAGATCCATATGAAGCACCACAAGTTCTTTTTACAGGCATTAAATGTATAGAAAAACTTCCTGACATTGAGTTCGGTGACATTTACAGCTACCTTATTCACTTCCCATCACGCTACACCGGATCATAAAAACATACAAAAGCTTAGCAGGCTATCGGTTGTCATGGACATGTTACAAAAACTGAATAGACGTAAAAAGTAGGGCTGTCAAACGATTAATCGCAATTAATCGCATCCAAAATAAAAGTTTGTGTTTACATAATTTATGTCTGTGTACGGAGTATAATTATTATCTATATATAAATACACACACATGCATATATATATTTAAGAAAATGTGTTATTTATATATAAAATATTTATATATAATATAAATTATATATAATATAAATATACATACACAGTATATACATGCAAATATTTCTTAAATATATACATGCATGTGTGTGTATTTATATATAGAAAATAATTATACACCATACACACACATGTATTATGTAAAAACAAACTATTTTGGATGCGATTAATCGCGATTAATCGTTTGACAGCCCTAGTAAAAAGTCAAGTAACCTTGTATAATTTCATCTAAACTTTATTGTATATTTTACATGCACTTTTATAATTTGTTTACATTTTACTTCTTGTACCTTATATCACAAACAGATGGAAGCCAAACACCACCATCAGCGTTTTGCCTGTTTATTGCCGCCAACCACTTGTTTCTCCGTTTTGATTCTTTTGGGATACTTGGGATACGGTATAAAGATATTCCTTTTGTATGATCACGTATCTGATCGCATCCAACTGCACAGCATCGCTCGGGCATGATAGGAATATCTCGCGACGAGCTGTAGTATCACTGTAGTTTATGTACTGTCTATGAGTATCACCGGCGGTTTAGCATTTTCTATTCCGTCAAGATGGCTGCTCCAAATGGCGTGACGTCACGCGGGACATCCCTATTGACAAATTCAGCCGAAACGGCTATTTTTGGTTTCAGGCCGAAATGTTTTTTGTTTTTTTTGGAGGGCTGAAATCAGTGACTGAAACAGATGTTTAATTAGCACTTCTCCAATGGAATGTTTTAACAGTGTTCAGCGTCTTTTTCGTGCACACAACGTGGATAAACAGTTAAACATGTCAGCTGTGTGGACACTAGCTCTGGATTGACAATAATAATTTCTTGATTTGAATCGGTAATGATCTAAAATCTTATAGTCAGTGCTGTTTTCTGTTGATGCATGAACAAAACTTCGCTAAACATTTGTAGCGTACCTGCCATCCAACAATTACAAAAAGCTTTGTTACTTTTGATATAAAGCAAAGTCTCAAATGTCGATTTTTTTTTTAAATTCAAACAATGAATGTTGTTTTGGCGCTCTTTAATACATCGTAACAGATCACAGATCAAACACACGTGAACTGATAATCTCTTCTGCTTTACTACTGGTTATAGCACCAAATAAACATGGGTGAACATCAGAAGAAATGTTGAAAGATACAATACAACTTACTGAAATGAATCCTCTCTCATATAATCACTCAACCAGTGTTTTAACCAGGGAAAGATGTCAATAAAACATGCATACATTCATATAGTATATATATTAGGGCTGTCAAAAGATTAATCGCGATTAATCGCATCCAAAATAAAAGTTTGTGTTTACATAATATATGTGTGTGTACTGTGTATAATTATTTTGTATATATAAATACACACACATGCATGTTGTATATATTTAAGAAAAATTGTGATTTTTGTATAATTTATATATAAAAAAATTATATTTATATATAATATAAATTATATATAAATATATACAGTATATGTATGCAAATATTTCTGTGTATTTACAAAATAATTATACACAGTACACACACATATATTATGCAAACACAAACTTTTATTTTGGATGCGATTAATCGCGATTCATCTTTTGACAGCCCTAATATATATACATATATGATTTGATTATAATGTTCCAAAATCTGCAAAGCAATCAGTAGTGTTGTTATTTTCTTTATTCATTATTTTCTGAGTGTCTTGCACTATGAATATATCCCACATCTGACTTTGTTTGGATGGAAGCAGCATGTATATCAGATCATCTGATGTCACTTCCTGTCTGTCCCGTTAGGCCAATGAGAACAGTCTGTTGAGTGCGCAGCTGAAAGGATTTCCTCTGTTCCTGCACTCCAACCTGGGACTGAAGGACTGTACGGTCAACCCTAAATCCCCTCTGCTTCACGTCACTCGAGCACAGCAGGTCAGACGAGCTTTCAACGCTCATCAGCTGAAGTTTAACTTAAATAAAGCGTTATCTGTGTCTGTGTCAGGTGGTTCGCGGTCCTCTTCCCGGGGATGATTGGACCGTCTTCCAGTCCAATCACTCCACCTATGAGCCGGTCCTGCTGGCCAAAACCCGTTTCTCGGAGAGCGCTGGGCTCGCTGCTCTTCTGCACACCTCTGTGGTGCAAGATCTCGGGCTTCACGACGGGATCCAGAGGGTCCTGTTCGGACACAACCTCTCCTTCTGGCTCCACAAGCTGGTGTTCGTGGACGCCGTGTCCTTCCTCACTGCGAAGAGACTGTCTCTGTCCCTGGACCGCTTCATACTGGTGGACATCGATGATATATTTGTGGGCAAGGAAGGGACCAGGATGAAGGTGTCGGATGTGAAGGTGCGTTAAAGAGATCGAAACATCTGCTTTTGTTTAAGCTTTTTGCCACTATTAGAAGAAAAGTGTGGGGGAAAAAAGCATGGAAACTAAGGGAAGATCGAGAGAATGGATTTGGGAAATCACAAGCCAAATTACAGCTGGAATCTAAAGCTAAATATTATTCAGTGGCTTCTTTATTTAGATTTTTTTTTTTAATGCAACACAAAAAATATATCTGGAACAATCTTATGAAAATATGTCCGGATCACGTTTGTGTGTGTGTGTTTAGGGACAAAATCATCTTCAGAATGGGGATGTTAATGAATTATGTGTAGATTCGTGAATATCATAAATAGTGTGTGGTGTGTGTATCTTCTCAGGCGTTGGTTGAAACTCAGAATGAGCTGCGGAGGTCGATTCCAGACTTCACCTTTAACCTGGGCTTCTCAGGGAAGTTCTTCCATGCAGGTGAGTGAGAACTGCACAAGATCCGCTTTTGAGAAGCATTGATGATATATATGATGCTGAAAATTCAGCTTTGCATCACAGGGATAAATGACATTTTGCAAAATATTGCAATAGAAAATATTTCACAATTGTAACGCAGTTCGTTGTTGCGAGGAGGAGGAGGCTTTAAAGACTTTAATAACAAAATCAATAATCAAATACAAAATGAAAGTAAAGACAGCAACCCCTCACGGACGACTGCTGTCACATATAACAAACAGAAACATAAATCCAGGCCTGTCCTCTCTCGTCCTTCACTGTCGGCGCTCCTCCTTTATGCTTGCGCTCCTCCGTGAGAGATACGAGACCGGTGCGTCGCGCAGGAGTCGCTCATTAGCAATCACGCCACCGGCCTCGCGCCGTACTCGTCCTTCTCGCCACAACAATTATTACAAATTTTTTTTAATTTTTGGGATCAAATAAATTCTGCCTTGGTGAACATAAAAGACTTCTTTCAAAAACATTTTAAAAATCATAATTATTCAAAACTTGCCACAAAAATGAATAAATGTGTGTGTGTGTGTCAGGTACTGATGAGGAGGATCTGGGTGATGATCTGCTGCTGTCATACGTTCATGAGTTCTGGTGGTTTCCTCACATGTGGAGTCACATTCAGCCACACCGCTTCCATAACCAGAGTGTGTTAGCGGAGCAGATGATCCTGAACCGTCGCTTCGCTGAGGTGACACACACACACACACACACACACACACACACACACACACGGGTCTGGAGTGTTTTATTCCTATTTCAGTTCTGACTGTCATTCTGTGTTTGTGGCGTTTGATTCTGTCCTGTAGAATCACTCTATCCCGACTCATCTGGGTTACGCAGTGGCTCCTCATCACTCCGGTGTGTATCCCGTCCACATCCAGCTGTACGAGGCCTGGAAGCGCGTATGGGACATCAGAGTGACCAGCACTGAGGAGTATCCACATCTCAAACCCGCTCGATTCAGACGCGGCTTCATTCACCGCGGCATCAGAGTGAGTGTGTGTGTGTGTGTGTGTGTGTGTGTGAGCTCTGCTCATTAATATAAACCCTCATTATGTTTGTTCATATGTGTCAGCAAATGAACAGTTGAACTGATAAATTGACACTGACAAGTGCATACGACTGTCACATTCTGCCCTCAGTGACATTCAGATCTTCACATTGTTATGAAGAGTGACAGCCAGAGCTTTTACTCTCCACTTACTCATCATGCTAGAACGAGTGAATAATGAATGATTTTATTCAACCACACAGGACAAATGACATCATCATGAAAAAAAATCAACATAAAATACATAAATGTAATCAACATAAATAATAATTTTGTAATTATAAAATAAAATAAACAAAATTATATTTTATAATTTGGAATTTATTAATTATGAGTTATAAAATAAATGAAATAAATATGTAATAATTATAAAGTCATTTATAAAATATAACTATTCAAATATTTTATAATTTTAAACAATTATGAAATAATATAAAATATAATTTTTTTTTGGAATTATCTAATACATACTTTATATAAGAAGTAAAATAATTATAAAATGATTGGGTTTCCCAGTGCTAATAAACATGAATAATTTTGTAATTATAAAATCATTATGAAATAATTTTCATAGTTACTTCATATGTAATAATTATTTTATAATCATGAAATAATATAAATTATAAAATAACTGAATGCAATAATTCAGAAAATATTAAATAAATAAATAATTACAGGTATAAAAAAATATCTAAAAAATAATGTTAAATGTTAAATAATTATGAAATAATTGTTTCAGACTTTATTCTTCCTTCAGAGCTCAGCTCAAATCCGATGCGATTATTGTTCATGCGCAGCTCCCGTACTCTCCAGCAGAAATGAATGACTTCCAGTGTGTTCTCAGTCGTTCGTCAGAGATGCTGAAAAGCTTTAAAGCACTCACGGCACAAGACAAGATCCACAATCCCTGTTAATATCAAAGGTGTTTGTTTCATGCAAAGACCAAAAATGAACAATACGGCCCCTGAACCAAGCGTGAAAACAGTCCGCTTGAGAAAACGTCTCAGTTGTGCTTTTCTTCAGGAGCAGATTCATATTCTGCTCGCTCTCTTTCTTGCGTTCCATAATGAGTTTGAGCTCCTGAGTTCAGTGTGAGATGTTATGAATATTACATTAGCTCACGTCTATTTATTCCCTCAGTGAGACAGGCGCTGTACTGCATGAGTGTGTGTGTGTGTGTGGCTCTCACATTAAGTCAGGCAGGCAGTGTGTGAATGCAGAACTGATTGGACGTCACATTTGTGTGTGTTTTCCTCAGGTGCTGCCCAGGCAGACGTGTGGTCTGTTCACACACACCATCTTTCACAAGGACTATCCCGGCGGCCCACAGGAGCTGGAGCGACTCATTGACGGAGGAGAGCTGTTCCTCACCGTCCTGCTCAACCCCGTCAGTCTCTTCTTACACATCAACTCACTGTGTTCATGCGCTTATCGTCAGCAAGACTGGGATATATAGCCATACAAATGTTAATCCTTTTCAGCATTTTGATGACCTCTATTTGAAAAAGTATTTCACCTGAAAGGAATTAAAAGGGTGTTTTTGGGGTTCCCAATCAAAAATGTTTAATACTCACAGTAAAATACACTAATAATGTTGGTGAAATTAATCAAGACATGTTTTTAATAATTGAATTCAAGAAAGACTGATGTGTAATATTTTTTATTTATCCAAACAAATGACCTGAATAAGTTTTGAAGGAAAAATATTATGGGTTTTCATGTGCTTATCAACGTAAATAATATTTTTTTAATTATGAAATAATTAATAAATAAATGAAACCATCATGTAATTATAAAATAACTATAAAATGATTATGAAATAATACTTTATAATTGTTTTAACTCTTTCACCCTTCCATTTGTCCTGTTGTCGACAGACTCGGATGTTTTAAAATATGAAACTTATGGTACAAAGACCTCTTATATGTCAATAGAGTAAGGATTAGATTAATTTTATGTCATGACCCCTTTAAAATTGTACATCTAGATTTTTCAATGTATGAAAATTAAGCATTCACTTTTATTTGAGTGACAAACAAATCGCTGAATCCGAGTTTTGAATTGAAATGGGCAGTTTGAATGGATTTAGAGAAACGAATCAAATTTAAGAATTCTTACACTGTTTTTATTACAAAATTTTATTATGAGAGATGCTATTAAACTTTCTCTGAACACTTGCATAATAGTCACGAGACAAGATCATAAAACTAGTTTAAAGGAACACGCCGATTTTTTGGGACTTTAGCTTATTCACCGTATCCCCCAGAGTTAGATAAGTCCATACCCTTTTCATCTCCGTGCGTGCCGTAACTCTGTCTGACGCACACACCGCTAGCCTAGCTTAGCACAAAGACATGTAAACAACATGTAAATAGGAAAATGTTGGCGTTATTTTGTCACTTTTGGGAGCAGTATGCTAGCTGGAGCCATTTACCTCCAGTCTTTGTGCTAAGCTAGGCTAGCGGTGTGTGCGTCAGACAGAGTTACGGCACGCACAGAGATGAGAAGGATATGTATGGCCTTATCTAACTCTGGTGGATAAGGTGAATAAGCTAAAGTCCCAAAAAGTCGGCGTGTTCCTTTAACACATGGTACTAGACAGCTATGTAATGAGGTCATGTGACCACAATGTAGCGTTCTACTGTTTTATCATTGCATGCTGTTTACATACTAATTAACAGTGATACATGATCACAGATGGTATAGAATATATTTGGTGCAGAATATTCCAAGTGCAGCCTTAAAATACGTTTGATTGGCTGAAGTGTCTTTCTTTCTCAGATTAGCATATTCATGACTCACCTGTCAAACTACGGGAATGACCGTCTGGGATTGTACACCTTCAAACGGCTGCTGAACTTCCTGCTCACATGGACTCATCTGAAACTACAGACGCTTCCTCCAACGCAGCTCGCCGAGAAATACTTCCACCTGTTCCCGTCCGACGCCGAGCCGCTCTGGCAGGTCTGTGTCAGTGCAGATTCATTTATAAAGGAGGATTTCAGAGCACAAATATAAATCTACTCAACATAAAACAAAACAAGAAACATGCGTAAAACAAAGATCTATGGTAAAATTAAAAACTGATGCACAATGCAGGATTACAGTTGGAAAATGCAAACTAGTCAAATGAAAATAGTCACAGTCTAGACATCCAAACTGCATTTGAAACATGTGATTCGAAACATGTTTCTCATTTGAATAAAGGCCAGCAGTTCCCAACACTTTGCTCAGTTCTCCTGTCAGTCGCTCAGTCTAATCTTAACTCTTTCTCTGTCTCATTGAAATCTCTGCTGTGTGATCTTGTGTTCAGGACCCCTGTGAGGATAAACGGCACAAGGACATTTGGTCAAAAGAGAAAACCTGCGACCGCTTCCCAAAGCTGCTGCTCATCGGCCCTCAGAAGACTGGTGAGGGGCAACAGCGCCATCCCATGGACACATCCAGATCCTGTTACATAAATCACTACAGTGTGAATAATGAATGAAATATAAAATGGATATATATTGTCAGTGGTGGCTGGTGGGTTTTAAAATAGAGGAGGCACATGAAATTGTATTGTTTTCAGCTTAACTGCTTTAAAATGGCTTTTTGGTCACTTTTAGATAGAGAATGTAGAAAAAATTACACATACAGCAAGAAAATGTAAATATAATTTTAGTCACCCTGGGCTATCACTTGAAGCACAAATCCATCATTCTGTCTTTGTAAATGCCTGTGTTAAAAGAGCATATTCGGGTGTTTAATGAAGCTGATTGCTGTAGCCCAGTGGTTCCCAACCCTGCTCCTGGAGTACCCCCAACACTGCACGTTTTCTTTGTCTCCCTAATCAAACACACTTGATTCAACTCATCAGCTCATTAACCCATGTGATAATGAGCTGATGAGTTGAATCAGGTGTGTTTGATTAGGGAGACAAAGAAAACATGCAGTGTTGGGGGTACTCCAGGAGCAGGGTTGGGAACCACTGCTGTAGCCGATATCCAACTTCGGCTTGGGGTTTTCCTTCACTTTTAATTTGTAGCTTCTGTTCGAATGGTAGCTTGGTAAATTTGTTGGCAATTTAATATACAATATCTGTACTCTCTATAATTAAAGGAATAATTCACCCAAAAATGAAAATTCAGTCATCATTTACTCACCCTGAAGTTGTTCCAAACCTGTATGAGTTTCTTTCTTCTGCTGAACACATAAGAAGATATTTTGAAGAATGTTGGTTAACCGAACAGTTGTTTGGCCCCATTGACGAATGGAAGAAAATACTATGGAAGTCAATGGGGTCCATCAACTGTTCGGTTAACCATGTTCTTCAAAATATCTAATTTTGTGTTCAGCAGAAGAAAGAAATTCATGCTACATTTTCTCTTTGCTTTTCAGGAGCGACGGCTCTGTACTTATTTCTGGGGATGCACCCTGATCTGACCAGTAATTCCCCCAGTAAAGAGACGTTTGAGGAGATTCAGTTCTTCAGCGGGCACAACTATCACCGAGGCATCGACTGGTGAGCGTCAGCAGAGCAACAAACGGCATCTTCACACTGTTAGAGTCTGTGTATTCATTTCTGTTTTCCTTTGGAACTTTGGAACAGTCTTCCTAACATTGTCCGGGAAGCAGACACACTCTGTCAGTTCAAAGCTAGACTAAAAACACATCTCTTTGACCTAGCATACACATAACACATAATATACTTCTATAATTCAGTGTTAGGCTGCATAGATTAGGTCAGCTGGAACCGGGAACACTTCCCATTAATCCTGATGTACTTGTTACATCATAAGAAGAATGGCGTCTACGCTAATATTAGTCTCTCTGTTTATCCGAGGTTTACCGCAGTCCGCCGGATCCAGGCCGTATCCAGATCTGATGAAGGACCTGCGCCTGAACGCGACGACAGCGCAGTCCTGAAGTGTCAACTAGTCCTCTTCCCTTCCCTTTACCTCAGTACAGATAAAATATTGTCGGGATAATTCCGGTTCGCGTGGCTACGCAGACGTTACAAAAATTTCTGTACTATAAATTTTTATGGCCAGACAAGTAGTTTATTGAGGATTGATTTGTAAAGAAGGACTACACGCGAACATATATATTCAAACGCACATACCTTTGGTCTGAACACGTAATGCACATGTGCGTCTGCGTTTTCGCATTTTTGAGGTTTGTGCAGAGATAACGGATAATCGTTTGGCGGCCCCTAAGTTAATAACTAATGATCTTTGCAACGGAAGTGAATCAATCAATACAAACTAACTTTAGCTGGACAATAACTTTATCCTAGAGCTGTTGTAAAGCCATAACAATCTGTTACGGTAATTTCCAATTATCTCTGTAAAGCTGCTCTGAAACAATCCATATTGTTAAAAGCGCTATATAAATGAAGGTGACTTGACTTGACTTCCTCCCTCTCTCCTGCAGGTATATGGAGTATTTCCCCCTCCCGTCCAACAGCAGCTCTGATTATTATTTTGAAAAAGGTGCCAATTATTTTGATTCGGTTGTCGCCCCGTCCAGAGCCGCAGCGCTGCTGCCCAGAGCTAAAATCATCACGGTCCTGAGCGATCCTGCGGACCGAGCGTTCGCCTGGTACCAGGTACCTATACACCACTTATCTACTCATTTACCAGACGTTTACTATGGTAACCAACCATTTAGCAGTGGTATTTGTAGTAAAATGGTACTTTATGAAAATTAAATGTTTTTGTGTGGTATCAGTATTTTTATATAACCATGAATTTTATATAACCACTTATGCCATACTTATTGTACAGTGAAAATCATAGTATTTTATTTCTTTGACGAACGTGGTTTGTACTTTAGTCGCCTTAGTTTATTTGTAGTATTTTGGCCATACAATTTCAAATTACAATTTGAACACTCAGTGTAGACTAACAATTCATTATTATTTAAAATGTAAAAAATAATTTTAAATAAATAAAATTGTGCTCAAAATATCAATTTTTTTCTCTTCAGCATCAGAGAGCTCATGCTGACCCTGTGGCCCTGAAATACTCGTTCCATGATGTCATTACCGCATCCCACAATGCACCTGTGAAGCTGCAGATTCTGCAGAAGCGCTGCCTGGGTCCAGGGTGGTACGCCACACACCTCAAGCGCTGGCTCGAACACTACCACCACAGCCAGGTCTGTGTGTGTGTGTGTGAGGGTGCATGACTGTATGTTCTAATATAGTGCTTTTCTTTATCATATTTCATGTGTTACACCCTCACAGATTCTGGTTGTGGACGGTCAGACGTTGAAAACAGATCCAGCTTCGGTCATGGAGAAGATCCAGAAGTTTCTGGGTTTGGAGAATCGAGTCGACTATCACAAAATACTGGCGTGAGTTTGAGCTGCCAAAATTCATATATATATATATATATATATATATATATACCCAAGTGTTTACCCAAGTGTTTATGTGTGTGTGTGTATATACTGGTATAACACCCAAGTGTTTTTTATGTATGTATGTGTGTATGTATGTGTCTATGTATGTGTGTGTGTGTGTGTGTATATATATATATACAGAGCTATACATTTTATAACAAATATCAGGACATTTTTCTAAGACACAGAGTCATGCGGGACGTTTTGATAACCTTTCTACACTTCATGTCTGTGTCCTTAATATTTTCCCACATTAACTAAATGATGTTTTTTAGGTTTGACCCAAAGAAAGGCTTCTGGTGTCAACTACTGGACGGAGGACAGACCAAGTGTTTAGGGAAGAGTAAAGGACAGAGATACATGGACATGGACACACAGGTAACACACACACACACACACACACACACACCCCTAAGCGGCAGCACAACATCTAGTCAAGTTAAGTCAAATGTAGTTGTTTGACGCTTTTCACAATTCACATCATTTTAAAGCAGCTTTACAGAAAGTCGTACTCTCTATAATGTCTTAGTGCTTTACCATAGAGCTAGTTTTAGGGTTTAGTTATGACGATATAAAACGATGATACAAGAGATCCTAGATCTAGCTATATTGTATTAATAGTGTTGTTTAACACATTTATCAGCGCCGCAGAAACTCAGGCACATGTCTGGGTGTTCAAAGACAATTGAGAGATTTTAATGTTGGTCAATTTTGCTGTATTAAGAGATTTAAATATTGGTTCAATTTGTTCTATTTGTTCTATTAAGAGATTTAAATGTTGGTCAGTTTTTTGTGTAAAGCAAGGTTAAGTGATTCTCAAAACGTATTAATGAAAATAAGATTGGATGTCACAGGTGAGAAGTGATGCTCAAGCACTAATTAATTATAATTTGATTAGAAGTCATTTAAGCAGCAACGTTGAGAAATACAGTGTATTGCTCCAATCATGGTAAAGATTTTTGTTGAAATGTACTTTTGTTGTGGAAAATCTTTTGGTCATATTGCCTGTATCTACTGTCCAGCAAACTTACTTGTTAAAGGAGAACTCCGGTCAATTTTAACATTGAGCTAATTTTTTTGTACATTTGGACAAAAATCGGTGTTGCCTACACCGTGTTATCCTCTTTTTAAAATTTGCACCCTGTTGACTTCAATGGGGCAAGTTTTAAACCTGCTTTTAGCCTCTTAACATCCTTGATGTGTCATTACAAGTGCACAGGTCATGTGAGTGATTCCTTCGGAGTGAACACGAGTGAATCTGACTGCAGTAGATGTGAAAGATATGAATAAAAATAATATTTATTTAGCCAGCGCACATACCTGTATTTACATCCTGTTTTCGGTCAAAGTCCATAGTAATCGATTGTCGAGTTCACGCGCATTGGTTTAGTACCTATGATCACATGTATGTGCGCTGGCTGAAATAACATCATTTTTATTCATATCTTTCACATCTACTGCAGTCAGATTCACTCTGAAGGAATCACTCACATTTTCTGTGCACTTGTAATGACACATCAAGGATGTTAAGAGGCTAAAAGCAGGTTTAGTACTTGCCCCATTGAAGTCAACAGGGTGCAAATTTTAAAAAGAGGATAACACGGTGTAGGCAACACTGATTTTTGTCGTTGTTCTCTGTACTGACAGCACTCCAAATGTACAAAAAAATGAGCTCAATGTTAAAATTGACCGGAGTTCTCCTTTAACTTTTTCCAGTCATTGTACTGAAATATTGAGTTTACTTTAAAAAGACGTAGTGTAAATTCACATTGACTGTTTGTCTCTCTGTCAGTCTCGGGTGTTTCTGAGGAACTACTACAGAGACGGTAACATCGAGCTCTCTAAACTGCTGTATAAAATGGGTCAGACTCTGCCCGGCTGGCTCCGAGAGGAACTCCTCAACATCAGGTAACAGAGTCTCTCGTGATGATGACTGTCACAAACATCTAGAGTGCCAGAAGATCATCCGGACCGGACAACACGTACAGGAGGAACAGTCCAGTTCTGACCTAGACGAGTTTCAGCCGTTTCATCACTGATACTAGTATTTAAAGGCCAGTATTTATGAACAAACTCATATCTGTCCTGTTATTGACACTGGATCAGACTGTGCTGAACTCATATGAAGATCTGATTTCATGAAGATCATCCCGCTGAGCTGAGACTGATGCTACAAACTTGTGAACAATTTTTTTACTCAAGAAATTTGATACAGACTCAATAGAGTTTTATAAAGAAGTCAAAAATCACGACAATGAACTAATATAGACATCTACATTGTTTTTTTACATTTGTATCTAGTTCTGATTGTTGAGGGTTTGTTTGGGATATTTTTGTTTTCTAACATGGATGTCGTTTCACTCACCCTCACGTCTTTCCAAACAGAAGGACCTTCTTTCTTCTGTGATGCTCTAAGAATGACAGAAAAGTACCTGACAGAAGTGTGTGTGATGTGTGCGCTATATTCCAGGTCTTCCGAAGTCATGTGATGCTTTGAGTGACACAGACTGTTCATTCTATGAAATATCTTCTTTTGTGAATGACTTTACTGTGAGTAAATCATTGTTTTTGGTGAACTATCCTTTTAAATTTGCAGCTCTCAAGCTAAATAGTACAGAACTCTTTAGTTTTTACATCAGCAGAAACTCATTTCTAATGTAGTACAGCTCTTATAACATGAATTTACCATTTCAAGTGCCATTTAAGTGTTTCTTGTATGAGAACAGCATGTTTTCGTAATGTTATCCTCATTATGGTTGAAACACAAAACTGGTGATTTTATTAGAGGGAATGTGTTATTAAAGCAATAGTTCATCCAAAAATTAAAATGAGTTTTTTTTTTACTCGCCCTCATGTCCTTCAAAACCCGTATGACTTACGCAAAAAGCACAAAAATGTAGTATGAAGTCTGTGTTCTGGAGTTATACGATGTTGACGCTCACAGATGCACATTTTCAGGTTTGATGTCAGTGAAATTAAACACCACTGGCTTTCATGCGTCTCAAACTGAATGTTTCCCTTAATGTTCCTGGCTTTTTTTAGATGAATTAATTAATTTTTGTTCTAGGTGTGAATTTCTCTCATGCATGAAGATGAAATTAAAATGAATTGACTATTGAGGCAGATGATGGGGAAAAATCACAGATCTGTCCTTTATAGGAAATCTGTTGTGATACCATGGTAAAAATATCAGTTTTATTACTCAAAAACATATTACCACAGTTTCTATGGATTACTGATGTGGAAATACAAATATATGTGTAAGTAGATTGAAGCGTCTTTCACTACATGATTCACAAATTCATTCTCATGTTTTCTTCTTTGTTTGATGTCTGACCTGGTCAAACAGATGCAGATTAGAGGAAAATAAACCACACTGCTGCTAATACTGTGTGTGTGTGTGTGAGAGAGAGAGAGAGAAAGAGATCTTCAGATGGTAGTTGTTGCTATGGTTACACATTTCCTCATCTCCTAAATGTGTTTTAAGACTTTAATTACATTCAGATTGTGTTTTGGTTTAAAAAGCTCCACTGAGAGTTTTAGATTATTAATGTGAGTTTCTCTTATAAGCGTCATTTCCAATGAGGTGGGTTTCTTGAAACCTTCAGTTATGGCCAGGGACTTTATTTGTTGGTTTTTAAAACTAGAAAGCTTATTTATATTTCATGACACATTACTAGTAATGTATAACAATGCTGTAGTACATGTGATGAACCACATGGTGGCAGCAGAAGCTTTAGCTATCGGATGTGTTTGAGGTGTGTGCCCATCTGGAGAACTTGTGATGTGAAACTGTTCTATGTTTAACATGATTCCCTGCTGGAAAACCCGGTTACAACTATCTTAAATCCCGTTTACAACAAGTACAATAACTATAACGTTTTAATAGTCATTCTAATTCGGACAAATAATAAGTCCATGCCACACAAGTATAACGATAGGAGGAATGATATCATTGGAAACACATTCATTTTTTTTTTTTTTTTTTTTTATTTCTTCAGCTAATGATGATAAAATCAATCAGAATCCCCCCAACCCACTGAAGTGTCCCTGAAACCTACAGCGTTATTCATTGTGGAAATGTCATTTCCACTGAAACAGGAAGACAGGGCGGGGCATATTGAACAGCTCCTCCCCTTTTAATACATAGCCAATAGCGTTTCGTTTATCACAGCTCGACTTGAGCATAGACTGTAAAAAGGGCTTGAGCCATTGAGCTCGGTAAAGCTGCGTTTGTCTAGACTCCCCCTTTAGATTTAATTTGAAACGGTCACTAAAGCAAAACAGTGATCATAATCATGCTGAGGATGTGTATAGTTTGAAAAGTGTGTTATTTATGTGCATGACAACGTACTCATCTGTGCTGTTTCTATTGGTGTTTTTCTCTTCCTAATATCCTCCATATCGCTAGCACTCTGTGCAGAATTCAAATGGGTCTGATATGTTTTCTGGTGTGCACCGACTCGCGCGTAAGATTGGAAAGATCCACTCTCGTTTGTCTGGACCGGAACTGACTGTGTGTGTGTGTGTGTGTGTGTCTGTGTGTGTGTGTGTGTGTGGTGCAGTGGTTTACGTGAAACCAGACTTCATTCAACCCAATGGAAAGCATGTCTACACTGTCTAAATCGTTCCCTATCCCCTAGTGCACTATGTGCCATTCACTATATAAAAAAAGAGTAAATGTGTGAACAAGTTACAGATTTTAGCCGCAGCTTGTGTTAGCCGCAGCCGCAGTGTTTATTTATAATGTAGGGGGCGGAGCTTTAGATTCTAGAGAGCATTTGATTGGACAGAAAATCTTTTTATTTATTTATTTATTTATTTATTTATTTATTTTTATTAGACCATAGACATAACATACAATTACAACAATAACAAGACATCCAAAAAGATAGCAATCAACAGTATTGGTTTTACAATAAGTAAATAAGAAATAAATACAATTAAAAACAGAATTAATGAACTAAAATAAATAAATAAAAAATAAGGGCTATCTATAGTGTATAATAATAATAATAATAATTAAGATAAAATTAAAGACCAGTAATTATACTACTTAAAGAAACAGCATATATTAAATTACTTTTCAATTAGCTTCAATTCTTTAGCAAATACAATTGTATCACTACATTTTTTGTTATCGAAACATTTGAGAGACTTAATATACAACTGAATATCAGGCAAAAAAAACTTCAAACAAGGTTTGGAATTATTTATTTTACTCGTGTGAATATGAAATTTACCTAATAAAATCATAAGATTCATCATAAGGCAATTTTCAAATCAAAATATATGATAACATCTTTGGATGTTAATTTACAGTTATAACCAGATTTCTGTTGAAAATGTATAGATAGATCTTCCCAAAATTTTTTAGAATGATAACATTCAAAGAAAAGGTGAAGATTTTTTTCTGGCTGATCAGAACAAAAAGAAAAATTTTCATCAATATCCATACATTTTAATAAAATATAGTTACTAACATAAATATTATGAAGTATTTTCAAATGTGTTTCTCGATGTTTGTTAAATATACAAAACCGAAAGGGAAGCAGCCGAGCCTTTTTCCAGATAAACTCTGGGAAGCAAACATTCCAGAAAAATGTCCCTCTATAGGCTGAAAAAAATCTATTCTTATAAAATCTATTCTTAATAAATTTATTGGTGCACTTTTTACTGTTAATGTCCACCCCATTTAAATAAAGTATGGGTTCAATTTTACAAATGCTAAGGGACTTGGACAGAAAATCTGATGAGAAGCTAAAGTGCCGAGTGATGTCTTCAAAATCATTGATCCATATTCGGCAGAAGTGAGAGGCTGTAAGTTTTGAATGCTTATACGTATCATCTAAATACAAATTTATGTCAGTAAAGCCAACACATTCAAAAGCCAAAAAACTTCAATATTTTTATATTAAAGTAAAAATATACACTGTTACTGTTTGTAGCCTCTTTATTGAAGCTTTGTGTTAAATGCAAATCTTTATCGTTCCATCATCCAGACTGAAATTCGACTAAATGTGTCAAACTTGCATTACATTACACACGGACATTAATCTAAAACTGGACAAGAGTTTGTCAAGACAAATATTGAATGTTGGCTTGACAGCCAACTAAAGTTTTTAAAAAGTTAAAGTTTGAAGGATATGCAGCATGTGGTGTGAATTATTGAGCAGAAGAGAGATTGAGTGGAACTGAGCAGAGTGTTGAAGGACAGACAGGAAAATAGATGTCAAGCAACTTTAGATGTTGTATTAGAAGTGTGTAGGACCGCAGGGGAATGCTTTATTTCCTGGTCTCTCGTAGTCACTGTAAAAATTTCCACAAGTCAACTAAAAAACTTAACCCTGTAATGCGTACGGTGTCATATTTGATGCATACTTTCTAAAGGCTCTAAATCAGGGTTAGCTAACCCTTGTCCTGGAGCCAATCCACCCTCTCCAACACACTCACCTGCTAAACCTTGAACAGGTGCGTGATCAACTCTGCGGGACGGCCCTCGAGGAGCAGGGTTGGAGACCCCTGAAATGATCAAAACTTGGCTGAAAAACCTTTTGCACCCAGTCTACAACATGCCTGACATAGATTGTGTGCCAGACTTTTCTAAGTGATATAGTGGTTTATTTGGTGATACAAGCATGAAAATTGGCATGAGCAGTCTCTGTGGGTCACTTGACAATAAGCCACCTATAGCTACTTGAAATTTCAAGATGGCGGCCATTTTTCAAGATGGCCACCACCTTAGTGGAGCAATTAGGCTTAAGAAATCATTTAGTTGGTGATACAAGCATGAAAATTGCCATGAACCTAATTGCTCCACTAAGGTGGTGGCCATCTTGAAAAATGGCCACCATCTTGAAATTTCAAGTAGCTGTGGGTGGCTTATTGTCTAGTGACCATCAGAGACTGCTCATGCCAATTTTCATGTTTGTATCACCAAATAAACCACTATATCACTTAACTGCTCCACTAAGGTGTCGGCCATCTTGAAAAATGAAAAATCTTGAAATTTCAAGAGGCTCGGACAATTTTCTTGTCAAGTGACCCATGGAGACTGCTCATGCCAATTTTCACGCTTGTATCATAAACTGAATGATTATATCACTTAGCCGCTCCACTAAATATGATCATCAGGTTTTTGAGGAAGGTCAATCATCATTGTATTGCATTGCATTATGTTTTAAAACTACAGAGCGTTGATCATAAAACTAACCATTTAAATATCATCTTAATAAGACATGTTACTGGCAGATATAGAGTGATGACTGATATTTATATGCATTTTATGTAAAATTACAACAAAACACATGCAAAACTTTTTTTTTTCATATATTTTGTCTAAACTGCTCCAATTTTTTCATGTATTATTTCATGTCTTTACAGGGTTAAGCTGCTCAGTTGAATTTCATTTAACTTGTATAGTTTCTTAAATTATTTAAAGATGAGCTGAAGTGAAAAACACACGTTGCCATGATTCAGTGTTCTTTAGATCATGACTCTCATCCTTTATCTTCCTGCTTGTCTGTAAACAAATGTGTTGCCAGGGAACCGTGTTGTTAACGGAGGGTCGTGTCCGGTATTGTTCCCGAAACGCTTCCCCTCCCCCTGAAACACTCTTCTCCAGCGGGAGGGAGGAGACCGGCTTTATCAAGGCCTCCGCTTACGGGAACCAATAAAGAACACATTCCTACAGACCATCCTGAAGGAATGTACAGGATTCCTATCGCAATTTAGAAACAATCCAAGAAAGAAATTCTGTAAGAATCAGAAAATATCTGGATAAAATGTTGATTGTATTTTGACAGTAAAAAAAATAATATTTACTATATTTACCCATCCATTGGGTCTCAACACTGATAATAATAGTAGTGCAATAGAAAACTGTGAGCCGTTCCACTGCAAAAAACAAAACAAAATAAATCAGATCTCTTTAATGTCTGGATTTCTCTCACATAGCAATGACATTAAATGATCAAGTCACATTTATTTCTATTACACTTTATACAATACAGTTAGTTTCAAATCAGCTTTACAGTAATAAACTGGAAAAAACTGTGTTAATGTAAAAGTAATCATTTTTGAAAGCTGTAAAGCAGCTCTACAGAAGTTTCAGTCCAGTTCAGTGTTGGTAAATGATGGCTATAATATAACGGCTATAATAATAATAATAATGTTTTACACTCTTAAAGCGATGCAATAGAAGAAGCACTTCTGGTTCCCCAAAGAACCTTTCACTGAACAGTTCTGAAATTATTGTTTTTGAGTTACTGAATTATTATTTTTTCTTAATGTGAAGAACATTTTAATAATCCAAAGAACCATAAAAGTTCTTCATGGAACTAAAGATTCCGTTACTAAACCTTTATACTTTAAAGCGCATGAGAAACAGGAATGATACTTAAAAAGACTTCTGAGCAGTGAGATTGACTCATGTGCTTTGTTAGAGAGGTGTGATGTAGTATTGCTCTGTTCTGAGGTGTGTGTGTGTGTGTGTGTGTGTGTGGTGGGGGTTTCTCTGGGCCCCTCTTTTTCTCGTTTCCTTGGTCACCCTGATGGACACACACACACTTTTGCTATGGCGGCCTCAGAGACGTGCAGCACCGTGCCGGAGTCTCCTGAACCAGAGCCCTGTGACCGACCACAACTGGACCAGGACCAGAACCAGAAGAAGGAGGAGGACGAGGACGAGGATGAGGAAGATGAAGGATCTGAACTTCAGAAACTTTCGGATCCGGAGTGTGTGGAGGAGAGATTCCGGATTGACCGGAAGAAGCTGGAGCTCATGCTGTACGGTGTGTGTTTGATCGATGACTCTATAATCTGTCATAGTTTTCTTTCCAGACGCTTCATTAATCCGTTCGATTTTTCTATGCAAACCAGCCTGTTATGATTTCCAGCTAAATGTGCTTGTGTGTGTGTGAGATGTGCTTGTCAGTGGGCTTCAGATGGATGTGGTGTGTGTGTGTGCTGTGATGAACAGGTTTAGTGGTCTGTTATCATGAGCTGTCCAGGAAGATTCTGGAGTTGAGTCGAGTTAACAGCCTGCGATTCATCAACATGAAGTCGACATTCAAACCCCTCAGAGAGCGGGTGACAGATCGAGCTTGTCAGAGGAGAGAGCAGGAATCTGGAGCAGATGCTCCTCCTAAAATCAGGGTTATTCCTCAGAGTTCCTCTTTTAGAGACGCTTCCTTTCAAAATCAACTTAAGATGTCAAATTCCTTATAAATTTTACAATTATTAATACAAATGTTCTGGAGAGTCTTTGTAAAACTCACTGCTATGATACTAGGGTTTTGTAGGTGGTTGCCAGGGTGTATTTGGCTGGCTAGCAGAGTTATTATATTTAACTAAAACCATAAAAACTAATTTTCGCTACTTGAAATAAAATAAATGTGAACTAAAATAAAATATATAAAAAAAAAATAAAAATAAAATAAAAAATATTTCATTTCAGCAAGTTCCCAAGGCAACATTTCTTTTCGGTTAATTTAACCTCATGGAACTAAAACTGAAACCAAAAAGTGATAAAAACTATACAGATATATAAACAACAACAAAATTACTCAAACTTTTAACTAAAATGAAAATGAAAAATGCTCAAATTCAAAATGTTTATAAAAACCAGTATGTTAAATTATAATAAAATAATGCTAATTGTTTTAACGCCATGTCATAATTACGAGATGACAACCTGTGACGTTCCATGTTTTTATAGTGTTTTATTTCAACATTATAGTAAAAGTCACATGGTAAAAGTCGGAGCTCTCGGAAAACTCTGAGTTGTTCCTACGAGTTCTACAAGGACGGGAAGTTCTTTTTGATTACAGTAATTCCAACATGGCGTGAACGCACCTTAACCCAGGTTATTAGGGCATAGATGGTTGCTAGATAGTTGCTTTCTGTCTGAAGTGTCTCTTTCCGTGATCTTCTGGTCTGTAGATATATCATTGTGTTTTCTGGTCCAGAAGGTGAAAATGGATAATCTCCTCAACAACACTCATGATTTGAGGAATCATTCATTATTGGAGCACAAACGCTGCACTTACACACTCTACTTTCACACTGGTTCTTGCTTTAATCTGTTTCCTCTTTCCTCTGTGTTTGTGCCGTATCGCTGCTCAGTGTGTTCTTAGTTGTGTGTGTTTGCTCCTTTCACAGGGAGGGGAATTAGTTTTGCGTCAGCATCCTTTGCTCTAACATAACTTTGCTGTTTGACGCCGTTTCTCAGAAGCGACTTTGTGGTCTTTTTTTTGTGTGTGTAAACACACACACACACACACACACACTCACACTCACACACACACACACACATACACTGGTTGTTCAGTCATTCTTGGTTGCAGAGCTGTGTAACCCGTGGTGACGAGGAGCGGCAAATGAAAGGAGGGATGTTCTGCCTAACCCTGTAAATGTCACTCTGGGGCAAATGTGTTTAACTTTACCACCCCTACACACACACACACACACACACACACACACACACACACACACACACACACACACACAGAGAGAAAGAGATGAGAGAGTCTTTACTCTTTTTAAATCTTAAGATATTGTTTAAGTTGTGTAGTTTCTTTAGAGAACTCACCCAGACAGTTTTAACAATCCTAAACACACACATCCATCCGTCCATCCGTCTACATATAGTTTAGAAATAGGCAATGTGTAACCAGTTTGAACAATCCAAAAACACACAATATTTATTTATGTATTTTTTAATATATATTTATATATTATTTATTATGTATTTATTTATTATGTATTATTATTCATTTATTATGTATTTATTTACTTTTTTATTTATTTAATATGATTTAATATACTATTATTTATGAATTATTAATGATTTTAGTATTAATTATGTATTGGTAAACCATAAAGTGTAATAATAATAAATAATAAAGTGTAAAAAAAAATGTATAATAAAATTGTAATGTTTATTGTCTTTAGAGAACTATCACCATGGAGACAAAATTGTAACTATCCAAAAACAAACACAGTAACATTTATTTATGTAATTGTTTGTTTGTTTCACTAACATTTACATTATTGGTAAAGCATATAAAGTATTATATAGTCTACATATATCTAGAAATAGTCAATATAGAAAATGTGTGAGCAGAGCATGCAATATATGCAAAATAAATGTAATATTTAAATTATGTTCATTATTTAAATTTTTTTTTATGGTATAAAATATGATATATCACCTTGTCTTTAGCTCCTGCAGAATGTTCTGGATTGTCAGGCGAGGAGTTCTTCGAGAAGGTAAGAGTTTAAATAATACCTCTAATATTAACTGGACCACATTCTCATTTTCACACTTAAGGGTTTATGTGAAGAACCTCAGTATAATTAGGCTCTTTGGTGTGAATGTGAACTACATGACCATCTAGAAATCCTGTCAAACCAGCTGCCACCTGAAGACGTGTACATGTGTTCAGATCCGCTGCTGTTTTAGTATGAGGATCACATGCTGGTGCAGTTTCCTGAAAGTAAAAACCACTCATGTGATTCAGTTCCAAACACACTGAACAGATTAAGGTGTTATGAAGGCAAAACGAGGAGCTTTGAGATGCTAATGAGCCATTGTCTCTGATGAATGGAGGATCTGAAAATGCAAATTGAATGTCGCTGAGTTTCTCTGCCTTACACACTCATTGTTCCAGGTGATGAGAGAAACACACACACAGGTGAAATGGCCGTCCAAGCTGAAGATCGGTGCGAAATCAAAGAAAGGTGAGTGATGTCTGTCATCATTTACTGACCCTCATGTTAGGTTCAAACACACAAAAAAGAGGCATTTAGCGTCTGAGCTGTTGTTTAAGACCAAAAAAGCCCACATGCACCATAAAATTATCATAAAAGTGCACTCAAAGTTGTAAATGGAACAATGATTATTGTTTTACAAGAAAATACTTTCAATACGAGTACAAATGTCATGTTTAATTCAATGTTTGTCTTGCATTTCTTTAATTATTTGTGAAATTGACTAGTTTCTAAGTGAAAGTTTCAAAGGAAATCCTCATTTTTGTTCTAGTGTGTCCTAACTATTATATATGCCATTGTCAAGTGTTTGATTACATGCAATTGCATTTGCCATCACTGACATCTGTCCTGGTGCAATGCATCTTCCTACATTATGTTTGAGTGTGCAGTTGAGATTTAAGAGACAGAGACATACGCGTTTAGAAAGACATGTGGGGAGTAAATAGCTGTTTCCAGCCACTTATTTTAATGCGCGTTTTGGGATATTGTATAAAAACCACTGGCTGGAAATGCCAAGATGTGCATAAATTCTAAAAATGCACATAAAAAATGCATGCGCTCAAATAAGGCTGATCATTTTTTTATAGTTAAATGATTTTTCTTTACTGCTGACAGAAATCAAAGCCACTTTTTATGATCTAATCAAAACCCAATGCATCTCCATCCACATTTCCCCCACTGAATAGTTAGTTTAGCGCAGAAGCATGAAGAAGCATTGTGATGATTTGTGTGTTTCTCTCTAGATCCTCATGTTAAAGTGGAGGGGAAAAGAGCAAACGTTCTGGAGGCCAAACGGATGATTCTGGAGCTTCTTGAGACTAAGGTGAGATTTGACCTCCTTTCATTTCTCTTAAAGGGATAGGTCACCCAAAAATGAAAATTACCCCATGATTTACTCACTCTCAAGCCATCCTATATGACATTCTTCCTTCAGACGAATACAATCTGAGTTATATTTAAAAAATGTCCTGGCTCTTCCAAGCTTTATAATGGCAGTGAATGGCTGTGTATTTTTTGAAGTCCATACAAGTGCATCATATCCATCATGAAAGTACTCCACACAGCTCTGGGGGGTTAATAAAGGCCTTTTTTTTTTTTTTTTTTCTTAATTTTAATACATTTTCATACATTTTTATTTTATTCTTGTACTTTACTTTTACTTGTATTTTTTTTATCTTTGTGCTGCATGTAAAGCACTTTGAACTGCATTGACTGGTTTGGAAAAGTGCTATATAAATAAAATTTGCTTGCTTGCTTGCTTGCTTCTGAAGCAAAGTTATGTGTTAATGTAAGAAAAATATCCATATTTAAAACTTTATCGACTAAAATAACTAGCTTCCGGCAGACGGCCTACCCATCAATTTACACCAAAAATAACACTTGAACTTGAGGCACAGCGTAATGATGAACGCGGAAGCGCAGAGGATAGAGCAAAACAAAACACCAGTCACGAATTAGAAGTCTAAAACGTCAGTTTTTAAAGAGAAATGTTGGAAGAGCTTGAGTCTGTTTCGGAGTCGAAGCTTACGCTACTCCTACATCATACGTCATACATCGTCAAGTGTTACTCTTGTGGCGTAAGTCGACTTGCGTAGGCCGTCTGCCGGAAGCTAGTTATTTTAGTCCATAAAGTTTTAAATATGGATATTTTTCTTACACCAACGCATCGCTTCACTTCAGAAGGCCTTTATTAACCCCCCAGAGCCTTTTGGGACACTTTTATGATGGATATGACGCACTTTGATGGACTTCAAAAATAGTGTCTATTCACTCCCATTGTAAAGCTTGGAAGAGCCAGGACATTTTTTTATATAAGTTAAGTGACTTTATTGTCCCCTAATGGAGCAATTTGTTGTGCAGCAGATAGTGTAATCTGCAGTGTATCTGACAGGATAGATTCAACCCTTCTTTGCATCTGCTGCTGATAAACTCTGATTAACTCCGATTGTATTTGTCTGAAGGAAGAATGTTATATACACATAGCTTGAGGGTGAGTAAATCATGGGCTAATTTTCACTTTTGGGTGAACTATCCCTTTAAGGAGTGTGTTTATACACGTTTTACACACCTGTGCACAGGTGAATAAAGTCACGCTGAAGATGGACGTCACACACACGGAGCACTCTCATGTGATCGGGAAAGGGGGTGGGAACATTAAGAAGGTCATGGAGGACACGTCCTGTCACATTCACTTCCCCGATTCCAATCGGAACAACGGCGCAGGAGAAAAGAGCAACCAGGTACTCAGATATGAACCCACAGCATTTCTTCTCACCACTGTTTGAAACATACTTCATTATTCTCAAACCTGCAGGTGTCCATCGCCGGGCCGGTTCAGGGGGTGGAGTCTGCGCGGAGACGGATCCGGGTCAGTCAGGCCTCATTATAATAAACATTCATTATATGTGACTTTATATTCAGCATTCATATATTTATATTCAAATATGTCTTTTTATGTCTCATATTTCAGCCCGTAATTAAAAAAAAAATGCTTAAAGAAAAGTTACTTGCTTTGTAACATTGTTTTTATGATAATATAACACATTTGAATTAATATAATAATTACAATATAAACCATATAATGTATATTACCATATATTATATATTATATTAAAATATATTAAAATATTAAATTATAATCATTATAATCTTATTTTTGTATAAAATATTTATATTTTTTATTCGTTTTTATATTTAAATTTTGTTTTAATTTTAATTTTAGTAAAAGTTTACAAATTTTGTTTGTGTTTTGTAATTTTTATTAGTTTTAAAAAAAAAGTTAATATGTGTTAATTTTAATAATTTTTAATTTATTTAGTTAAATTTTAGTATTTCAACTTAAATGAAACGAAAATGAGAAATGTTGCTTTGGTGACTAGCCGAAATTTTTTTTTATTTCAGTTCATTATTTTATTTCAAGTAATTTTTAGTTAACAATAATTATAATATTAATATATTCATATAATATATATATTAAAAAATATTTTTATTTTATTTTATTTTTATCATTGTAGTATTTGTTATTCTACCTGTCAATTTTACACTGATATTATACTACGGTAATGAAAATCGAGTGAGAATCACCATGAAGAATAATGGGAATTAATGAGGCTGTCATCCGTGATAAATGTGTGTGCATGTGAATCTGGTGTGATTTGCGTAAGTTTGTGACCCGCAGGATCTGCAGCCCCTGGTGCTGACCTTTGACCTCCCCGTGACCCTCGTGGGGGGTGTGGTGGCAGATACGGGGTCGCCGGTGATCCAGCACGTGGCTCAGGCGTTTGGAGTGAGCGTGAGCTTCAGATCGCAGCCCAAGCTTTACTGCAGCACCTGCAGCGTGAGAGGAGTGCAGGGAAACACTGCTGCCCTGAAGGTGACGCGTGTGTGATCATGTGATCAGATATAACATCAATAACACAACCCTGCATCTTCACATATTCTGATGATTTGCAAGAAGGCTTGATATTACCCCATTTGATGATGCCGAGTTCAAAAATACCAGTAAAAACTTTCACTAATGCACTTTTTTTCTCAAACTATATACTGTATGTATGTGTATGGAGGCCCTTGAGGGACACGGTGAAAGAAAGAAGTACAAGATGGGAGGAAAAATGATATGTCAACGTTCCCTCGCAAAACTTTTGGGTTCAACAGAGAAATTTTGTGTTTGTTCGCAAAGAACACAATATTAACTGTCCAACACCCACACATGTTTACATTTTCTTCTGTTATTGGCCATATTTCTAAACATGAAATAAGGATTAGGCATAAAATAATGTTATATATGTTGAAATCGGCTGAGAGTTATAACCTGGCTCAGAGGAATATAGGGATCACGTCTCTGTGGTTTTACTAGTGATTAAAAGATAATGCAAGAGTTCTTCACCTTGACAAATGGATGTCAAAAATGCTACAAAATACACATCATGTTTTGATAAACAGTGATAGAAAGTGATAAACAGGCACTATTTTTGTAATTAGCACCCCAAAATGAGTAAGAAACAAGTATTTGATGTCCTTCAGCAAATATGTTTCAGGGTGGTGTAATTCCTCCTTGACCTTTGACCTCTGCAGAAGGCGACCTGTGTGCTCATGGAGCTGCTGCTGGGCTCGGGTTTGACGGGAGTGATGGTGAGCACACAGCTGGACGTCACCTCACAGCAACACTTGTTCCTGTTGGGTCAGAACGGAGTGAACTTCCTCACCGTGATGCATCAGACACACACACAGATCATCCTGCCCGACCTCAGCGCTCCGCAACACACACCCTCGCTCCTCATCCAGGGCACGGCCGACGGAGTGTGTCTCGCTCGACAGCAGCTGATGGTACAAGAAATGAGTGTACAGTGTCATAGGAATTACTTCAAGTACAGTTTAAGTTATCACAAGTATAAAAAATAATATCTAAATGGGAATATAGTAGTATACTTAAAGTGCAAAAATAATATAAATAGAAAACCATAGGTATGATGTGTGTGAGATGCAGTGTTATTTTAATATATTTAATGTAGTATTCTTGTTTTATTAATATTAACTGAAATAAAATAAGTATTTTTTTAATGTTTTACTTTATTTCAGTTAGCGTTGTTTTTTATTGATGAAAATGTTCACGTTCATGTTTTTTTTTTTTTATATATATATATACATATATATATATATACATCATTTTTTTTTTTTTTTTTTTTTTTTTTTTTTTTTGGATTTAGTTATAATAGCCCTGGAAAGATTAATATGACAAAAAAAAAAAAAAAAGGCGTAGGCGTTTTTGAAGGCGTTTTCATTTTGAAAAATTACTTACATAAAGTTTCATTTTGTTTTTTTTAATTCGATAAATGCTTAATGTTCTCTTTTAGGGTTTGGGTCAGTCCAGTGTTGTTATTGTGAAAATAAAACTATTAAAAGCATTAATTGAAATAAAATAAACTTTAACTGAAATAAAATGCAAAAAAAGGTAAAACATTTCTATTTTGTTTAGTTTAAGTTTCTGTTGTACTAAAATGACACAAACTAAACCTGAAATAAAAAAGTATAAAATCAACATATAGACATGTTTAAACACACACACACACACACACACACACACACACACCTACACGCACACACACACACACACACACACACACACACCAAACACCACACCAACAACAAAATTACAAAATAGTATCATTATTACAATTTTAGTATCATTACTATTGCAGTATTTATTGATATTTAAATATAAATAAATACTGCAATAGTAATGATACTAAAATAGTCTGTACTTAATATCATTAACTGGTCATTTCTACCAAAGTGCTGCTTTCACATTCATCAATTTTTATTATTTTTCAAACAACAATAGACCAAACCAAATCTGCAAACACTGCAACATCTGCATATACATAAATATTCATTACATTCATTCATTATACTGTAGCCTCAACTGTCTGAATGTCATTATAATATCAGAGAGTGGGTCATTTAATGTGAAAATAGATGTGATTCTGGCAGGATTAGCTGCATAATGGACTGTCAGCATTCACAGCACGCATGATATGATAGACAATAACATATTTATAAGAATCTGTCAGTGTGTTTGTCTGGTCTGGGCCGTCCTGCTCTTGTCTGACTGTGTCTGTTCTCACGCAGGACTGTCTGCCTGTCTGTCTGATGTTTGATTTGAAGGACGAGGGAGATTCTGACCCTCGGAAACTCGCTCAGATGATGCAGAACCTGGGAGTTTTTATCAGCGTCAAACCGAAGGTCAAGCAGACAGCGAAGGTACTACAGCACAGCGCCCACAATGCACCTGTCAAAAAAACCTATGCATACAAATATGAAATTCATATACTTATACTACAGACTAAAATGACGAGTACATACTTCAGGGTCTTGATATAGCAGGCATGCTTAAGGGGCTTCACACTGTTAAATCACTAAATTCATTATTTTAAAAGTATCATAATTTCACTTTTAGGTTCAAATAGGTAAAAGGTCAAGGATTAGTTCACCCCATAATCAAACAAATAAATAAAAATGTACATGGTATATAAAATAAAATAAAATGTTTTGCTCATAGGAAATTAAGCTTATTTTAGGACAGAGTTTTTGCAGTGTGACATTTATATAATAAAAAATATAATTTAAATCAAATAAAAATATCTAAAACTATATACAAATAACATAGCATTTTATTAATATTATATAATATTATTTAAAAACTAATATTAATATATTATAGACTTATAGACTTTATAAAAAAAATTCTCAGTGTTGAAACAACAACTAACATTGTTTCAACCACATTTCGTCTGGTTTCGTCTCATTTATGCACGTATAACTGTTTAAAGTGTGTGTGTCCAGTCAGTGGTTGTGAAAGGTTTGGAGAGGAACATCATGAACCTCTATGAGGCCAGACGTCTGCTGCTCGGGCTGGACTCCAGTGAGGTCTCTGTAGTGACCAAGAACATGTCTGAGGTCTCGGTGACGACCAAGACCCCTGTGGACCCTCTGGTGGCCAGTAATGGAATCACAGGCTACTGGCTCAAGGTGTTAATGCAACAACTGTGCCTCACTGAGACAGGTGTGTGTGTGTGTGTGTGTGTGTGTGTGTGTGTGTCAGTGGTTCATGAGTGCTTTCATCCTCTTTAGTTTCACTGATGCTCGTTTGTTGTGCTAAATAAACTGTTTTTGTACCTGTCATTCTTCATCCGCTGTGCCCTCTTCAGATGCTGTGATTGGCTCTCCCACTGGGAAGCCCCGCCCCACACAACCACCCGGATTGGCTGTTACCTCAGAGGATGGACGGATAGGACTCAAAGGAGTGGAGTCTAAATTAGAGAAGGTTTCAATGATCAGAATCATGATTATGTTTAGAATGTACACTTACTAGTGTACTACATGTATATATATGTATAAACTATATATATATATAATCACAGCATCTGTCTAGAACATGTGTTGGTCATATTTCACCCCATATTAATAATATATATGATATAATATATTTTGCCCATAGACAATGAAGACAATTTTAAGAGATGTTTTTTCATTATTACATTAAATGATAATTTAACATTTTTTTTTTCATTTTGAATAATATAATAATTAGAATTTAAGTTATATAAAAATATATACAACTATACACAAGTATTTTAATACAATATTTTTATTAATATAATTCTGAAAATACATTTTTATATATTTATGACGCCTATTTTGGGACGATTTTTTTGTATTGTGACATTATTTTTTATAGTAGTTAAGCGCATTTCCCTCTTAATTCTCATGATCATAATTATTCACCTGGAAATTAGAGTTTTATATATATATATATATATATGTATATGTATATGTATGTATGCATGTATGTATATATATTAAGGTTATTTTTAATTCAGCTTTTGTGTAAAAATGTCATTAATAATGAGTTAATAATGTTACAAAAATTGGATGTTATGAATCATGGTTGATAACATTTCCAGTTCATTGGTAACTTTGGAAATGGACAGCTACGGTGAAAGCATTGCATTGTAGGAGTATCTCAATCATCTAGTTGTATATAGTACTTGCCCTAGTTGTATATCTCACAATGTTGAAAGTCGCAGGTCATCCAGGTGTCTCATGCATATAACGAATTATATTGATTGATCAACTGACTGCATGATTCATGCTACTTATACTTCTTCAATTAAATTATGTGTTTAATATAATGCTAAAGTAAATGAGATTTAATGACAGTAAAAGTGTTTATGAGTAAACAAAACCAAAAGCTTGTATTAATGTCATTGTATCAGATTCCAGAGAATGACGATCCGCAGACACAAGCAGAGACGGAGTCCTGCGTCTCGCCACATGCAGAGGTGACGGAGGTTAGAGAGGTCGTTGCCAAGACAACTGTCTCATCAAGGAGAGGCAGCCAATCAGAGGCCTCCAGGGAGCCAAACCAGCCGTTCACGTCTGAGAGGTAAAACCCTCCGTCCAGCCTGGCAGAACATGCTCTGGATTACAGTCTAGAATATATCACTGAATAAAACTGTGTGTGTGTTTCAGGTCAGTGAGGGTGGAGGTGGATGGTGTGTATTTGAACAGAGACAGACGCTGTAGTCTGAGAATATTCCCCTCCATCGACCCTCATAATGAGGTACATTACTCTCACAGTTTTAAAACTGTACCTATTAATCAAAACGGAAGATTTTGTCAGATTTAGTTCACAACTAAAAGCTTTTGTCTCACCGGTTTATTAAAACAATCTTTGTTTACTGTTGTTTAACAGGACCGTGAATACGAGAGAAAAAAGCTTCTGGCAACTCAAGGTTTGTTGGTTTTTATTCAGGACTTGAAACATTAGATCTAAAAGATGTTTTATTATATTATATTATATTATATTATATTATATTATATTATATTATATTATATTATATTATATTATATTATATTATATTATATTATATTATTATTTAGAGCCATTCAGTAAGTACTGTATGTATTTATCTTAGTCATAATTCACCCTATAATAAAAAAAGATAGAAAAAAAAGATTCTAATAGAAAATGAAGCCTATTTTAGGAATGTTAAATTATCATAAAATAATGTTACAATACAGAACAAATTTGCCTTGCCTATGAATTTGTATTTATATTATTATTTTATTTTATTTTATTTTATTTTATATTATATTATATTATATTATATTATATTATATTATATTGTATTATATTATATTATATTATATTATATTATATTATATTATAATTTAGTGCCAATAAGTTAATTCAAGCTAATGTTGCTGATGAACATGATGTTGTTTCTGGTTTTTTTGTTTTTATGAATAAATATGTTTTAGATAAAGATTTCAGATTCATGCACTCTCATATTTATTTCTTACCGACGGAGTTTAGATCGACGTGTTCATTTTCTGCATCATTTTCACGGTGTCTCACATCAAAGTGTAATCTTTGTGTGATCAAAATGTGACGATTAAAAGCCAAATGATTTAAACTGTGCCCAATTCAGATTGTTATTCTGGGCCGTGACTGGGTGGACTTGTGTCTGTGTGCGACGGGCCGCCGCAGGCTCCATCTATTTGGCATTCATCATGCTGTATAAACCTCAAAATGGATTAAAGAGCTTGAGTGTGCCAGAGAGGTGATATAGGGGAGCCATTTAAGCGTTACGCAGTGCCAGGGAGGGTGATAGAGGGGACCCATTTCAGAGTAACACGCTGCCAGATTTATAATGGACTGCAGCCACTCCACCCACAGAATATGCAGACAGATGAACACACACACACACACACACACACACACACACACACACACACACACACACACACACACACACACGCGCGCACAGAGCAAGCTGACATAAAATCATTCTGGCTAGTTGACATGATGTGTGACGTGTTAGACTAAATTCATTAGTTCTGCACCTCTTTCATGAGCTTATGTTAATTGACAGATGAGGAATATTTGTACTTCAATTCTAGTACCATTTAAACTTTGAAGCAATTTTCACCCAGAAATTGCTTGTGAATTTTTTGCGAACAATTGCATAGAAATGGTAAATAATGCATTGAATAAAATGTGAACTTTTAAGTCGCATACATACTCCAATAATCCTTGTTTTATTTACAACTTAGAATTTTTTTTTTATTATTATTATTTTTTACAGTGTAGTATAGGCAAAAATGTGATTTGCATTCATAAACATTTTACAGAAACATTTTATCCTAAAATCTTGATTTACATTTATGCATTTGGCAGATGATTCTATCCAAAGAAACTTACATTGCATTCAAGTTATACACTTTAAAGTTTAAACGTTAATTTGATTTAGTGATTAAAAATAAAAATCCATGAACATATGTTATCTACCCACAGGCACACAAAACACACTTAATGCATTTATCTATATTTCTGTCAGAAGTGAATGGGTTTGATGTTTAAAGTAAATTATGTAAAAAAAGAAAAGAAAACAAATCTACATTATTTGAGAAGCCGAGTAATTAAGACTTGTCAGACAGAGACTATAAATGTTTGGTTAGTTAACTGATCTTAAATTAGAAAATGGCACTCTTGCTTAAGGAATCGCCACACAAAACGTCAAAAGATTATCCTACTAAATTCAAGAATGTGCATGTGTTTTTTAATGTTTAATCTCACACCCTGTGCACCTCAGAAACAGATACTGTACTTTTTAAATAAGCTCCTGTTTAAACTATTTCATTCACAGAGAGAGAGAGAGAGAGAGAGAGAGAGAGAGAGAGAGGTGTAGAAAGGTATAGCAGCACATTCTTCTGCATGACTGATTTTGATTAAGTTGTTTAATTAGGTGGCAGGTGTTTAATAATTCAGGGGGACTTACACACACACACACACACACACAATGCACAATGCAGTTAAAAGCGACACTGCACACACACACTTTAATTAGAGCCGCTGCTGTATGCCAGTGTAAATCTGGACCCGGTTCTGAGCGTATAATGTTTCCAGGCGTTCAGGCAGTTTGTGTGTGTGTGTCTAATAATGCCTGTGATTTAATCTGTGAAGTGTGTGTTACAGCCATGCAGCAGACACCCGTGGTCACTGAGGTTCGGACCCCCACAGACACCTGGGCTGGCTTGGGCTTCTCTAAATCGATGCCCACCGATGCTGTGCGCGAGCTGAGAGCCGTGAGCCGCCGCTGCTACAGACCCTACAACAACCAGCAGCAGGTGCACACACACATCCAGCTCTCTAGATGAGGACGCACAGTACCCTCTTCTTTTATACCAAGCTATTTGGCTTTTCAAAACCTTTAACACTGAGTATCAGAGTTCATCATGTGTGCCAAATAGTGAGTTTTGCACCAGCAAACACCACTCACATTTCCTTCATGAAATGTAAAAGGATTATACCATGTACACCAATTTGTGGTTTATTTATTTTTATTTTTTTGAAAGAAATTCATAGGCAAAGACTCATTAAGTTGGTCAAAAGTGACAGTAAAAACATTTATAATGTTACAAAAATAGTTCTTTTGAACTTTATTCACTTAAGAATAAATAAATAAAATAAAATCTATCACAGTTTCCACAAAATTGTTAAGGAGCACAACTGTTTTCAACATTGAAAATAATCAGAAATGTTTCTTGAGCATCAAATCATCATATTAGAGTGATTTCTGAAGGATCATGTGACTCTGAAGACTGGAGTAATGATGCTGAAAATTCAGCTTTGCATCAGGAGTAAATTACATTTTAAAAGATATTCAAATAGAAAGCAGCTGTTTAAAAGTGTAACAATATTTCAATATTTTTGTATTTTCGATCAAATTGGTGAAAATTCAGCTTTGCATCAGAGAAAGTAATTCAATTTTAAAATGTATTCATATAGAAATACGTTATTTTGAATTGTAATAATATTTCAGAATATTACTATTTTTCATCAAATAAATGCAGCCTTTGTGAGCATAAGAGACTTCTTTTAAAAAAGCTTACCAAACCCAAACATTTGAACAGGAATCAACGTTGTCAAAACGATCCCCGTTCACGAAAACTATTAAAAACACTGTATATTCATGCCAGGCCAGTAGTTGGCGATGTCACTTTGTAAAGAAACACACACTCCTATAGACTGAACACGTAATAATACGTATGTGCATGACATCACCATTTTCACAAATTCACGTTTTTGTTGTTTACATAGAGACGGTCACTGTATCATTATCGAAAACTTGCACTTTGATGCAAAATTATTTTTAAAAGTTTGTGTTTTCAGTCCCACGTTGTCATGTAAATGAATGGCCAAAAGCTATAAAAAGTTTCCCGTTTTTAGTTGAAAACTAAAACTACTGGTTTGACTTACATTATGAGGAATCGAAGTCCTTATATTGTAGTGTGTCAAATTGCTAAATAAAAAGTTTTTTTTTATTTTTTTATTTTTTATTAAAATGCCTATGGAATGTCCTCATAATGATAGGTGTACCAACATGGACTGTGTGTGTGTGTGTGTGTGTGTGTGTGTGTGTGTGTTCTGAACAAGAGACCTCCAAATGACCCACCTGTGTGAGGAAATTTGTGTGTGTTTATAAAAAGATTCCTTTTTGAGTACATTGGTAATGTATATACACACACACACATATGTGCCTGTCATTCAGAACAGTGAAATCATGGAGAAAAGACTGTAAACTCCACTCACAGAAGTGTACGGGCACACAGTGAGCAGCACATCACTGTTCCCTTCACTTCCACCCTCATTTCCTCTCTGCTGAGATAATGAGACGCTCTCAATTAAAGATCTCAATGGAAGAGGTTTAGCGCAGCACTGCAGCACTGATTGAATCTGATTTTGATTGTTACTGCTGTTTGAACCGCATTATTTCTGAGAATAAGTGAAACCCCTTGAAGGATTCAAATTGAAAAGTTATTGAAATCTGTTTTGTGCTTCGTCCTTTCTTAAAGGGTTCAATCAAAAACTGGGTTCAATTTAAAACCTGTCAAAAAATTATTTCCTGTAAAAGCATTATTTTTTCTGTGGAATGCAAAAGACTATGTTTTGCGGAACGTTCACGTTTTTTTATATAATGAAAGCAGCTTTCAAACTCCAAAAAGAAAAAAAAAATCTGATTTTTTTTATGTTTTGACAAGTCTTTTCTGCTCACCGAGGCTGCATTTATTTAATCAAAAATACAGCAAAAACAGAGATATTGTGAAATATTTTTGCAATTTAAAATAAATATTTTCTATGTGAATGTATTGTAAAATGTAATTTATTCCTGTGGTCAAAGATGAATTTTCAGCATCATGATTTGTCTGTGTGGTTGTAGGTGTGGAGTTCACAGAACGGCAGCGACTCGGGGAACTGGAGAGAAAGACGTGGATCTGCATCTTCATCACCACCTTCATCATCATCCTTTCTTGCCTATAGTTTGTCATCAGCCCGAACATGTATGTGTGCTGTTAAACTCATCGTTCTGCTCCCTAATTACAGAGGGTGTGACATACAGTATCGTGTTTAATTAATTAACAGGAACTATTAAATGAGTTTAGCTGCTAATTAAAGAATTAAATTCTGCCAGCTGCTTTATTTCAAAGTGAAACAATCATTTACGCTTGTTGAGGGGATCGAGATCCAGGACCTACTGGGAAATTTAAAGGGATAGTTCACTTTGAAATTAAATTTTGGTATGTTTTAGCTTACCTCAAGGGCATCCAAGATGTTGGTGTCTTTGTTTCCGCAGTAGCTTCAATTTTGATATTTTTAGGTCAAACCGTTCTTGTCTGACAGTCATTTAATGCAGGTCTATGGTCACTATATGAAAGAGCATGCACAGAGAAGTCCAAATTAAACAATTCCCCATCGTAAGTACACATTGATGGCCTAAGACACGAAACGAGCGGTTTGTGTGAGAAAACAAACAGTAGTTATATCGTTTTTACCTCTTGTACACAACCACGTCCAAGTGGCCAACTTTCCGGCGCTTGCGCAGACTAAGCCAGAACGCGCGCACACGTCACACACCAGGAAGCGCGCGCGCCCTCAGATCACTTGGACGTGGTTGTGTACAAGAGGTAAAAACAATATAAATACTGTTCGTTTTCTCACACAAACCGCTCGTTTCGTGTCTTAGGCCATCAATGTGTACTTACGATGGGGAACTGTTTAATTTGGACTCTGTGCATGCTCTTTGAGACAGTGACCATAGACCTGCATTATATGACTGACAGACAAGAACGGTTTGACCTAAAAATATCAAAATTGAAACTACTGCAGAAACAAAGACACCTACATCTTGGATGCCCTTGAGGTAAGCTAAAACATACCAAAATTTAATTTCAAAGTGAACTATCCCTTTAAATATCACACCAGCTTTATAATCTTTTCATTTCTGACCTTTGACCTGCAGCGGAGGGGTACATGACCAGCTCTGAGGGCGGGGCTACAGTGTCCAGACATTTGATTGGCAGCTCTCCCAGTCCCGCCCACGCAGATGATCTTATTGAGTTACTGGCACAGCTGGGTCTGGAGAAATACATTGATATTTTCCAACAACAGGAGGTAAATGCACAACCCACACACACACGTCCCAGACGGCACACCCACAGAACGCCCACACGCCGCTATTGTCTGATGCAGACTGCACACAAACTTGGCAAGATCTGACTGGATCTAACCTTGAGGAATGAGGGTGCACAGGATTATTTTAGTCTACCTGGAAACAAAGTCATGTTTTAAAGTTTGAGGTGGATCTAGTGACTGGATTTGCATCAGATCTTTAAAAAAAGATTTCCATGAGCAGAACTGTACAGTATATTCTGCTTTGTTTTTGGTTTGTGAAACAAACCATCAGTATTTGCACTGGAAAAAAATATTTTTCTACACAGTATCTTTGTCTTGGATTTCAATAAAATAACATTCTTAAACCAATATACATTGACTTCAGATGCAAAGTCTCGTTTTCTGATAAATTTATGAAAACAAGAATATTATCTGCTGATGCAAAATGTTCAATATCAAATCAGAGACTGGGGTCTGATATTTGCAAGTATGTGTGGAATAATAATTTTTTTTTTTCTTATGCTCACCAACACTGCATTTATTTGCTCAAAAATATAGTAAAAACAATAATATTGTGAAATATTAAAGTTTAAAATAATATAATAATAAATAAAATAATAAAATAAAATATAATAATAAAATAAAATAATAATATTTAATAATAATAAGTTTTTTATTTTAATATATTCTGAAATGTAATTTATTCCTGTGATCAAAGCTGAATTTTCAGCATCATTACTCCAGTCTTCAGTGTCACATGATCCTTCAGAAATCATTCTAATATGATGATTTGCTGCTCAAGAAACATTTCTTATTATTATAAATATTGAAACAGTTGTGCTGCTTCATATTTACTTTATTTTTGATCAAATAAATGCTGCCTTTGTGGGATTTTTTTATTTATTAAACTCACTCAAGACTTAATACATTAAATAATTTTGCTTCTCAAGTAAATGTATCTTGATTTCAAGAATGTTTAGATATTTATATTGTTAGTGAAAAATTCTGAGTAAGAAAATCATTTTTGGAGTGTGTTACTTTTGTTAAATTCAGATATGTGCAGTTTTTGGAATGATTTAATATTTTCTACACCAGTTTGTTTGTGTGGTATCAACCTAAAGACATGTATGCCCAAACACACACACACAAATAAATGTTGTTCTCTCATCTGTCAGATCGATTACCAGACGTTCCTGACGCTCTCAGACGAGGATTTGAAGGAAGTGGGTGTGAACACATTTGGAGCGCGACGGAAGATGATTCTCGCCATCACGGGTCACTTTAATTAACCAATCTAATGTAGAACTTGTTAAAGAAACATTCCGTTGGCTGATTTGACTAAGAAATCATCATGTCGACATATGGTGGATAAATCTAAACATTTGAAGCATTTTCATGTGAAACTTGACTTTTCCTGTACTTTTCCTTCATTAGATCTGAGTAGAAAGAGGACATTTCCAGAAGCGCCCACAGTGAAGTCTGGATACCTGGAAGGCGGAGCGAGCGGACGACTTCCACGAATCATGGACGAGGACTTGGCTGCCAAGAGTAACCGCTGGTGACCCAATCATGTGAACGCAAAAGACTATAGCATTACCTATAATGCACCTGGGGCCAGTTTGTGCTTCCCGTCATGTTGGCCCTCAGGGACCAATCAAAGTATGACATGACAGATGATTTCCATATAAGACAGAGAGGACAGATGTGCTGTGACTCTCAGAGGAAACATGCGGAGAAGTGTGACCTTCAGCATGATCCCACTGCCCGTCCAACACCAATACTTAGTATGCAAGTCTGTCTCTCTGACTCTCTCTACCTCCTTTTCTCTTTCTACTGCTGTTCTATGCAAAACTTTATTTCCTTTATGTATTGTTCAAATATAAGAATGCTTTCAGACAATGTTTAAATTTGGATCTTCCATTAAATGAGACACAAAAACACATCATTTCCTTTATTCCTTTATAGCTATGGTGCATTGCTCACGACAAACACTGAAAGCGATTCGGAAAGAAACAGTTTTCACTCGGAAATTGCTAGTAAATTTCACAAACAATCACAAAGAAATGGCAAGTACCACATTGAATTAAATGTGGAATTTTGAAGTAGAAAAACTGACAGTGTTTTCTTGTACAATGTACTCCAATAATCTTGGTTTAAGTCCACTGTCTTATCTATTAAAGACAAAAATCAATCAGTGACAAAAAAGAAAAATAATATTGAATTGCTGTAAGTATGCATTGATCAAAGTATTGATATATATTTAATTTGGTCATAAAAATAAGTAATAATATAGTTATCAATTTAAATCATTGGAGGCACAAAACCTTTAGCCAATAGAGGGCGTCCTGTCACTGTCTGTGCCTCTATGAGAGCTTTCATTTTGTGCATTAAAATGCAGCATTTTTCCTTGGAAATGAACAAATTAGCCTATGTAATTTCATAACCTCAACAATTACCAGCTTGCGCACTTCTCTGTTAAGTAAATATAGTGTATGCTAAAAGAATAATTAGCTGGTTTTGTTTAGCAGAGAAAAATGTGAAACCGCTCTCAATATTCTGGCGTTGCACCTCAGTGCACAAGTGAAAGTTTTCAATTAAAATTATCTGTTCTGCGTGTGCTCAGCGTTTCTCTCATTTACAATTTAATGCATCTCTCATGTGCATGTCAATCAGCTGGATTTCAGAAATATATCATGCGGATTTAGCTGTGTAAATATCTTGGCTGTGGCTGATTTTACACACTCTAACATTTTCAAAGTGTAAAATGTTAACGGCACATAATCAGAAACCACACTGACCTACATTACCCACTTTAATATATTGCCACTTAACATTAACAGCATTAAGCCAATGGAGTGGAACAGAATAAATTAAACACACAAACTAATGTCACACACACACGTATACAGGACTGCTTGACAGAGAGAAACTGTTGCTGCACACAGAGCATGATAGATGTCATTGGCGCTTGCTTCATGTCTCGTGTCCATGAGTGTCTCGTCGCAGGAGGTTCAGTGTTTTAAAGATGACAATTCATGAATCAGCCATTGCAGGGTTGGAACCATCAAGCTTTTATTTACCATCTGCACAAATATTTAACCACTGAGTCACACCAGCCAATATGACTCTATACATAAGTCATTTTCAGTATCTGTGACTTCTGAACTGTAGTACTCATGCACTCATAATGCTGTGACTCAACACAATGACCAACACCAAGGTCATCATTAGTTCGATTGCGATGGATTTAGTGATAAATTGTTTTGTCATATTAAAACGTCCATCATGCATTAATGTGTAGACCTTTCTAAAGGCGTCTTTACACAATTGAGTTAAGGCTGTACAGACTCAATGCTGTATACATGCCAGATTATTATTCATCTCAGTTCCTAGAGGCTCTGATGTGGTTTTGCTTCATCAATAATTATATTTTTGTTATAATTTCACATTTTCATTCATGTTTCTTTAGAAATAATGGTAACATTTAGATTAGGGTCCAATTCTCTATTGACCGACTTTTGCCACGATAAACTCCTACTGCTTATTATTAGTTAGTTAGTTGTTAAGGTATAGTTGTTAAGTTTAGGTATTGGGTGGATTAAGGGATGTAAAATATGGTCATGCAGAATAAGCCATTAATATGTGCTTTATAGGTACTAATAAACAGCCAATATCCAAGTAATATGCATGCTAATCAGCAATTAGTTAATAGTTAGTTATATTATATTGATAGATCAATTTCATGAGTCATTCCACAAATTAGATGCCCTTTGTGTCACTTATGCATATATGTTTAAACCATGAATAGCAACTTTTACTATGCACAGAACATTATTACAGGTAAAAAAAATAAATAAATAAATAAATAAAGTCAATAATTCAGTAACCTTACTTTATTATATACATTTTCTGCCTTTTTGGACTATCCCCTGTCATACATTTATATACATTTAGATTGAAAAAGAAAAGAAAAGCAAGTATTTAGCATTTTATTTATATATCTTTAGATTTTAGTGTGCATAAAAATGGTAAGTGCTTTGTTACCAGGATATATGTCAATCCTGTTACCATCATATAGTATATTAATAAATAAATAAATATAAAATCATACTTGCAGGCAACGAACTCTTCAAGGACAACTCTTCAAGTGTCCCCTCTTTATATGACTTTGTTATATTATGCTGGGTTTGTTAGAATGGAATGAGCCATATAACATTATTTCAGGAATAGTAATTTCTGTAGCTATAAATGTATGCCGCCTCTGCGGAGCATTAAACAGTCTGTGGACGCACCGTCTGGTGGTTTATACACATCAAAAGAGGCTACTGGGTCTTATTTGCAGTGCAAAGGTGTGTGTGTGTGTGTGTGTGGTGCTGAATGGACAGCTCCCCCACACACTCACTGGATCAGCGGTTCAAACCCTGATAGAGAGCAGATCTGAACCACTGCACTAGACTACGGAGAACACCTACAAATATCAATCTCAATACTTTCCCCGCGTTATGTTTACTAATGAGATAATCCATTGACTTGTTTATTGTATTCAATTAAACATGAGGCAATATTCCCTTCCGTCTCCCTGCAGCTGAATTCACTGCAGTGGACAGCAGCAGTTTAGAGCCATTACAGCCTGATTTCAAATGAAAGCGGAGGCAGGTTTTAATTTGTTAGGAGTGATCAGGGAGTGAGAGCATGTCGGTGTATCGATTCCCTCTGCACAGCACAGGATGTTTTACAGCTTAAAGTCAACACCTGCGTATTACCTCCTCCTCCAGCACACCTCAACGCCAACGAGCGCGTGCGTTCCCGGCTGAATGCAGCACTCCCTTTGTTCCACATCAATCTCTGAGAGAAAGACTGAAAAGTATGTGTGTGTGTGTGTGTGAGAGAGAGGGAGAGGGAGAGAGAGCTTGTGTGTGTGTGTGTACGCGACAAAACTACAACCTTTCCGTTATAATATACAAAGTTCAGAGAAGAAAGCTTTCAGAATCATAACAGCAGCGTTTCGGTTTAGTTATTAGAGTTTGCGTCACGCGTTATCACACAACGTCGCGTCCCTCTGTGTAGAGAGAGAGAGAGAGAGAGAGAGAGAGAGAGAGAGAGAGAGATCGAGGAAAAGTGGGCGGAGTCACGGTAGAGGGGGCGGAGACGCTCACCGTTCCATTACACGGGTCCGTTTCTCCCGGTCGTGTTCAGTGCAGCAGCTACAAGATCTGAGGAAACTCACCCGCTCTCCCGTGTCTCGGATACTTTACGGTCCCACGGACGCGCCGCCCGCCCGGTCTCCAATCACCCGTTTAGTTTGGCCCCGGGAATCGAGAACAGTCCCGCCTTGAGGTGAGTGAAACGAATAATGTCGTTATAATACTATGAAGCCAATTAAACCAGAAGGCTTAAAGAGTCGAACGCGGGAAGCGCGAGCCGTTTTACTCGCCCGTTAAAGTCCGTTATTTTTGTTTGTCAGTCACCTCAGGATTTTCTCCTCAGGGACGATTAATCATATCAGATGGACATATTCAGCGGATTTATAATCCAGAAATAATCCGCGCCCTGCCTGTGAGGCTCTGGAGTTGTTTATTGGATACGAATTAGTGAGCTTTCTGATGTTTTATTGTTTGAGCTTGTTTATATGAAAGTCCTCTCAAAAGGGCTTGACGTCTTTACTTCAAGTGCCCCGTGCCTAATTTCACCTGCTCTCTCTCTCTCTCTTTCTCTCTCTCTCTCTCTCTCTCTCAGATGATGTTGAGTCTCGGTCTGTTCGTGTCTCTGGTGTTTTTGACGGTGTCGGTTACCGGCAGCAGTGATGGAAACCCGCTGGACAATGATAAGTGGATGAGCACCGTGTCCCAGTACGACAAGAGCAAATACTGGAACAAATTCCGCGATGTGAGTTTTTCCCACTATATTTCCTTATGCCACTGGGTGGACCAAATGTCCGCGTAAAGGTCTGTAGTCATTTTAATTAGCTTAATTCAGAACAAAAGTCAAAGGATGGTCTCGGTGTTTTGTTAACCTGCTTGGGAATTCTCTCAAAAATCCCTGAAAAATAGCAAAAGCTGACTGATCCTTCTTTTGTTGTCTTTCCCACTAGGTAAAAGCTTGAGCAAAATGGTGTATTACTTAAAATATAAAATGCCCTAAAGGTTTATTTTAGGGTTAGGGGTTGTCTAGTGTTTATAATATAGCCTAACGTTACATATATTCAAAAGAATGGATGTGTGTGAGCTTGTGTGAATGTGGCTGTATTCATCTAGTGTTTGTATACTATCCCTACTAAATGTAGTATGCAAGATTAGGATTAGTACATCCAGAATTAGATGACATTGAAAGCAGTATGAGTAAAGTGATAGCATAGATTAGGTAGATAACATGATTTTGCTTCTTTTTTGGCCGAATATTACTTAAAATTACTTTTATAGAAGCTCAATATGCACACTAACTTAATATCCACTAGCCTATATAATATGCAACCAGTAGTGCCAAATTATATCTGAATACATAATAACACAGGAACTGTCAGATTCAAAACGCTGAAAAACATGAGAACTGTTAGGGCTTTTTAAGTGTACAGTAAATGTTATTGGTAAGAAAGTTGTTAGGTGTGGGTATACATTTTGTATCAGGCCCATAATCATCTTAAACAGAGAGGAATCAGATCAGATTTCAGGTATCAGATATCAATGGTTGATTCTTCAGCTAGAACATTTGGCCCTTAAATCCTAAATATGTGGTTACTGTCTTGTTTACTGCCGTACTGGGATACTGGTGTGCATAGTTTTAGTATGCAGTCAAAGTATGCCAATTGGGATGCAGCCTGTGTGTTGCGTGCATGTGTTGTGTAATCCGCACTGGAGAGATTGAGATCTCGAAACGAAGCACCTGTCCATAAGTGTGTTCAGGGGTTATGAGAGTGAGATCAGGGGGGTTCGGAGGCTCTTTATATGGATGAAGTGATTGCAGGAGGTGAAATGAAGAGTCTCTTCACGCCTCTCTCTTTCACTATGCATCTCTCTCTCTCTCTCTCTCTCTCCTCTCATTCTTTATATGCCTCTCTCTTTCTCTGTGTCAGTAATTTTTCTGTGTTAATGAGAGGTGATATTATGAATGCTGATGCAGTCAGAGAATCTTTGAAAGGGAAGGTGACAAGGACATTAGCACATAATCGAACACACACACAGTCACACACACACACACACACACACATACACACACATTCTTGTACATCTGTCTTTATGAGCACATTCACTGACACAATGCAATCTCTAGTTGCTTACCCAAACCTTACCCATCACAACTAAGTGCCTAACCCGAACCCTTACCCTAAACCTACCCTTAACCTAATTATAACCTTATCCCTAAAACCAAGTCTTGACCCTCAAACAGGCCTTTAAAGGGCTCTCAGAAACCGAGGACCAGCCAAAATGTCCTCACTTTACTCTCTTTGTCCTCACTCCAATGGTCTAAAACTCAAACTGGTCCTCACAAAGATAGTTGTACAAGTACACACACACACACACACACACACACACACACACACACACACACACACACACACACACACACACACACACACACACACACACACACACACACACACACACACACACACACACACACACTTCCATGCTCATATGGTTTTAACTGAACAACCACCAACACTGGAAAAATCATAAGGGGTGGGTGGGATGACCAACAACTTGCATCTTGATATGAGAATGTGTAGATCACAATGTAGTCATTTTTCTGAAAATGTGCAAATGGTTTAGAAATTAAATAACCATCTGCTAATGGTGTTTTTTAGATAAGCCAGTAAATGAAATGCTGCACAAATGAAAGGCACTTCATCTCTTTTTTTTATTCTTTTTATTTGGAGGATAGCCTACACAGTAAAAGATCAGACTATTCAATGAGAAATGAAATCTGGCATCAATGCAAAACCAGATCCACAATACATGAGTGCAAAACTAGTATTAGATTAAATTCTCATTAGAGGAAACAATCAGAATTCCAATTTTAAAGAAATGCAACAGGTAATGATATTCTGGGAAACAAAGCGTTCTTCCACCTTGATCCATAAAATGAAAGTTAATTGATTAAATATGAGGATGCATATGTAAATTAAGTACAAAAACGTTTTACTTTGCATTAAAACTTTCAGACAAGGCTTTGTCAAGCCATCATTTAAAGTTTGTTTTGACAAGTTTTCTTTATCTAATTTAAAATCGCAAATTGCAGTATGATTTTCTTTGCATTTCAGTTCATTTTAAATTTAAATAGCAATTCTCAATTCTGTTTGCTACCTCAACTCAAACTTAATTCAATTTAAAAAACATTGTCAATTCAATTCTGAGCGCACAACCCTGCTGTTATTTAGCTGATGTATAAACACCAGCGACATATGTTGAATTCTGTTTTCTCTCATGTGTAGGTTATATATATTGTAAAACAGTTCTGCTTTAATATGTTTGCAGTTTAAATGGTAAAGCAAAATCTCTGACACACATTTCAGTGTTGTGCATTAGATACGTCATAGCTCGAAGTCCTATTTTTCTCTATAGTGGTGTATGTGTGAGTGTGTGAATTTGAGTAATAACTCCAGAAGCTCCATCAGTCTGTCAGGGTGAGAGATGACAGGTAGTGTTGAGCCCATGGTTTAAAAGCTTTAAACTAAGGGTTTTCTGAAGATTAAGCACAGACTGACATTTTTACACACACACACACACACACACACACACACACACACACACACACACACACACACACACACACACACTAGGGCTGGGTAATGACACCAATTTCACAATTCGATTCGATTTCGATTCAGTATTGATTATTTGGGATATCAGGTACAATGCATGGCAAATTTTCTCAAGGAAAACTAATCTCTTAACTAATGCTGTAAACTATGGGAGTCAGTTGTAGCCTACTAGGCTTCATTAGCCTACTATAATATTGAAGGTACAAATTAACTGATTTGTAAACACTTCAATTACACTTTTATTTATTTTTATAATAATAAAGTTATATTCAATATAAACATTTAAATGGTGGCTGTCATAAAAACTTGCCAGATTTATTCAAACATTCAAATATTGAAGAACATTAAAAATCAGAATGAATATGTAATATGGTGCATATATTTAGCAAAATCCTCCTCTCTAGAGTTAATTGTTCTAGCTGACTAACGAGTTTATGGTCGCTGGATATGGTTTTTCTGAGGTAAATGTGACGTTACATGACATTGTTTACAAGCGGTTTTACTGACGTCTTTCCACGGTTGAAACACTAATTGAGCGATTCCATGTGACATGATACGAATTTCAATAAGTTGTACCTTTTAACACATTTTCAGATGCTCATTCATGTTTATTTCACGGGGTAACTGGTATTATTAAGGTGGAAGGGAAGATCATGTGCTTCTGCTGCTTTTCTTGAGCTGAGCTGAGCCGGAGCGATCTCACGCCACAGCGCCAAAACGGTAATTATGTTTTTGAATTTCGCTAGAAAATGGACGTAATTTGAAATCTGAGACTTTGTTTCATATCAATAGTAACAAAGCACAAAGATTATTGCGATTTATTGGATGGGATGCACGCTACAATGTTCCAATCATTCATCAACTGAAGACAGGATGACTAATCGATTCTTGGGATTTAAGAATCGATATCGTTTCGTAAAAATGAGAATCGATTAAAATCGAGAAATCAATATTTTTTACCCAGCCCTAACACACACACACACACACACACACACACACACACACACACACACACACACACACACACACACACACACACACACACACACACACACACACATTTTGAAAGGATTTCTTTTTCAGTAACGGTCTGAAGCCTGAAATTAGTGCTCGTTTTAAAGGTCGTTGTGAAATCTGTGTGGGCCTGTCTAAAGCAATGCTCTGGCTGCAGCAGGTTTTATTCTGCATTGTTTTTCCATCCACTTGGCAGGTTTAAAAGCAAAAAACCCTTTACTTATGAAGACCCATTTTTGGCTGAATTGGTTTCTTAAGTTGGTATATGTATCTTAGGTTCTAATGGGATGCAGAGATAATGTTTTTTTGTCGGCCAAAACCCAAAAACGAGTTAGCATTTTAAGTCGTCGCCTTTATTTTTATAGCGCTTTATACATTAGAAATTGTTTCAAAGCGGCTTCACAGTAGGCCTGCTGAGGAAGTCGGTGTTGCCGGTGTTACACGGTATTCGGCCGTACACCGATTACATTACTTGCGGTACCGCCCCCACTGTCGCTTTGCTTTTTTCTGCTGTAAAGCAACTGTAAAAGATAATGGTATTATTATTTAGCTTTATCACTTCCGGTTCCATCGTCCTGAAGTCAGTGGGTTTTTTCCCCCCAATGTTTTCAACACAAGCTCAAGATATTTTCACGTTTTATTCTACAACATAACTTACATAAGTTTTTACTTTAACATTATAGCTTTTACTTTAACAAGTAGGTGTGGTGTTGTTCGCTGTAGGTTTTTTACTTTAGGCTTCGATATTCATAAAAGTTTTGTTCATTTGTGAAGATTATCGTGATGAAAAAATGTATGAATCATAAACTTTTGTTGGTCATAGAGCCCATTTTCTGCAATAATCCAAAAGCCAATGGAAAAATCCTATTGGCTTATACTGTAGGAAACCAGAGTGTTGCTAACTTATGGGTCGGCCTACAAAAATACATCATCACTGCAGATCTCTTTTGGTTAAGTGATCTTTTTGGTTCTAATCAAAATCTTTACTTTTTGTAAAGACCACATTAAATCAGAGTTGTTTAGTTTTTAGTCAGTGTCTATATCTTTTAGTTCATTTGAATGCTCATAAATTGACAAGATTACTCTGGCAGCAGATTTATACACATTACAAATTCTCCTTTAGGAAAACTAAACAACATTTTTTAATGATTTATCTTGCATAAAATGTTCTGCTGCAACTTCCTGTTTCATCAGGAAACACATCAACACAGAAAAGAAAAATGACCTTGTCAAGTCGTTTCTTTAAATGTGAAGGACTGACTATCCTTCCTAAGGGCTGATGGGAATGAATTGGATGCAGTTGGACAGTAGAGGTGAGGTTACAGCTGTCAGAAGATGTGGAAAGACTGGATGTGAACATGAGGTCTTATTGTTTTTATTTTAAATCATATTAATGAAATGCTGCAGGTCTTGCTTTGGGTTTGTTCTGTGCAGTTTTGTGTTGTTTAAAATATGGAAGTATTATTTTGCCATAGATGTTGAAGCTGGGGTAGGCAATTTTTAGAATGAATGTGACGACCTCCTTCAAAACACATGAACGCACACAGCAGAGTTTGCAAAGCGTCACGATACGACCTACCTCACGTCTCAAAGCACATACTATTACAATAATAATGAACAGAAACAACTTAAAGAGCTCTGACCTGTACCACCTGACTGCTGCAGATTCATTTCGACGTTGATAGTTTTGCCATTGAAACGCATAAATTCGAGTATATTCCAGCTCCGAGAATAACATCACGGGTTTCCATCTCTTCCAAATTACAGTTATGGTGTGAACGCAGCATAAGCTGGTTGTTTTGGTTCAGGAGAAACTGTTGTTTGTGTTGTGGTGCTCAGTGACTTGCGTCTTTCTTAGCATGAAACGCGCTGATGACGTGTGATCTCTGCGCGAGCAGGTTAGGAAATGCATACGTTGACAGGCAGGTAGGACATCGTATCTTTGCATACGGACCGAATTCAGTGATTGGACTTACATTTTATGGTCCTACGCCTTCCACAGACAATATATAAATATATTTAGACCACTTAACTTAATGATTGCCATCAGGATGAAGAGACTTTCATCCAGCATAGCAAAAAGTGTTTCTGGAACAAATCACCCATTTAATGTTTGTCTGGGATACATAATGTCATCATTAAATTGAGTTTGAATACTGAAATCAATCAGAGCTAAATAAAGCAACATTTAGACAGCAGAGATCCGACCATCATTTGATCATTGGAAAAGTGCAAATTCAGGAGGTGTTCTACTGACTGTACAGTTCAATTTGATTCGATTCTGTGTCCTTTTAAGTCATTTATGAGAGAACTCAAAGGGCACAATCATAAGAGAGACCTTGTGTGTGTGTGGTATGGATCCACTGGGACCGCTGTGACTGCCATGTAAATGAGCCTCATTACTGAGAAACTGCTCACCGTCTAAAGAGAGAAGCGCTGAGGACAGCAGAGGAGAGTCTGGAAATTTTGGTTTTGTCTAGGTTTGCATCGGGGATTAAAATTCTAGGCCGAAACCGAAAATTCAGGATGCGCTTGGTCAAAAGCCGAAACCAAAAAGAAATAATAAAGTAATAATAAACGTATTAATCAATCAGACTTATTTAATAATTAACACATAAGTAGCTAAAATTGAGTTGTACAAACTAGGGATGCTCCGATCAGGATTTTTGCAGTCGATACCAACTACCGATTTCTTGTCATCATGATTGACCAATACCGATACCGATCCTGATTATTCAAGCTTTATATTTAAGTGATTTGTAAGCTCTCTGTTGACACTCACTGTTAACCCTTTACACCCTGATTTCAAGTGGCATAGGGCCTACATAATGATTTTGCATGATTTCAAGTGACATACTTATAAGTAATGGCTTTATAAATCTACAGAAAAACAAAATATCATCTAGTACATGGTGTCATTTGATAGAAAACCTTTTTGAGGAAAATAGGTTTTGATCATGTTTGGAGGTTCTTATGTTACAAGACTGCAGAGAAAACCCTAGAAAAAGTGATGCAATTTATTGATTTATTTTGTTGTTATTCATGCTTGACATGAGGACTATTAGAAAGTATATGACGGGTCATAAAATCGTTTGGCTTTGTTCACAATCATATCAACTGCATTTGTGCTGCTATCTTGTGTGCCGTTATGTGTGAACCTTTATCAGACCTGCATTTCCAGTGACTTGAGAAATGAATAATGGCTTAACTGACTATCTGTCTGTCTGTCGTTCTTTTGATTGTTTCCATCATTGTATTGTTCTATCGATCATTCCACTTATTACAGTTATAAGAATTTCTTGAAATGTCATTTTTTTTAATAATTTTGCTTCCTTGTGGGACAGAAGACAAAATGACCATTGACAAACTGATCCAGTTTAATCTAGTTTGGGAAACCAGCAGTGGGTTATTATAAAGCAGCAGACTGGATAGTTTGTGAGGAAGTGCATAATTTTCAACTGTCAGTGAAACTTAAACCAGCAGTGGGTTATAGTGGTCAACCGAAATTGTTTTTTTGATGGCCGATGCCGATATCTTAGAGAGCAGGGTGGCCGATGGCTGATATAAAGCCGATATTTATTTATATATATGTATACATACACTTTATATTTATTTTAATCAATATTTAATAAATTAGAAAACAAATCTTTAAAATAAACATGCTTATACTTTAGATGGCAACTTCTTGAATCTGCAGTCCTGTTACAGTTTTTTTCACAAATAAATTAATTGTTTAAAAATATATGAATATGTGAATAAAAAGAAAGTAAACACTGTAACAGGGAACTCGGTAATCTGGTAATTTCATGTGCAATGGTAATCATATTTTTTCAAATAAAGACAAGGTAACGCTAATTTTACATACAGCACACAGTGAAAACGATATGAATATGACACAGGGCAACTGGAGATAGCACAGCTGTTTGCATTCACTCACTTCGCATCGGACCGACCGTCACGCGCAGTAACACGTTTATGCAGGCTACAGATGCACACTTCACAAGATATCACAGCTGGATTCGATTAAATCTGCAAGGTTTGTTAAATTAAATGTTTATTAGATATTCAGATATTTGTTTAAAAAATGTAGATGCACATTTGCTGAATGTTGACGGTAAATGAGAAAGTATTTTAGCCTGATTGTTTGCCTTTTCTGTTACAAATAATATAAAAGCAAACGCTTTACTTTTTCGTTTACTATTTACTTTCTTTTTTTACCAGTTCTGTCTAACAAAGTATTAGATATGACTGACAGAGATCATAAACTAATGAAGACGGAAAATGTGTGATCAGGCGCTGCCGTACTCTTCTCAGGCGCTGGTGTTCTCAGCGCCACCCGTTAAAAGTCCCGCATCCAACACTTCGGCCAATCAGAAAAACTTATCGGCCAATGCCGATATTTTAAAAATGGCAAATATCGGCCGATATATCGGCCTTGGCGATATATCGGTCAACCACTAGTGGGTTACACAAAACTGCCCAACACTGTGAAAATTTAACCCAACAAAATGACCCAACAGGCAGAATCTAGCAGTTTGGAAAAAAAAAAGAATCCAGCAAATTTTAGTGTACATTCAAATTCAAATTGCATTCTGTATTCTGTTTGCTGCCCCAATTCAAATTCAGCAATTGAATGCACTTTTAAAAGGCATTCTCAGTTCATGTCCAAGTGTGCAGTTCACCTGCATAAAATTTGTAAATAAATTCATTTGAATTCAGATAGAAGGACAAAACAGAGTGGCTGGAGTTGAGTAGATCTGCTGTGTGATGAAAATAAGAATTGAGTGCCTGTCCACTGAATGTGAATCACGCTGCACTTCAGAGCAATGCGTCAGGCACTTTAAATGTATTCAGATTCATTGTTTAATGAAGGGTTTGAGTTTATTTGGGGTTTTAAGTTATACTGAACTTGCTGATGACATTATCCTGCTCTCTGCCGCCTGATTAGAACTATTCTGGCTGCTGGTTGAAGACCAGCATGTTTAAGAGGTCCGATGTGGAGTCCTTTTCTAAAATCATTTCCTTTGTCCTACATCTGACTTCCCTTCCCCCTTCCCCCTCTCGTTCTCTCATTCACTCTCTTTGACACATTCTGACCCTGTGCTCCATCAGCCGTGAAATCAGCCCTGCAACACACACACACCTGCCTAAATCAGCTGCCATATATCGCTGACTGTTTTCTGCCATCATTAGAAGGGTCATGCACCCTGATCCAGATTATATTTTTCACAGGTTTGTTTTTGCATCTAGCTGTGCTATCTTAACGTTTGTTCCTTCTACCTTTTGTGAGCATGTGTGTTGCGACTGTTTCTATTGATTTGTTAATTCATTAGACTGGGCAGAAAAGCCGAACAGAAATGCTGAGGGAACATGACTAAGAGAGGCAGGTGTGTAAACCCACGGGATTGAACAGTGTGTGTGTGTGTTGTGTGTGCGTGTGCTGACAGACGGTATTACACTGAGTGCTCACAGCTGGGACTATGATGACTGTGCTGAGCAAGTTCTGTGAACGTGTGCATGATGAGAATAGAGGGATGAAGTGAAGGACTAGGAGCTGAAGTGTCTTAGAAAGAGAGAATTTGGAACAATAGACATTTTCATATGTCTCTATCTGAGGCTGTGTCTCAAAACCTAGAGAGCTGCAACTTTAAACATCAGTTTCTGGCATCATTGATGTGTTCAGATGTGCCTTTGATGCACAAAACATTATCTAGTAGAAAAATAGGTTTTGAGACCGAATCCTGCCCATCTGTCTGTCTGTCTATGACAACCAGATTCAGTAATTTTACTGATATGGTAAAAAGCACTACATTGCTAAATGTTATTGCATTAGTCACATACACGCACTGTTTACACACATAATATTTTCAGCATCATTACTCCAGTCTACAGTGACGCATGGCATGAGATTTCAGAAATCATTCTAATATGCTGTTTTGCTGCTCAAGAAACATTTCTTATCATCAATGTTGATAATATTTTTGTGGATTCTTTAATGAATAGGAAGTTCAAAAGAACAGCATTTATTTTGTAACCTTACAAATGTCTTACTGTCTCTTTTGATCAGTTTAATGCATCCTTGCTGAATAAAAGTATTCAACCCTAAGCTTTTGAACGGTAGTAAATGTACAATTATAAATATAAAATCCTTTTGTCTTTCTCTCTGTGGTCCATCATGGCAGACCGTGATCTGTGTTAATGTGTGAGGGAATGTTTGGCCTATTGACAGGGCTGCAGACACACCACCAATCAATCGATCAATCAGGCGCTTGAAAAGTGAGCAAAGTCCTACTGAGAGACCTGTATGGCATGATGTGGGAGTGTGTGGGAGTTTGGAGGTTAGTCTCTTCCCAGGATGCAATGCACTTTAATAGCACGTTGTTGCAAAGTTCGTTATTGTGGGAAGAAGGAGACGGGAACCGGCGAACATTCAACAGATTTTAATATAAAAGATAAAACAAATCGGAAAAAAAAGACAGCAGCCCCTCACGGACGACTGCTGTCACATTAAATAAAACATAAACAGCAAATAAAATCCAGGCCTTTCTCGATCTTCACTGTCGTCGCTCCTCCTTTATGCTTCCGCTCCTCCGTGAGAGATACGAGACCGGTGCGTCACTCATCAGTAATCTCACGGCCCTCGGACTCGTCCTGCTCGCCACACACGACACGTTAGCTGTGATTTCAGGTTTGAGGCATTTAAACACCTGAGGTAAAGCAGTGGATGAAAAATGAAAGCTTTGTGTGTTGCCTCTCTTACCTCTCCACTGTGCGCAGCCATTACTTCAAAAACAACTTCAGAAATGAACCCATAGTCCAAAAATCAGCTAATTTAGTTTGAAAAAAGATTTGTGCATTTGATATGATGATATTTCAGCAGAAAGCAGGACCTGCATTCATGTGTGTGTTTGAACCTTTGGCTTTCACCCCGTCAGTGGCTTTAGCAAGTGAAATATAGTGTTTTCTTTCATCTCAGACATATTAAAGTAAACTACACATTTTCCCATCCGTATCATTAAAGGAGGCGTGTGTTTTACTGGATGGTGAAGCTCTTTCTCAAGGTTTTTCCAGCTCACTGAATGGAGGATTTCTCTCTGTCTATGTGGGTGACAGTCTTGTCAGCGTCTCTTTGATGGGAGAGAGAAGCAGAAGTTGTTTTCCGTCCATCTGGTTTATTGTTGGTTTGTCTTCATGATACGGTTGTTTTTCTGTCTCTTTTTTAACCTCCACCCCTGTCTTCTCTATCTTTATTCATCTTTCTCTTATTTCTCATATTCCTTGAAGCAAAGCATGTTGCTGTGTGTGTGTGTGTGTGTGTGTGTGTGTGTGTGTGTGTACATACTGTATGTAGCTGCAGTTTGGGTCAATTATAACATGCATTTGGAAACAGAACATGCACCAACCATCTCCTAGGGATGGGCGATATATTATCGTTTGCGATATACCGGTAAAAAATCTCCTCACGATAAGAATTATTAATCTTCCCTCGATAATAACGATAAAGCCTAGTTGATGACGTATTTCTGTTTGTGACCCATTCACAGCTCACGTGCAGAGCGAAAACACAGACAACTTGATTAATATTCATGAACCCAGCAGCTCATCAATTCTTAGTACGGTTTAGGTTGTTATTAGTAGTAGTATTCTTATCTTACCAGTATTATTGTTCGTTATATTTTTTTTTTTACAGAAACACTGAATGACCAACAATGTCTTGAGCACCACCAGTCCAAAGTTCAGTTAAAATGACAGATGTGCATTCATACTTTTTCATTCATACATGGTTACCAAGTTTTAGTTCTAATTACTTAGTTCTATCATTAAATAATGCTTGATTATTTGCACTCTCTTTTGAGTATCTCTCTTTTGAAAAAAAAAATAAATATATAAAAAAATCGTGTTTTATTTCAGCTAGTTGCCAAGACAAAACCTCTCATTTTTGTTTAGTATAAGTTGAAGTACTAAAATAACTAAAACTAAAACCTAATAAAAACTATATAGACAAAACTATTTAAATATATATTATATATATAAATATAAACACAACTAAATTACTAAAACTTTAACTAAAATAAAAAATAAAGTTAAACCTAATTCAAATTATTAACAAACACTAAATGTATATGCTAGCAGTGTTATCTAATAAGCCTAAATTCATTTGGTATAGACTCATGAAGGACTACTTGTTAATCAATCTCCAATTGTTGGTAACATCTTCATTAGAAAGCCAACCTGTGATGTTCATCTGGTCGAACAGAGACTTTCCCAGAGTTTAATGTTCTGGTCTTGGAGGTCTCGGTCTCAGGCTCAGTGTGAGATGAATAAATGATGAGCGTTTAATAAGGAGGTGAGACAGCGAAGTCCAGCGTTCAGCTCTCCTCCACAGAGACGGGAACAGATTTCTCGCCTGTCTGCTGTTGAGCTATCACCCCTCAGTCTTTCTCTTCAGCGCTGGAAACTGCTGATTCTGGTCTCTGACTCAGACGCTTTTCATACTGTACGGTCGGACCGCATGTCATCAGTAATTAGTGATGCGTGAAACGAGTTGTCAGCCAGGCACCATCAAACGATCCCTGAGAAAAAGAGGACGAGAAAGAGGGAATTAAAGTAGTAAGATGGAGAGAAATGAAGGATAAAGGTGCAGAAAAATAAGAAGTAGTGATAGATGATCAGTCAAGCACCTCATCCAGTGGGGAGTTTATTATGCTGCTTTAGTACTTCTTTGCGTGCGCGTGTGCTACTTTGAATATGTGCTCAAGAGACAATTTATCTCCTGCTGCGTGGAAATATGGCAGCGCTTTTTCATTAGTAGGAGGAAATAACGGGTGCAAAGATGGCAGAAATTCACTTAGCTGAGATAATGCACTTTCACATGCGCAAGCGTTGACCAGAATGACGGTAGCCTATATGTGTGACAGTCTCTAATGGTTGAACACATTTCTACTGCCTTTGTCATAAAATGTATAGCACAATAGATTTATTAAACGGTTAGGCCTAGTTCACCCAAAAATGAAAATTATGTCATCATTTACTCACCCTCAAGTTGTTCCAAACCTGTATGAGTTTCTTTCTTCTGTTGAAGACAAAATAATATATTTTGAAGAATGTTGCTAACCAGACAGTTGACGGCACTCATTGACTTCCATAGTCGGAAAATGTCATTTTTGGGTGAGCTATCCCTTTAACTCAGCTATCAGTGGGCAGGACTTATTTACACGTGAAAGCGATGAAGAAACATTGTAATACAGTGTGAGACGAGACATAATTTGCTCCAATTAAACAGAAATGTGACTTTTAAGTATTTAATTCCCTGGATTATCCAATAAAGCTATTAATCCATGTTTATGTAATGTATAAAGCAAACATTTATGGAGAGTGATGTCTGATTTATAAATTAATGACTGTGCTTTTAAACAACTTGTTTGAGAAGATTCACAAATCAGACTTGAGTTTTGAATTGTTTTGACTCGGTGTTACAGATCCAGATACACATTCACATTTATTTATATTTTATTTTAATTTCATTTTAATTTATTTTTTTATTTAAATTAATATAATATATAATAATTTTATAATAATTAAAAAAATATGTATGTATGCATGTCCATGTTGAAATGCTGTGTGGTCGTACGTCTGAAATCTGCATTGTTTTCGGCAGCAGAGAGGGAAACAGTTGGAGCGCCTTTTGCTTCTGGAAACATATTTCCAGCTCATTTGTTAATATCATGTGTAATACAGAACAGATGTCAGGATTATGATAACCAATAGAGATGCACACACACAAATATATGCACTGGTGAATTTATGGATGTGCTTGCATGGGGTTTATGTGTGTGTATTCGAATTATTCATTCATTTGTCATAATTTGTGTGCACTCATAAATATAGATTGCAATTCAATGAAGGTCCATCATCTCTCTCTCTCTCTTTATGTGGAATCTTTCAGATGCTTCAGACGAGTGAGAGTGAAGCGTCTATTTCAAAGTATTTCTGACACTTTCTCTTTTATCTGTCTCATCTTATCCGTCTTCTTTTTTCTTTGTCCATTTCTCTTGTTCTTTTACAGGAACTATTGTAAAGCTGAAAACACGGCACAAGGTTTTTTCGAATATCACAGGCTGAATCTCAATTCATGTCCTAAACTAGATTTTTATATTTTCTGAAGAACATGCGAGTGCTTGCCTGTGCACATCTGCCATGAGTTCAGTAGTCCTGCACTTTTTATGTCTGTGTGATCTTCTGGCATGCAGATGTGACTCGGGTCCCTCCTTTAAAGGAATAGTTCACTTAAAATGAAAATTTTTGTCATCATTGTCTCTCCCTCAAGTTGTTTCAAACCTGAATGAATGTCTTTCTTCTGCTGAACACAAAGGAAGATATTTTGAAGAATGTCAGTAACCAGTCAGTTAATAGACATAGTAGAAAAAAAAATCAAGCGTAGTGTCAGTTCTGGCAGGTCACGTTAGTCAAGCTCGCATCAGCTGATCCACGTCTACCTATAGGAATACGACGCCTATCAGTGTATACATATATAAGCTCCTTCAGTATTATCAACAGCTATCGTGTTTTTTAGAAGCTAATTACCCTCCTCCCTCCCCAGCTCCTCCTCTCGTCAGTCAGGGTTTGGCATTCTGATTCCCCTTGAATCAGAATAAATTCTCGAATCACGTTGTACTTTAACCTGTTAAGCTTCACCAGTGCGTCGGCGCACTGAAGCGTTTTTTATTTATTTAATTCAAAATTACTATCAGATTTAATGTTATACCTTGACAAACTATACATCATTAAAAAGATATAAGACTCAAGTTTCAGTATTTGACCACTATTGTATTCTGAGAAACTCATAGTGACAGTTATGTCTTAATTTGTGTCAGGAGTTATGAAATGAAAAAATGAGTCGATACCTTTAATATGAATTATGCGCGTCAGCTGCTTTCATTCATAAAAAACTCCCGTGCTGTCGTCATGACAGCGATACACAAAACAACGTCCCTCAGGGCTTTAGCTCAAAAATGTGCAGATTTGGAGAAATATTGATAGATTCTTTTAGATTTACATCATATTTCTATAGACAGGAATAATATTTATTGAATTTATACCCAAATGCGTCAATGTAATCTTTATGAGCGTTTGGTATTCTAATTCACAGTGTTTTCAATTCATACCAATAGCCTGAGGGCGCTATATGCACAGTAATATAGTCCATATATGAAACATGAAGAAGAGCCATGATCATGTGACATTCCAGGAAGCCTCGAACACACACAAAGCTACAGAGTTCGCGCTGTAAAATGCAGATACAGATGTTTTGAAGACAATAAACATGATTGCAATGATATCTGATTTGACTGTGTTCTTCAAGCCATGCCAGGTATTTTCATAATAATATATTATATTTATAATGTAATGCTAATCTATATAGACTTCATCATTGTGCATAATACTATCAAATAATATATTTTCTGTCTGATTTTTTTATCTGAAGCTAAATTAGATCACAGAATATTATTTAAAACATTCGGCTTGAGTTATAAAGTACGTTTTGAGCATAAACATGGTTTTAATCTCATATATTGTCGTGTATTGATGGTGTGCTAAGCTAACATGCTAGCTAGCCCTAACTGTTAGTCACATGACATGGTCTTGAAAAACATTTAACTAAATACAGAGTTTTGGGCTTATTATCTTCAGATTTTAAACATAAAATGTTTAGACATGTGGCTTTAGCTGTAGTGCATTTCTAGATTGCTCCAGTGCCAACTTCAATTTTATTTTCATGAGGATGTTTCATAAAAAATAATTTCTAATAACTTTACAAAACTTTGAAGCTATTTATAACAATTTTTGTCATTACGACAATAATTAATTCTACATTTACAATAAACTGCCAGGTGTCAGCTTTCAAACGAGATCATACTTGTGCTTTTAGTACAAAGGGTTCATGAACTGTATCTGTTTCAGTTTGGGTATGTCATTTCTGGGGATTTTTCAAAAGTGGCGTTGCAGCTTAACAGGTTAAAAATCTTGAAGTAATGATATCTGCAATACATTCATGTTGGTTCTGTTCTGTTTACCCTAAGGGGGGTTATTGCTGCTCTTATTCATGCTAGGCTGCATAGATGCGCAGGGAGTTCTTGCCCAGAACAGAACCATACCGCCAATCCAAATTGTATGCTAATTGTCAATTGTATTTGACAATCGTGGTCCTGACTGAAATTCTATGGAAGTCAATGGGGTACATCAACTGTTTGGTTACCGACATTCTTCAAAATATCTTCTTTTGTGTTCAGCAGAAGAAAGAAATTCATACAGGTTTGAAACAATGAAATGATGACAGAAGTTTCATTTTGAAGTGAACTAATCCTGTAATGTAAGTCTATGGAATTGTTTTGACTAAGTCTGATCACTTAGTAAAGTTACTGCGTGCACTTTCTTTGTATTGTGTAGTAAAGTATGTGCATTGGCATTCGGGCGCAGGCATCTTTTGTGGTGTTCTGTATGAGTCCTCTGCTTTCTGATTGAATAATAGTGAGTCACAGTTACTCCCAGACAGATCATTCTTTGACCTTCACTGTCAGACTGTTATCTCACATTCACACACAGGCACGGAAATGATCATACATGCTGATTGTAGTGTTGATTCTCATTGGGGGTTGTTTCATGCTGAATGACTGACAGCTCCTCTGGTGAGATTTATTATACGATGCGAGTACCAGCATTGCCAGACTCCACATTAATAGAATTTAAGGGAATAATAATTAGGGTTTTTACCATCAAAAGAAAATGAGTACAACTGCACCCTCAGGAAAAAAATAAATAAATACAAAAGCTGTCACTGGGGCAGTACCCTTTGAAAAGGTCATGAACTAATATGCAGTAGGATGCACCGATTGGCTTGATTTTTTTTTTTAATTCAGTATCATTAAAATGATTAAATTTCATTATAAAGTCTAATAGTAATACAATTATACACTTTTTTTTTTTTTCATTTAAAATAATACATTCTTTGTAAAAAGCATTTTCGGCCAATTGCATCCAGAATGTTCGGTTTTGGCCTAGAATTTTCTTTTTGGTGCATCCCTAATATGCAGCTTTAAGATATATGCACCTTTTATGGGTAAATAATGTACATTTTGAAAATGTACCTTTTGAAAGGGCACCCGCCCCAGTGATAGATTTTGTAATTTTCTTTTCTGAGAGTATGTGCACGTTTCAGTGCATTTCGTTTTTTAGCAGTTTCAAATGCGAACTCATAAACATTCATTATAGATGTCGGTCATACAACTTCTTCCTGTCTGAGTGGGCGAACCTTTCGCAAATATTTTGGCCCGATTTGCAGTCTGGCGGAGGAGTCAATGCTTTTAGGCCAGTTAGAGTTGACGGGTTTCACAGAAAATTGCTTAGTGTATTATTGGCACAGACTAAGATTTTTTTTAGCTTTAGACTTTGATTCCATCCTGTCAGTTGATGTCAAACATGTATGATATTTTGAACCTTTTTTAGAACATATTGCTTTCATTTATCATGTCTCCTAGCAACATCAGTCTTGCATATCTGCCATGTTTGGAGTTTTTTAACACTTTTTTTTCTTCTTTGTAGTTCTGAATCGAATCCTCTTACAAGCACAATGGGTTGTGGGCAGTATTAGAGTGTTAATTAATTTAATTAGAGTATTAGTATTAGAGTGTGCACAGATCTGCACTTCTAATTTTGGATTTTCAAATGCTATTTAGGATGCAAAGTATGCGTATTGGAACGCATCATACGTTCTTCAGGATTCTAGAAGCTGCAGTGAGAGCATTAGGTCTGATCACACAAGAGCCCATCGTCTGATATAAGCGGGAGGCTTAACCGCCCGGCAGGGACTGCCAGAGATCAGACGCTCTGCAGACTCTCTCTGTTCAGGGTCTGTCTGTACTGGGGGATTCGACAAGATTTCTGCTCGCTCGTAAATCCCTGGGATTTCTGGATGGGATGTGCATTGGGACTGGTGCGGTTCTGGGGTGACACAGAGGAATATTGGGTCAACTGGATATAGACTGATTACAGACTGACATTTCAGAGTTCATTTGCAGCGTCCGCTGAGTTTATGGAAATTAGTCTGTCTGTGCCGAAAGCTTGCCCGGATCACACTTGTGGGATGTCCACATTACAACTGGGAGAGAGAAGCGTTTGTGATCCTAATAAGACTCTTTGTGGTTTAGGCACTGTTAAAAATGGGACGTTGTTGTTGTTGTTTTTTACCACTTGGGATACAACATGAAAAAAGAAAGAAAGAGGACAGAAGTTATATAACATAAGCTAGGGCTGTGTACAATATATAGTCATACTATTTTTTAAAGTATTGCATCAATTCTGTGGGTTTATTTATTTAGTCTCCTATAGTTCAATTAATTAAGAAGCAAGTCTAAATAAGTGTAATCTATAAGAGTTTCTTCTACACACCTGCTGAATTATGATGTGTTGTACTATGCAAAAGTGAAGTGTTCCTTCTATTCTGTTTCACACTCTCGTCTCTTGCAGTCTCTTTTGATTTCTTTATGAGTTATCTATTCTTTTCATTTGCAGATCATTTAAGATCAAGTGCTTGACATGCAGAATTCATTCAGTTTTTATTTGCATATAATATCAGCCCTACTGTAGATGTGCTAGTTTTTTGGCGGGGGGGTTTTGTTGTAAATTTGACCCTTTGACTTAAATTGATGAAATTTTTTTTAACATTCTATTTTAAATTTGAAAATCTCCCTTTAACTGAAATTGTTTTTTAAATGATTCTTTTAAATTATTTTTTTTTCTTTAAAAAAAAAAGTTTTTCTTTTTAAAGGCACTTGAAAGCCCTGGAAAAGTGCTTGCATTTCACTCTCAAAAGTTTGCATGAACCCTGAAAGGAATAATGTAAAAACATATGACTATTTCTTCCACAATACCATGGTTACAGTTAGCGCTGCTACATTAAATCCATGGTGAATGTTTTGTGGACTGATATACATGGTTAATAACAGAATTCTGCATTGGATTTGAATGCTTTCCACTAGTTCTTGCTGCGATGTTGTTAATTCTGAGGCAAATTCAAACGCTATCTCACTGGATCTCCCAGCGCTGTGTAGTAACCGTGTCACATGCTCGAGATTGTCCCGCGAGTAAACCTGTTCTGAGCTCAGCGCAGCTCAAATGAGTTGCATGGTTTCGTTTCACTTTTATTTTGTTTTCCGTATGATGTTCCTCATATGTAACATAAAAGGCACCAGTGCGACCTCTAAAAATATTTAGTTGCACTGACAGAAAAAAAGGTTGCAAATTGTGACCATTTGGTCGCACTCTTGGAGCTCTGATATATTTAACCATTTATACAAAACACAACTCACTATAATTCATCTGTAAAATGAGGGATTGTGCCCTATCATAGTGATCTAGGATTATAATGAAATAGAAAAGCAGATTTATCAGCCCATTTTGTGTTAATTTATCTTTTCATGCCTTTGAAGTTTGCTGTTATCTTATCGCCACTATCTCTGTTTGCTCTGTGCACCAATCAGTGAGTATTTGCATATTCCTGATGTTTTGCTGCAGGATTATTAGAAAATAAATATGACTCAATGGATTGTGAAACCTTTTGTGAATTAATCTGATTACTATACCAATTAAATGTAATTTAAATGTGTTTTACACCCTGCCTGCTCAGCGAGCAAATGACGCACCGCAGCACATCAACGCTGAAACACTCCCATTATTATCAACGAAACTGTCCATGCTCACACTGAATTATAATCAACGTGTTCACAACCTCTTCCTGCACGCTTTTTCACTTTTGCCGCTTACGCTGCTGGTATGACACGTTTCAAACACTTTCTAAGAATGCCTTTGGAGTTTTTACTGCTGATTCATTTTCTTTTCATTCTGCCTTTATGGCCTCTTTCTCTCTCTCTCTTTCTATAGTGTCTATAACCCTGTTCGGCTGAATTGGTCATTATCTCTGCTGCTCCCCGAGGCCACAGTCGCAGACCTGTACATGTGCACGCTGTTTTGCAGAATCTTTAATAATTCACAAAGTGGGCACTCCTGCTCTCCTACACCGCTCTCTTGAGAAAATTATAAAGGGGGCAGTGATTAATTTCAAATGTTTTGGTAATTAATATAGCTTGTCATTGGTTGGGTGAATATATTGAATATTTACAATGTATTCACAATGAAATTGCTGATGATTTAGCATTTAGAAACAGTGTGAATCACAATAACTTGAATGCGGTTTTAATTGTTTGTGTGGTTTCCCAAAAGCAGATTAGTAAGGCAATGTTGTAAGTGCATCACAAATTTAAATTAAGTTTACAAAATGTATTAATTTATGTAAATTTTTCTTGTCATTTTTTTTTATTTAAAACTCTTAGCAAGTCTTGGCAGAAATGTTCTCTGAGCTGTGGCATTTGACATGCTTTAAAATGTTTTATGTATTAAGGTAAATATAGCACTTTATTACTATTGTTCTGTTAGTGCATGTCAGGGACATTTTTAAATATTATTCTTACTGTTCATTTAGTTGAAAAATATTCTATGATAAAGTTTTTGCTAGAATTTTACTGTATTCTTAATCAGTTGAATCTATTTTAGTGCATTAATGGCTGTTTGGTCAAACTTATGGATACTCTGATTGGGAAGAAACAGCAATACCTCCCTTTTAAGCCATTTCAGTATACAGTAATACATATTGTCAGAAGGATGAAAATATCAAGAGAATATTTTGTTTTTAGCTACATATCACTCAGTCTTAGTTAATGTGTGTTATGTGCGTAAATTCTCGTTTGTAGTTTTGCTTGTGGCAGGTGAACGGCCTCATGGGAGCGTCCGCTGTTCGTGGAAACGGCTCCTCTGGGAGCAGTAAGGCCTGTTTTGGATATCTAATCCTTGAGGAATATCCTGAGCGTGTTTGGTGCAGTTGCTCTTGGATTTCATGTTGTCAAAGCGCAGCTTCTGAACCCTGGGATGCTCTCGGTGGAGCTGAACGAACAAGAACTACAAGAGCATCACTCTTAAGTCCATGTGTGCGATTAAAGGCCTGACATTTCCCCTGTTCTTCACGCAGGCCGAGTTCAAACTGTCCAGTGCCGAGGATATCCAAGAGCTTCTCCATGTTAAATGATGATGGGATGTTTTCTTCTGGGGGTGTTTGTACACTAGAGCTGTTGTTCTGTTTGAGTTCAGGTTGTTTTGGTGTGAAGGCTGTTTTCTGAACACAGATAAACTGAACTTGTACTAAAGGAGGTTTGGGATTTTCTGTTACTTTGTGTGTTGATCAGTTTACAGTTTGTATGCATTGCTTCCATCTTTGCAGACTTAGCTCAGGAGAGCCATTTAAGTTTTGGTAGTAAAACCAAAAGGGACTATTAATGACTATTAATATGTAATAACTTATTATTATTTGTATTAACAGTATTAATATTATTGTTTTATAGACATATTGAAATATAATCACAACAGTTTGGCCAAGTTGTGCAAGCCCTACAAACAAGCACAGTTCCCCCCCCACCCCACCGCAAATCATGTAGCCCTATTTTGAGGACTGTGCTTTTAACAGGCATGTGTAGGCCTAGATATTATAACTATGATTCAAATGTACTGCGTTTCAAATAATTCGACGTGAAAGGAGACTTGCAGGGGACCCGTAATCAAATCGATATGAAAGGTTTTAGAGGATAGGTAGACTGGAGCCGTCCTCTATCAGTTGAAAGAAGAGCGTCCGTCTCCACTGATAGACCTTTATTGTCACACGCAGCGGGTGTCATAATGCTGGGCTGAATCCGCTGGTCTAATGACAGCGTTCACTGGCGCCTGTTATTGATTACTGTAGGTCTGATGCAGCGCAAATGATGAGCTGGTGGGATGAAAAGAATCTCACTGATTGGACTGTCCAGTGTGTAACACTCTGACTTGTACATTTACATGGAACCTTATTTGCGGCCCAATGAAATCCATTTAATTTTTTCTTAAATTCTGTTTTTCCATTTTAATTTTTTCTGAATTCCGTGTTAATGGTTTCATTTCAATTTTAGTTATCAAAAAGCATGTCTAATTAATTGAAATAATGAAAATTTATTTAACAATTTATTAAAAAAATATATTTTTCCTCAAATTACGTGTTTTTCGCTTTTTTTTTTTTTTAAATATGCCACTATGAGATGTTTTTTTAAATTTTTTTTTTTATAAATTATGTTTTTGTCTGCTTTCAGTTTTTCAAATTGCAATGCAACAGAAATTAATTGTTAAAATTAATACCTGAAAGGAAAAAATTAAAATATACCTTAAAGTGCTTGAGTATGTGTAGACGGAAATGCACCGCTCATTCACACAGTGAAATGCACAGCATGACTTCATATTTCAATTGCAGTCTTTTGTGCTTTCCGTGTTATACAGTAAATTTCATTTTGACTGGATACTGTGATTCCGTCGTGTGTTTTAAGCGTCGCAGAAATCATAGGGCCCTACATGTAGTATAAATTAAGGCATGAGTTGGAGCTCATGTAAGCCGAATACTGGCATTGTGTTTATGGATTAGCCTATGTCTCATAATTAGCGTAACCATAACCACAGCAAAATATGTGGAGGACTGCAGTTTAAACAGGCATGTATTCAGCTCAGGAAATGTTGAGAGTTTTTGTTTGCAGCTTTGCATGACATTAATGAATTTTATTGATGGAATAAGGGCATTGTTTGTTGTGTTTAACCACTTTACCTTTCTTTGAGCTGGCAAACATTTTGCATTTGCAGGCTGTTAGTACCAGCTGCAACAAACAAGTCTAATGCATTTGTATTGATCATATTGTGCTGTGGGTTGTTGTGTAGGAACAAAATAGCAGTTAAAGTACCACATGCGAATAATTGATATAATATGGCAAGTGACTTTTAAACAGGATTGACGATGTCTGACTGGCAATTATGAGACTATTGTTGTGCATATAAACCAGGGTTCTTATAGTTAAGGCGAGACACGGCAGGCAAAAACATCGATTTTTCATGCAGTGGTAAGTTTTGAGATTTTGGGCTAGTTTACTCCTTCAATATGTGTTCTTTCAAGCTGCTATAAAGAGAACGTTGAAAATATACATTAAGATGTTTATTTTATCACATTTTGTTTACTTGCAGAAGTAAGTTTCTCCAAAATTTACCAAGAAGTTAGCATTCCAACGCGACATGCCGAGTTCCGTCTGTTTACTGAAGTCTGTCATGACCGGTATCGTTGTAAAGCTCTGAGTCTCCTGCACAACGCTATGTAACCCAATATGGGCATTTCCTTTCTATCAGTAACCAATCGTGAATGTCCAAAGGGGGATTTAAAGCTAACGCTGAAATCTCATTTAGAGCTAGGCCTATTTAAATCTTTAACTGCCGTTTTCTCAAAATTAGTTTTTTGTCATTCTCCAGTACAAACATCTCAGCCTATGTAGCACCTATGTACACCAAACTTTCCAGTTATACACTTCATTTTCAGAGGGATTTGTTAATAAATCATTCCTGGCCTGATTTATGTGACATTTTAATAAAAAATATATTGCGAAAATCTATTTTTTTAGGCTATGGACAGTATATTTTGACTTCCTAGGTAATGAAAGAATATATCCTGAAATCCCTCTGAATTTTTTTTTCATCTTGTGTGTAAACAAAATGAAAAAAGAATTTTACACCTGGCTTTATCATATGTTCAGATCTATCTACCGAAAATATATGCAAAATCGTGCATATTTAATGAGATAATGCCTAATTTGCATAATTAAACATACAAATTGTAATACATTTTTTATATACTTGTGTAAGTAATCAACTGAGGAAGTTTCATGGTGATATCTATTATTTTAAAATTTTACCCTATTCACCTGTAGTGTCTCGCCTTAACTAAAACTGAAACCAATAAGGTAATTAATAATTACCTTAAATTTCAACTATTTGCCAAGGAAACATTCAGATTTTTTTTTTTTACTTTAACTTGATATACAAAAATAACGTAAACAAACACAGAAATAAAAATTTATAAAAACTGTAGAAATATATTAAAAAACAAAAAAAAAATATTAAAACTTTATCTAAAATACAAAAATAAAACCTAATTCCAAATATGAATAAAACAATTGTAATAGTATCTCAATGATGCTAAAATAACACTGATGTAGACTGGCCACTGAGTGCAAATGTTTTTCATGTTCCAGAGCTACTGTGGTGAGGTTGTGCAGCTCAATTGTAGTGCTTTTTCTCAAACGTCACCAGATTTTGTTGAATGGGTAATTTCACACTCTGTGGTTTTGTGGTTCTGAATGTGTTGGATCATGGTTGTAAAATCAGCTGCCATTCATACTCAAACACAAGACTTCAACACACATATACATAGTCAGTGAGAGGCTAACACGACATCTCATGTATTCATAGTTTTCAGTCACGTGACTGGCGCAGAGACCTGGCGGGCAAAACATCCATAGAACTGCAGAACAGGCCAGTCATTTTGCCATCTCAAAAGAAGAAAAACTAAAATATGTGATCAAAATGCAAGTTTTTGGCACTTTTGATCCATATAAAAGACTTTAGATATACAAAGACAGTGCACTCATATTACTATGAATGGGAGAAAGTATGTATATGGCGGCACAAGTCCCGCCTTTTAAATAAAGAGCCAATCGCCATTTGACCTATCGGTAAGCCCCTTAGTTACTGTTGCTAACTCAGACAAACAAACAGAGTTGCTAACTGTGCTAACTGTCTTACAATGACAGCTGTCAATGTGAAAACCTTGTCCCAAGATGTTTTTGATCAATTTTGGACACAGAAGGACCACCTCTCGTCAAGGAGCATTCAAGTGGGATTTATATATGCCATGGAGGAATATATAAAAGATTTTAAAATAAATATGGTGGATAACAAGATTAATTTGGAAGCGAAGGTTTACAGATCTCAATGCAAGCGGGAGAAGCCTCATGTTACGGTCGTCACGATTTAATTAATTTACATTTAACCAGTTTAATATGGAAAGACCTTCGTTTATGTGTATTTGACCTACACTGTACATGACGTGAGAACAGTTAGCTATTTAGGTTTGTACGTTAGCATGAACTCACTAACTTTAATTGTAACTTAATGAGAGTATGACAAGCAGAAAATAAACGTTTTCATCTTCATTGGGACTGGCGTTGAATCCTTAGGAAACAAGGTTACTGCGCCCACATCATTGATATTATAAATAAACCGTGCACATATTGCACAGATAATTTGTCCGTTCGCGCAAATCTTATCACACTTTTGTAAACACACGCAAGGTACGATGATTCAATACATGAATACCCATGCCCATCCTCTCAGGAAACCTGGATTAAATTTTACATAAACACCATTAAACGTTTAATGTTTCTCTATGGCGCTGAAACCTAAAGATGTCCGAGTTTCGGTCCCCGTGCAACTGACACTTAACTGCCATTGGCTCATCTGCGTTTGAGGGGAGGGGCTTACCGATAGGTCAGTTGGTAAAGTCATCGCATCACTGCAGCTGCCATTAAAAGCTCCGCTTGCTATAGAAACAATCAGTGTTCTGAGACGTGCCCTTAGGGCTGCACATGCAAATTGGCTGGTCTAAGCTGAAAAATGCATTTTTTTGTCATGATTTGAGCGTTTAGAAAATACATTTATGAGACGTTATTGTCAGATTTCATTGGTGTTTTCAAATATGAAATTTAATCTTAAAGGAGAACTCCGGTCCATTTTAAGCTCATTTTTTTGTACATTTGGAGTGCTGTCATTACAGAGAACAACGACAAAAATCGGTGTTGCCTACATCGTGTTATCCTCTTTTTAAAATTTGCACCCTGTTGACTTAAATGGAGTTCGGGCGCATGATCGTACGTACTAAACCTATGCGCGTGAATTCGACAATCGACTACTGTGGACTTCAACCGAAAACAGGATGTAAATACAGGTATGTGCGCTGGCTGAAATAACATCATTTTTATTCATATCTTTCACATCTACTGCAGTCAGATTCATCGCGTGTTGACTCTGAAGGAATCACTCACATGGCTGGGCACTTGTAATGACACATCAAGGATGTTAAGAGGCTAAAAGCAGGTTTAAAACTTGCCCCATTGAAGTCAACAGGGTGCAAATTTTAAAAAGAGGATAACACGGTGTAGGCAACACCGATTTTTGTCGTTGTTCTCTGTTTTGACAGCACTCCAAATTTACCAAAAAATTAGCTCAATGTTAAAATTGACCGGAGTTCTCCTTTAAGCTTGGTGAACAGCTTTGGAGAATTTGATGTTTCTTTATTCAAAGAGATAGGAGCTGTAGTTGCATGACTGATAGAGCGGCATTTCAAAGATGGCCACCAAGTGAAATGACTTGCCTTAAAGGGGAACTGAAACGAACAAAATATAATTCGATAACATGTTGGTAATTAAAATTGTAAACAAATTAATTCAAAAATAATATTAAAAACAAAACATATGAAGTTTTTCCCAATACTGAATTTTACACTTGTTGTTATCAGAGCGCAGCCGTGTTCGATGACGTCACTGGCATACAGGTACCACTGTAGGCTACTTTACTGTTACTCTGACTGAGCTGACTGATTTTGACAGTATGGACAGAGAACTGTGCAAGTTAACACTAAAAAGAGCATTTAAGTAAGAAATTGAATCATCAAATGAAATAATAAAACTGCATATTCTTCACTGTATGAATGAAAGGTATACTGATTCTTATAGACTGCTGTCACTTTAATGCAGGGATCATACTGATACACATACACGATTTCTTACAGATGTTTACATTAACTTAAGACAAAACCAACTGTTTATGTGAACCTTGTGGTTTTGACACTTTAAATGCAATAAGACGATAAAGAGAATTTAGTTTAGTGCACTGCACGCGCTGTGACAGCTGGCTGTCTGTGCATTGCGTTTAGGCGTGTACGCTCGTCAAATTTAAACTGGCAAGGCGCGCCGCCGCGTCTCTCATACACAGTTTGAAAGTGGCTGAAATCACACTGACAAGTATGTTGTGGGTGTCGTCGATGGATATTGCTTATATTGGATAGCATCCTTCATGTCGGATTAATTTAGCAAGGTGATCTACGGTGAAGGTGAACATCACGATAACAACTAAGAGGTGAGTGGAACTTGTTTACAGGATTTGTTTTGCCATTTTGCTGGAGCTGTCAAGGTAGCCTATCATGCCAGTGACGTCAGGGACCGTTGAAGCTCAAGATGACTGCGCCCTAGTATCAAAACAACAAACTAACATCACTGTTTTCCCCCCTTGTAACTACTTCAGCAGTTTTAAGTGTCCTACCACAAATAACAATGATAACACATCTGTTATATCACCTTTACTTCCTATTTCGTTTCAGTTCCCCTTTAAAGGGACTTTGTCCATATACATCACCTGCTGCAGTACTGTATTTCAATCACTAAACAAAGCGGGACATCTTATTTAGGAGGCATACTATATACAGGGGAGCAGATGAGCCAAATGGTTAAGCGTTTTCTTTATAATGGTTTTCTATGGAATTATTCTGGGTCATCTGCTTGCCTGTACATAGTATGCATCATCAATAAGATGTTGAAATTGGTCTTTTAATATCACTGTCTTACTATATTAGTGCTTAGTACAAACCTGGTAAAAATAACTTGCGGGCACCGGAGGAAAGCCTTTCTCTCCAGGTGGTCGTTTCTATAAGCGTGTGACGTCACGTGAAAACTATGAATAGTGTTTGTTTTGTTGATCTAGTTAGTTTAAGACACACCAAATAAAGGAATTTAATATAATCACTTAAAAATATTATAACATTAATTAAAGTCATAGTTAATCATTTTAAAATTAGCAATTTCAGTTTTTGGCCCAGTGGACTTTGGTTTTGGAAGGGAGCCAATTTGTGTGTTGTAGTTGCGTGGGTGATTTATGTGAAGAAATTTAATTGCAATCCTGTTTTTTGTTTCCTCTCGGTGCTTTCAACCCAAGATGTGTGTGTGTGTTCAGTCTGTTTACCTGAGAATATGCAAAGGTGCGTTGGTGAACCGCAAACCCGCCCCCCCCCCCCCCCCCCAACCCCGCAGACGGACAAACTCATATAGAGTTAATTTGTTTAAGACTACTTAGATCTTACATAATGAAAGTTTCTCACACTTTCTTGTGTGGGAGTATTTCTGCAGTTTGGACTGTGTAAACTGCATTAAACAAAGAAGATATGCATTTTCTCTTTATTTCTCTCTCACACCGCACATATTGTGCACTTTGTTTTTTGGAGGAGTGGAGTGAAAATGCACAGAGAGGCAGATATTTTAGAGACATCCCTGTGTGTGTGTGTCTGTGATGGGACAAAACACCAGTGGCCTCCTTGTGTTTTGAGCGTTCTCGGTTGAGATTAAATATTTAAAGGGCCAATAGTGCTTTTCTGTCCTCAATAACAAGCACACACTCTATGGTTTCAGTGACCCATTGGTTGGACTACAGTTCATTATTTCTGTATAAGTTCTGCTCTTTGTTATTCCATTCAGGTTTGTTTACACAGGGAAAACAAAGCTGGAGGTTTAAAAGGCATGTAGGGTAATGCAATTCTGTCCATGGACCAAAAATGGCAAATGCTTTTTAAAGTGGCAAACTCCAATCTGATTGGCTTTTTACCCATTTTCCAGGAGTCAGGGTTAACCCGTTTTTATCGTTCCACGGGAAAACATTTTTTTCTGAGGAAGAACTAGCCACTGGATTTGTTTGTTTGTTTGAAGCTTGTTTAGTTTGACATTTCAGTCCATAAGGTCTCAAGTCTTTAAAGGTCTACAGTAAGTCAAGTGTTCTGTGTCACGCCAGGGCAACTTCTCTTTTCGTAATGATTTTTATATGATGCAGTGCAGTTTCAGACAGTCTTTTTAATTCAGTCTTTTTATTTAAAAAATTTCAGCATCATTACTCCAGTCTTCTGTGATCCTTCAGAAATCATTCTGATTTGCTGATTTGCCGCTCATGAAACATATTGCCATATTAAATTAGGTTAGTCCGGTGACGTAGGAATGCGCGTGACTTTCCAGTTCCTGCTGGATTTCGTCCTCTGCATATAAGCTTAATAAAGCCTGAACCTTGTCGTTGGTCTATTGGTTGTATTTTTTTAAACTCCATTGTTAATTCGAATAGCGAACACCTCTTACTGCACGCACCGCAACAGACTTTTGAAAATGGTGGTTGAAATAAAATGCTGCGTGGAGTCAACCAATCAGCATGTTCAGTGCCCAAGTCTCACCCCCGAAAGTTCCTGAACTTTTAAAAAGTACTACCTCGCCACAGGGACTTTCTGAGGGGGGCATTTTTACGGAGCTTCATTTAGACCGTGGTTCCTGCGGTGGAAACACACCGAGTCCCAGCACAAAGTCCCTTTTTCCTGGGGGAAGTTCCTGCGGTGGAAACGCGGCTATTGATCGAATCCACAGTCTCTTTTGATTTCTGTGAACTTTTCTCAAATTGCGGCACTGTTGCTGTGATAAAGGATGCTTTGTAAATTCCCATTATGTATCCAACACACACACAAACCAGCTATGTGGAGCAGGACTCATGTGACCGTGTGTGTGTGTGTGTGTGTGTGCGAGCGAATTCTCTCTGATGCTTTTCCTGGTTGTAAAAAGCTTGTAGAACAAAATAAGCGTTAACTTCATTAGAGACCACAATCATCCAAACTCATAAATATTCACATCATCCTCATCCACTACCCATAAATATTCATATTATTACCTTACCACACTTATGATGTATTGCACCATTACAGAAAGTCTTCACTCCATTCATATTTCCATCCATCACCTTTATTCAGCTCTCAGAGTATCGTCATCATCATTTTTGAGACTTTAATACAGCATTTTAGTGCTGTAATATATCACACTTACTCAGCACGGTCCCCCCCCCCACCACACACGCACACAAGCCTTTTTTTATTCTTCAGATCAAAGTAAATTCCCATCACACCAAGCGTTCCGTTGCCATGGAAAATGAGACTGATTGCCGTGGTGATGTTAGGCCTCGTTTACACTGTCAGTGAAATGTGACCCGATTCCTATTTTTTGCTCATATGTGACACAGATCGGATGTGTTCTATGAACGTGTAAACAGGAAAAAACGCATGCGTTCGGATATTTCGAGATCGGTTTCAGGCCTCATTCATATGTGAAAATAAATCAGATATGTGCCAATGCGACTGTCATGTAAACAGGCAGATGGGATTTTCTCTGCGGTTTAATGACGAGAGCAACCCCGACGCACTTCTGCAAAGGGACGGATGGCCTGACGAAATGTCGTGTCGTCGTAGGAGAGGAATGTGGACAAACGTTGACACAACATATCAAAGGTTGGCTTGCTCATCCTAACATTTCGAACCCACTGCTCCTCGTTAAAGCCAATATTTAAACACAATATGCTCCCACCAGTCCTGATCTCTCTCGCACACAATAACTGAAGCATATGCGCAGGCTGAAATGATGGCCCTTTTCATCCTCCTCCGCCTCAAAATCATGGTGATGTTTGGCGAACTTCGCTTATATTGCAGAGCTAGCATCAATCATATTTTGCGTTCGTCCATCTGTGCAAGAGAATTTAACCCTTTAAGCATCAACGATGTTTCAGATAGTATGGTAAGTGTAAACACATGAATCGGATATGGGTCACAGTTGAAAGAACGTGTAAATGAACGGTGAAAAAAATCGGATAAAGGTAACAAATCAGAATTGGGCATCAAGACCTGCAGTGTAAACGAGGCCTTAGATACCTGTTTGCATCATTAGCGTATAACATTTCTCTCAATTCAATTCAATTCAGTTCAATTAAATTAAATTAAATTCAGTTCAGTTCAATTCAATTCAATTCAATTCAATTCAATTCAATTCAATTCAATTCAATTCAGTTCAGTTCAGTTCAATTCAAATAGCTTTATTGGCTTGACAGAAGTATATTTTGTCTTACCAAAGCATCAAAACAACATAGAAAGCAGTTTAGAACAACTGAACAATTAAAATAGGATTTATATATTATATTATATTATATTATATTGATGTGTGAGTGATTCAGCAGCACCACGCGTTCTCTCTCACTCTCAAAACGCACAAATGGCTTCACATCAGCACATCACGTCTGCACTACAAGAGAGCTGCACGTTGCCCTCAGCCAAAGCTTGCACAGCACACATAATAAAGCCTCTCAAACAGCCCGCGGGTGTCAAATAGAGTCATTTGTTCACTGCTTATTGCACTTAAGCGGTCAAATTCACACAAAATTATGTCAAAATGGCCGTCTTGGTGAGTATTCACGTAAACACAGTCGGTAATGTCTTGGATCCATGCATTCGCTTTTAAAGTCACGGCAAACTAATATCCCTGCTGCTGTGTCATTAATGTTACTCGAACACAACAAAACAAAAAGAGAAAATCACTGCTCTTCACTGATCTACTCTTGACTGAATGACTTTTGTAGCTTTAATAAGAATTAATCGATATTTAATTCATACAGTTAAGACTATGTAGTGTTAATTTATATTTAATTATTTAATTTGTTTTTTCTTGCTTTTTTGTAAATTCAATTTAAAGTTTGAAATCAAGCTTGTGCTTTCTGTAAGCTACTGCAACAAAATTTCCGCATTGTAAAATACATTGAGTGAGCATGAGATAATAATATTTAGTAATTTATATGAAAAAAAATATGTTTAAAAATGGCCAATTCCCCCCTCAAATGAATAAAATCCTCCTATAAGAGTCACATTAGGGAATTCCCCCAAATTTTCTGAAACAAAATTCAGGCCCTGAACATGGATGTGATTGTGAATGTTAAGATTTTAGGTTAAAATGTTTGTTTATTAGAAAGTTTATAATCTATGTCCTGTAATTGGTGTAATTGTTTTTTTTCTTCTTCAGTTTTTCATCATTTTTAATTGTTTTAACTACTTTGCAGTTCTTTTCAAGACATTGCATGGTTTCTATTTCCGTCATGTCGAAATGCACTCATACCTACCTGTATAGTTTAACTGCTGCTAGCTAGAAGTGGGTCTTTAGTTTGTTTGTGTTTTCTTAGTTCACTGCGAGCTTTAGCAGAGTTTCAGTTTCTTGTGTGATTTTTCTTTTTAGTTCTCATGGATCAAACTGTGCTGCTAATTCAGAGCGCAGCAGCGAATCACAGTGTCTCCTTTATTAAAATATTCTCACACTGGACTCCTTTTGATTTTTCTCTTCTCTTTGATGAAGTTTGCTTCACAATCACTACATAAAGTGCTCCGCTGCTGCGTCCGTGGCACACACACGTGTTGATCTGACAGAATAAAACATCCTTTAACAGCACCTCCCTTCCAATCATGCTGAATTTTGTGCATGTAATATGACATTTACTGTATAACTGATCAGACGTTTCAGAGTAATTCAGTGACTTTATTTCAGTTCGGCATGTGTAGCAGAAATGGTGGCATTCAGTTTTTTCAGGTCTGCTTGTCCTGTAATTGGTTAGCGAGTGTTTTATGCTGTGGTTGAAACTGCATGCCTAAATCTCCTTTAATTATTTAATAAATCTTAGATGATGAAATGTAATTGACAGCTGTGGATGAGATTACAGTAGTCAACCTGATTTTATTAAAGTAACTGCATCAGCTTAATTATCATGGACTTCTGCGGCTGAATGATTTTAGCAAAGCCCTGAATGTGTTTTTTCAACTTGACTGTTTCATGCCTCGTAGGGGTGGGCGATATATCGAATATTAGCAATAATATCGCAATAATTTTGATGGCCATGTAAAATTTGAAAATATGGTGAATATCGAATATTTAAAATTCAAGCATACTTATCCAAAGAACGCGCCAAACTTCCAATATTACATCTCCTTTTCATCTTGTCACGTATTACCATGCATGAGACGTAGGGCTGTCGCGGTGAAGGAATTTCCCTTGCGGTAATTTTGAGTGGCTCAATAGCGCGGTTTGCGGTATTATCGCCATTTATTTATTTATTTAGATATATTTATATTTATTTGTTGCTATATAAATAGGTTTTACCATGTGGTCAGCATGCACAAAAACGAGTAGCCTACATTTTCAGTAACCGAAACTAAACAGAGTCTCTGCGCATTGAAAGGCTGTCAATCAGCACGCATTACATTGTTATGGCAATGGACTGTCTTTGAGTGAATCATTAAACCGTTCATTCAACGAACACGTTCAAAAACGCTTATTCTTTAAAAGATAGTAATGAAACAAGTTAAGCTCCACTTTTCAAGGCTGAGCTGACCAGCAATGCGTCGCATGGGTAACGCTGAATCTGACGCTTAAATGGTATTGATTCAATGCGTGACTCGCTGCTTTTTGATTCCTGCGGCTTCCTCGCGCTGTGGAATGCCGACCAGCGCTGTCGCTGATGCCATTCATGGTAAATCCCCTTAAACGTTAAGAGGATGACACGACAAATATTTCGCTTTCCTTGGACACGGAAAGCTTTTCACACATATTACTTGACTTGACCTCAAAGACAGACGCAGGTAATCGCACGCGCTCAGTCGATCTCTCTCATTCACTGTCTGCAAGTCTTAAGAGCAAATCAATGAAGCCTCTGTACAAATCACCATGATAAAAACAGTCTTGTTATCATTATTAACTTATTTAACATTCAATACACAAGCACAAAGTTCAAAACAAGAAGGGTATAGCCTTATGAAAAAAGAAAACATGCGAAAATCGCGGTTGCTACGGTTATTTGCATTCCTCTGCAGTTGGCTTCTCAGTAGCGCGGTTTTACAATTTTGCGGTTATCGCGACAGCCCTAATGAGACGTGAGGTGGGGGAGGGTCTGCTAGAAGATAATAGGTAGGACCACTAATCTCTTTCATCACCTCAATCCTGTGCAGTACAAGCAATGCATGAAACTCTGTGAGGCATCATCATCATCACCTCTTCATCTGCCGAAAAATCTGGTAGGCCTGTCGTCCCTAAACGAATTAAGCTGGTTGATTCATTCTCTTGCGCCATATGCAAGAAATAGTAAAAAGTGGGACGAAATTACATCGGCGGAACACACCGGGGAGATCATCGCAGAATGCACTCTCTGTACTTGTTTTGCTCTACTTCAGTTACATTTACGTGTGTTCATTTATTAAAAAGCAGGAAATGATCACAGATTTTTTTTTTAACTGCTCAAATTTGCAATAAACATTTCTATTTACTTTGTAACAATAGCTGTTCTTTCTAAATTGCTTTTTTTTTTTTTTTTTTATGGGGGCAAAAGAAAATCATGTTTTTTTTGTTTGTTTTTTTTAAGAAAATGCAAACATATCAAGATGTATAGAATATCGTAAAAATGTTGACAATATCGAGATGTAATTTTTTATATATCGCCCAGCCCTAATGCCTCGTAATCTTTGTCATAACTAAAAACATTCAGTCTCACAAAGATATGATTTGAACTATTTTGCATATTTGTTAAGCCTACCACATATTATTTCTGACACAAAGTGAAAGCTAATTAAAACAATTATGGAAAAATTATGGAAACTCATGAACATGATGTGTTAACAATTTAACTTATTGACACTACATTTTGTTTAAAACATACTGGGAAAAAAAAGTTTTAATTTACTAGAAATATAAACCGTTTATATAATTATATGGCAAGATCTGCCAAATTAAAATGTATGTAACGAAACTGCAATTATATATATAACATGTTGTTTGGTAATTTAATTTATTTTATTTTATTAAATTCAAGGAATGTTGCAAGTAAACTAAATAATTCAGTATATAATTGTTCTGATGTGTATTGTAAATGTATTTTTCTTTAAATACATCCTGTGATTAGCATTATTTAAAAATACCTGTAGGGATCTCACCTAGTGAACCGAAATAGTAAAAACGGCCCTGGTTTCAGTTTATAATGTTTGGTTCAGTCTGATTCTGCTGAATCTGAAGAGCTTCAAGTGCTTTAAACTGCTCAGTCACATAAAGACTGTCTGACATTTTTTTAATGGTCTTTTATTTTCCACTTGATTTTACTTTAACTACTTAAAAGGAATGTTCTGGATTTAGTACAAGTTGTACAACACATGCCTTTTTGACATGATGTCCATTATCATTTAAACTATTTTCAGACCTTTTTATAAGCACACTACTGTTCAAAATGTGGTAGTTTTTTATGTATTGCAGAGTTACTCCGTGTGGATTATTCATTAAAGACTTCTACATCTCATCTGCTTCCTCGTGTGTGATAAACTACCGTGTGTGACAGTTTTGAGTAGTAGTCAGTTTTTCCCCTACAATGTATGGATTTTCAGCGCTGCTGCAAAATCTTCACACGATCAGTAATATCACGACATTCACTTCATTCACTTACACACCTAAAAACACTGAGACATGGCGCCCGGCGGTGCTTCTAATGCAGTGGCTCTGAATCCACTTGTTGACAAGAAAGGAGGAAAGAGTTTGGCCAATGTCACGTTGCCATAAGGGGCCGTTCACATAGCGCGTTTTTTGCGCGTGCAAATTCATTATTTCAAATGTATGCACGCGGCAAGCACGCACATAATAGAAGCAAGCGCTTGTGGAAAAGAGAAAGTGGAATGAACAGCGAAATTGGAGAACCGAGAACCGTGGATTTTCACTGGTATTGGTACTGAATACTGAGATTTTTCAGTGAAAAAATTCACCTTTATTTCTAGGGGAAGACAGACCTGAGGAATAGGCTACAAGGACAGCATCTGGCCACGTGCATGCTTGTCAGCATTAATGCCCCCCATTTTTCATTTTTCCCTATCAATTTCTACCTTATAGCTGAAAATGAACACTAAAAAAAAATTATTATTTAAAAAATAATTCTTCCGTAGGTGCATGCCCAAGGACCCCCCCGCGCGCGGCTTGGTAACCGGCACATAACAGCACCGCTGCTGGAAACATTTCTAGGGGAAACACTGGTAGTGGACAACTTGTGATATATCATGTATGATATCATATAATATATATATTTTACAATATATTAACATATTTTAAATGACTTAGTAATATTGTGTTATGGTAATTTAAAATGTTTGTTTTTTTGGCTTTTCTTCCCACTTGCCTCGGTAAGTTTTATTGGTTGCTAGTTATAACACTGGTTTATACATTTGTTTGACACTATAGGGCACCAGTAGCAGGATGCAGAGTTGGGTAATATCCAAAAACATGCTATACTAAATTGCCTATGAAATCCCACAACTCTTTAATCGATTCACAGCGGAGTGTCAGTGGAAGTTTTATAAAGTCTGACAGAAAGAAACTTCAGAAATGCCCTGTAACACCACATGCACATCAGTTGTATGCAGGAAAGATGTCAAACACTGACGGATTGACTTGGACATGAACAGAAAAGCTCAGATTTATGATTTGCATTGTCATTGAAGAGCTATGTGTGTTTTGTGGGTTCAAGTAAATGAAAACAAGTGTGTGGACAGAAAGAAGGTGTTTGGATGTGAAGTGCAGGATTCATTGAGTATGTTGAGCGAAGCTCCAGAGGACAACCAATGAGGTGAAGGACTTCAGTTCTGCTGAGCCTGTGTGTGTGTGTGTGTGACTCTAATAAGGTACAGTGCACAGAGACCTGCACCGCTGTAGATTGTCTGCTGTGTGTATGTGTCATTTTGAATGACAGGGAACAAATTACAAAAGCAGCAGGAAATAGCAGGACTGATTCGAGGACTGATTTGAGGACAGGCTGGTAAAGGTTACTGCAGTAACTCATATTTCCTCAGAGCAGCATATCAGTTCACTGAAACATCATAACAATTACAATTCTGTTGCATAGGATATGTACGGTGACCGGGAGGGGACATGTTGAGGGAACGATATATTTTTCTCGTGGCCACGACTTCATATTTTGAGAGAACGACATGTTGAGGTTATGTTGAGGGTACCACACCGGTCAATACTGTAACCATACACAGCAGTCAGAGATGGAGATGACTGATGATAACATTTTACTTTCAATTAGAAATGTCATATACAGATATAGTGCAGTCTCTGGCATTTAGACTATGGGTACGTAAGTGAAAGACACCTGAAGCGCATTCTTAAAGGGGGGGTGAAATGCTATTTCATGCATACTGAGTTTTTTACACTGGTAAAGAGTTGGATTCCCATGCTAAACATGGACAAAGTTTCAAAAACTAAGTTGTACGTTTGAAGGAGTATTTTTGTTCCAAAAATGCTCCTTCCGGTTTGTCACAAGTTTCGGAAAGTTTTTTTCGAGTATGGCTCTGTCTTACGTAAGATAGGGCGGAATTTCCTTATATGGGTCCTAAGGGCACTTCTCCGGTAAGATTGCGGCCGCGCGCGCACTCGTAGACTAGAGCAAGAGAGTGAAAGCAGTTCGCCATCAAAGCGCCCTGCCCGGCTTTTGGGAAGTCAATGTCACCAAAGAAGTGTGTTTTTGGTTGCCAGGGCAAGACAACCCTGCACAGATTCCCAAAGAACCCAGCGTTAAGGAACCCGTGGATGGAGTTTGTTTTCCTGAGCATAAACGGAGTTGTGTTGTAAGACTGTTGTTCCCTGCATTTCGACGATGATTGTTTTATAAACAAAGCCCAGATCCACGGATTTGCAGATCGTCTAATGCTTAAGGATCGAGCAGTCACAATGATAAAGGTTCGCGGTCGTGCGTTGGAACCGGACGGTGAGTAAAACTGTTTGTTGAACAAATGTATCTGTGTGTTGTCACTAGCTTGGCGCGTTAGCACAGCTAAGCTTCCCACACGGCCCGCCCCCAGCCGCTCGGTTTTTTCCGGAAAGACTCGGTACAGCCTATCTTTCTGTTAAAAATTTAATAAAACAAAAGACTTTTTGGAGATATGAAGGATGCAATATTACTCTATAGGTACTCAAGATTAATAGGAGATTGAGTGAAAATGAGCATTTCACCCCCCCTTTAAGTTGAATGGGCTTTTTCTTCGGAAATTTGCTGGCTTGAATGAAATACTCGGGTCACGAATAAAGTCCTGTTTAAGGCAATAAACAAAAACAAATGATGAGAAACTTAAATGAACAAATAACAAAGTAAATTATGCCCGGGGTAAAAGGAGAGCCTGTGTCGCGTGTGAAGATTCGGTTCCCAAATGTTATAAAACTGGTAGCCACGAGAAACGGATGTCGTTCCCTCAACATATTAAGTTGTGGCCACGAGGAACGGATGTCGTTCGCTCAACATACGATCTCGTGCCCACGACTTAATATCACGTTCCCACGAGTTTATATGTAGTGGCCACGACAAAACTAAGTGAACCGAACATGTCCCCTCCCAGTCACCGTAGATGTATCTTAATTTAAGGGGTAACACTTTACAATAAGGTCCCATTAGTTCATGTTAGTTAACTACTTTATTCAACAAACTTACTTTGAAAAATACTTCTAAAGCATTTATTATTCGTAGTTTGTGTTAATTTCAACATTTACCTATACATTATTAAAATCTGTTGATATTTTTAATGGACCTGAGCTAAGATGAACTAACAATGAACAGTTGTATTTTTATTTACATTAACAAACATTAATATATACTATCACAAATATTATGCTCATTGTTAGTTGATGTTAGTTAAGCATATAATTTTGGAAAGACATGAATGTGAGCGCACTGTGAAAAAATATTTTTCGGAGTTGTAAATAAAACTTAATTTTAAGATTATTGGAGTATGTTTTACCAGAAAATTCTATTTCAGTTTTTCTATTTTAAAATGTAATGTTTAATTCAGTGTTACTTGCCATTTCTTTGTGATTGTTTGTGAAATTTACTAGCCTCTTTGAGTGAAAATGATTTCTTTCTACACCTCATTTTTTCTACACCTAAGTGTAGATGACGATGACACAGTCTTCATTTATGTCTAAACTACCCCTTCAAGTTTCTGAGCAATAAAATTGTTCTCTGTTAGCAAGAAATGGGTGTTAAGTTGTGAAATGGTCGCAGTGATGTTGACAATGTTTTCAAGTGTCGCAGTGTATTGCCTTTCTGTGAGCCTCGCTCTGTTACTGGGTAAAACACACACACACACACACACACACACACACACACACACACACACACACACACACACACACACACACACACACACACACCCTATTAACATTTGCACAGCTTTGCTCCCGTTATATAAAAGAAACCGTTTCAGCTGAAAGTGCCTGACATTTAAATGGAGCTTGAGGCCAATAACACAGAGACACAGATAGAGCTGTGTGTGTGTGTGTTTTCCCCTTCGGTGATCCTGGTTAAAAAGGCCAATCTGTATGTGTGATTCAGAACAAGTTTTGTTTCGTATGTGTGAGTGGCGTTGATATGTGGCATTTATCAGTACCCTTAATCCTCCGCTGCTTCACGGGTGGCCTTGTGGACTCTGAGGCCATCCATCAACCTGTCTGTCAACCTGGGGTCACTATGACAACGAGCAGGGCGGGGCGGCCTGCCTTCACAAACAACACCTGTCAGCCGAGTGATTGATGGATGGCAGTAGCCAATCAGAAATCAGTATCAATGTGATGGATGTTTAATGTGCACACGATTCATGATTCAGTGAGAGTGTGTGTGCAGTCGGTTTCATGGATGACTTGAGACGCTTCTCAAGTAGGTGATAATCACAGAGCTATTTATTATTAGAAGCTGAAAAAGTATTATTTTAGTTTGTCAGGTGATAAGTGTTAATTAAATATAAGGTGAGACTATGTTTAGTGCAAATGTGTGTGTTTATATTTGAGTGATTCTTCAATTGAGAATCTTGAAAAAAGGTTCATCCAAATGACATAACACTTTAGTTAGCAGTCTGTTCATTTCAGATTAAGTAAAATGCATGGAAACAAATTAAAATTCTCATTTACTAATTGGTTTGGTAAGCTACTCTTTAAATCTGAACTTGTGTCCAACTAGAAACTGGAAACTTTTGATGGAACTGGGAAAAACAAGGATAATTGTTTTATGAAATGCTTGGTATGATGATAATGGCAGTGGTATTGGACAGCAATTATTTGTTATAAAAAAAAAAATTGTGCCCATAAATGCCAAATCAATTGTAAATATGATTGAGTTCTTTGGAAAAAGTGAAACGGTTGAATTATTCAGATTTTAGTGGCAACACTATTCAGTACATTTGTAAATTGTATTAACTAACATTATAATAAAATGTATTAACTAACATTAACTAACAATGAGCAATACATTTGTTACTGTATTAATGTACACACACACACACACACACACACACACACACACTAGTAGTGTGTAGACAGTATTGAGACACACTACCACATCATATTATGATTGATTCTACAAACATGTTATGTTTACATCTAGCTACATTATTCACTTTTAGGTTAATACATTGCATCTTTAGCCTCACAATTCACTCCCTTTTCTGCTATTCACAAACGCCTCATCTTCTGTAGCGCTTGGTGTTGTGGGTACAGATAATATGGTAATCCTAGTGGCGTCTCATTAGAATGGCGTAGCTGTTATTATTATTGCTGTGTGTCAGCGTTATTCCCCAGTTAGCCTGTTAGCTACTTGACTTGCTCTTGTTTTCACCCAGTGATGCTCCCCCTTGGCCCTTTGACCCGGTTCCCATGGCGACTGTCATCCTGCGCCTAACGCCAACACAACACGACTCAAACTATTGATCTCTGTGCTTTTCATTCACGCTTCTTAGGCTTAAAGAGAAAAAAACCTGTGAGAGTGTTGTGCTTTAGAGGAGAACACTAATGTCTTAATGTCATCATTATATTAAACACACACTCTCAGCATTAGAGGCTAAAAGCTTGACTGTCCTTTCAACAGGCTGTTTTTCTCTCACAGAGTTACTGACCTGGGCTGCGTTTCCAGATAACGATGGATCTTAGCACTTACGAGGATTTTCTATGAGCGACTTTACGAACGTTCGCGTTTATTTCACGTGTGCTTCACAAAAACGGACTTAGCACGATCGCACGCTTTAAGTGCTTACTTTAAGTGCTTTAAGTGCTACTTAAGAGTCGCTGTCCGTTTGTCGAGTGCTGAAATGTCACCTTGTAGAATGGCTCGTAATTATAGCACACGCTTGTATTTTGAAATCTATAAAAAGCACAAAACTACGGGTGGAGACACCAGCAAAATGGCTGAACCAAAAAAACAATGAAAATACATTTTTCTAAATGAGGAGATTAATGTCATTTTAGAGGAGGTGGAGCTATACAAACGTATTATTTTCAGCAGGTTTAAGGGCAGTTAAACAAATAAACAAAAACAAAAAATCTAGGAGGATATTGCTAGAAAACTGACTGCAACTAGTGCCATTAAAAGATCAGGGAAGGAGGTCAGGAAGAAGCGGCAGGACTTTGCCAGCCTTGCTAAAAGGAAAAGGGCACTGCAGAGGACAACTTTTAATAAAACAGGTGGTGGGCCCAATGAGTCCTCCCTTCTTACAGCAAAGGAAGAAAAGGCCTTGTCAATACTTGGCACAAGTGCTTCAGATGGCATTTGTGGTGGTATTGACATCCATGGAGGAGTAGAGGTAACTCAGCCTGAGCCTGAGTCAGGTCCTTCATCAGTTTCATCTGCCATCTCCCCGCACATCTCCTAGTCCTCCAAACAACCCTCCCAGGCCTCAGCCTCCATCTTCTGTTGTCCAGACTTCAGCCACTCACCTCAGCAGTTTGAAAATCTTTGTAGTTGTTGTCAGGACATATGAGAGTGTCCTTACTTAACAGGGAGGAATAAGATGAAGAGGTGGAGGAGGAGGAGGAGGAGGAGGAGGAGGAGGAGGAGGAGGAGGAGGAGGAGGTCAAAGATGGCATGATGGGACCACATGATGGCCAACCAAGAAATGCCCAATACATGGCACAAGTCATTGACAGATTTTTTTAGTTTATCCCTATTTTTCCCAGTCTTTGAAGCATATTACATATTTTATAATTTTTTTTGTTCATTCATTTAATTTAGATTAAAATTATTAGATTAAATTATTTCTATTTTTTTTGTTTTCTGCCCTTTTTAATTATTTCATTTAGAAATTCATTTAAACAAAAAAAACGAGTAATAAAGTATACAATAAACTTAAAGTACAATCGAAACCTTATAATCACATTGCACTTGAATAAAGGTGTAATCTGCCGGTTGTCCTGCAGGTGACCTCATAACTCTGTCTTCTTACGACGCACTTAGGGATTTACGATTACTCCAGAGCACTTGTAGATCTACGATGATTTTCAAGTGCTACTTAAATTACCATGCTTTTGCGAAACAGACCGCAATATTAAGATCAGTCGTGCGATCGTTTTTACGATCTTCTTAGGCTTACGATGCTTTTGGGAAACGCAGCCCTGTTTGTCAGCCGCTGTTTACTGTGATCTTCTGTTCATAGCAGTTGTTTGTTGACATCCTTACATGCTGTTGTTTGAAGCAGGGTTATTATAGTTAACTAAAACTATAAAAATGTTACTTTAAATAAAATGAACATTAACTAAAATCAAATCAAATAATATAACTTATTTTGCCGAAGCAACATTTCTCATTTTGGTTTAGTTTAATCTGATAAATAATAATAACTAAAACTGTAATAGAAATGAACAAAAAAGAATGTAGACTTATTAAAAAAAACAATCACTAAAAAAATAACTCAAACTTAAACTGAAATAAATATAATAAAAATGATATAAACTAAAAAAAATACACAAAATTTCAAAAAATGTAACTGAAATTACCTAGACTTTTCTCAGTCGGGAAAGGGTGGCTTGCCCACTTCAGGTTGGTGGAGAGTTCCTGCCTCAAGTGGAGGAGTTCAAGTATCTCGAGGTCTTGTTCACGAGTGAGGGAAGGATGGAGCGGGAGATTGACAGACGGATCGGTGCAGCTTCTGCAGTAATGCGGTCGGTGTACCAGTCTGTCGTGGTGAAGAAGTGTAAGGCGGAGCTCTCGATTTACCGGTCAATCTACGTTCCTACTCTCACCTATGGTCATGAGCTGTGGGTCATGACCGAAAGGACAAGATCCCGGATACAGGCGGCCGAAATGAGCTTTCTCCGCAGGGTGGCTGGGCGATCCCTTAGAGATAGGGTGAGGAGCTCGGTCACTCAGGAGGAGCTCAGAGAAGAGCCGCTGCTCCTCCACATCGAGAGGGGTCAGCTGAGGTGGCTCAGACCTAGGACACGCTGGAGGGATTATGTGTCCTGGCTGGCCTGGGAATGCCTCGGTGCCCCCCCGGAAGAGCAAGAGGAAGTGTCTAGGGGAAGCCGTCTCTGCTTAGACTGCTGCCTTCGCGACCCGGGCCCGGATAAGCAGAAGAAGATGGATGGATGGATAACTAGACTAGTATATACATTTATAGTATTACATGTATAGTATTACATAGAAAACAAAAAGGAGTGTTTGGATGTTACAAAACATTTAATGTGCAGAATCAAGTAATTCATTGCAGTTCTTAAAAACCTTGGAACCATTAAGATGTTTAAAGGAAGTCTCAGTAAAAACAGTTATATTGTGAAATATAGGCTAATTACAATTTAAAATAGCCTAAGTGTTTCTATGTGAATATGTTGTAAAAGATAATTTATTCTTGTGTTTAAAGCTGAATTTTCAGCATCATTACTCCAGTCTTCAGTGTCACATTATCCTTCAGAAATCATTCTAATATGCTGATTTGCTGCTCAATAAACATGCCTGATTATTAAAACACTGACTTCAAAATACTGTTCTGACATGTGAACTGTCTTACCCAATGGCACATGTTTTGGGTGGAAGTACCTCTTTATCTGACCATTGGCAAAAGCAGTGTTTGGGGGAAAACAATTACTAGTGAAATTGTCTTTGGTACGTCGTACGGGGCAGAAATGACATTTTGCAGCTTTAAATGTGTATGTAGAATGAAATGTTGTTTGCTTCATGTTGTGTGTGATTTTCACTCTGATAGTCCTTTTCTTTCATTCTCTCTGGGGTTTTGAAGCGTGTAACAGATTTCTAGTCAGACTGCTCACATTCTGCTACTTGCACAAATACAACAAACTCTTTTGGACAAAAAGAAACATTTGAAATGAGAGTGGACTCCAATTTGACCTAGATCTCAATGTCTGTCTCTCTCTTATCTCTTTGAATTGTTAGTTCATTGTTACTTTTCTGCACATGAAATTAAACCATGTCTTATTCTTAGCAGAAATATCTACTATGTAAACCACATTTTCATTGAAATCATCAGGCAAATGTAAAAATATCTTAGACATGGCAATAAACTTACATTGAACTGTTTCTCTTTTTCTCTCATTCATGCTCTAATGGCTTCACTCTGTCCTCATCATCAGGTAAGTGTTTTTTACTCTTTAAAGCAATGTGTGTGTGTGTGTGTGTGTGTGTGTGTGTGTGTGTGTGTGAGAGAGAGAGAGAGAGAGAGAGAGAGAGAGAGAGAGAGAGAGAGAGAGAAATGCAGTAATGCAGCATTTGTGTATTTGTAGATTGTACAGCTTTGTTTTTTCAGACGTACTTTCACTGTCTCTGATGATTATGATGTGCTTTTAGACACTGCAGCAGGCAATACTTCGATTTATTTTACCTTTAAAGAGTCTAATCAACAGACTAGTAAATTAGCCCATTCAACTAATGAGTCCCACCCGTTTGCTCATTGTGTTTGCCAAGTTTTCAGAGAATACACAGATTAATTATTTTTTTTTATTTGATCATTTTAAAAGTAAGGATTCATATGAAACAGTGCTCACTTCCTTGAAAGTTTGCTGAGGCCTCCTATGCTTCCTGGTCAAGAGTTTTTGTTCTATCATGTATAAAATGACATAACATTGGAGACAGACATTTCAAATTTCATATTATTCTATTACCGCACATTTCATCATGATTTGTGCTCCGCGAAACTCTGTGTCTGCTTTTACTGGTTTGCAGGTTTTGTGGTCTGAAATGTTTCATTAGGTATGACCTAAGTAGAATCCGTTATGTAGGGCTGTCATAATTCCTCGATTAAATTCGAGTACTTGATTTAAAAAAAAATCCTTGATTGTAATTCACCCGTGTCAAGTAATCGGCAAAATACCGGAAGTGGTGCATTCCATGGACAAGAATCCATGAACGGCATCATTAGACCGTTTTCTAAGGCTCACAATTTATCAAAACCATTTTAAAACCATTCTATAGCATAGTGTGGTGGGACAGGAAAGTTTGAGATTAGAATTAAGTGAGAATTATTTTGGTAGCACTATTTTACAGTCCTGTTCCCCATGTACATACTGTTTACTTATTATAGTAATTGCAATAACTTGGTAATAACTAGGTACTAACCCTGAACCTTCATCTAAACCTAACCTTAACCCATGTAGGTACCTTATATTAACCAGTACTTTCTTAGGTAAGTACACTGTAAGTACACACAATGTCAAATTAAGTGCAACCATTATTTTATATTGAAATAATAGAGTGGCTGTTCTGTGTTTGTGCGGTAAGACGTGTTTTAGAAGTTCAAAGGCGTGTGAGCAGGTTGTTGTTTATTGTGTGAAAAACAGGTTTATTTTAAGTTGGATGGTGTAATGCATGTTCTCTGATCTCAGCTAGTTTCTCTCGGCTGAAGTTCAACTTTAACAAACATCAAATACAGAAACCAGAGCATGTAAGAACAGCGTGTAGTTTAAAATTTGTGTCTGAACACATTGAGACTGTGGCCGAGAATTCAAATGAGATGAGAGGAGCTGAACGAGTGCATTTGAAAGAGAATGGCCATTCATTTTAGCACAAATAGAGCTGTATATTGACCAATCTGAGGCCGGAACAATCTGTTTTATAATCTAAGATACACACACACACACAAACATATATACAGTATATATATTTACAGTATATATAAATGCACATACATGCAAAGTGTAAGCGATAAGGTAAAAAAAAATGTGTCTCTATACTGTGTGTGCATGTAATATGAAATATTCTTAATTTCTCAAAGACGCTCGTCTCTCTTTACTCTCGGTTGGTCTGTTACTCTAACGGTTGAACTAATTAGTGCCATTAGCTGAACTGCCGTTTATGAATGATTCCCTAAATCATGTGTCTTGTTGAGGAGATAATTGTGTTGCTACTTTAAGTGATCAGATCAGGGTTGGAAATCAACAGGGGCTTTGGGCAAATATACAACAAATATGAACAAAATGCCCTCAAATTCAAGATATGGATGAAAAAAAAAAAAAGCCCTTGCGGAATTAAACTAATGTAATATGACAGTCGCGATTTATGTGGTATGTGAAATCGCCGGACTATAAAACAGGTGAAAAAATCCCACAGACGCACACTGAAGGAGTAGAGAGACCCGAGCCACATCTACAGACCAAAAGATCACTGAGACTTGAGATGGTGCAGAATGACCCAGAACACCCTAACAACCCACACACTGACTTAAAGCCACTCAAAACTGCTTATCAAACGCACAGCAATGTCCTGGCAGCCACCCACAGCACTCCAGCATCAGAGCTGTGAGTTAAACACTGGCAGACACACTCCTGCTTTCTTCTAGAGAATGTACAAATGTAACTGTTGGATTAAATCTAGTTGTTGAATTAATCTAGTTGGATTAAATCTAGTTGTAGTGTCACCCTGATATTGGGCAATAATAGCTCTCATGTATACATATTTATATGTATACAGTTGTAAATACAGTACTTAATATGTGCATCTGTACATAGGACTTCTACTTACCATCTATATGTATATTCCCTTTTTCACTATTTTTTTTTTTTTTTTTTTAGATGTATATTATGTTATTTTTCTTTAATTCCACATAATTATTTTTTTCTCTCTATTCTATTGTGGTATATATGTGTTTGTCGGGCGGTTCTTTGCCTCCATGTGGTGAATTAAAATAGTTTAATGGACAGCTAGCCGTGGATTATCCCTTACGCAAGTACCTAGAGCTCCTGGAAACCGTGCTTGTGCACACTCGGCGAATAAAGTGGATTCTGATTCTGATTCTTTCGTCTTATATAAACTAGATATATTAACCGTCAGTCAAACAGTGTAGCTCAAACACACACATGTCCTGGTTTGACATGTTTTTCACTTCTAAAACCTTTTTTACTGTAAAATTACGTTAAATGTCCTATTAGATTTATAAAAATTTTTTACCTTGTAAGGGAGCTTACCGTTAACCAATTAACAAGGTTTTATTATATATATTTTGACAGTCGTTTGTCATTAAAAATATTATATTTTTATTTACAGTAGCCTATTTTATTTTATTTGCTTTAACAATAGCTTTGTGTCAATACTATATATTAAATACTTAATATTAGTATTTACCTCAAGCTGAGAAGGTGTGCTGTTTCATCTGAGAACATTGAATGCCTCAAGACTAATCCAGAGTTTTGGCATGAATTCATTCTCCACCTGCCCTTGAGCTGTGTGTGCGTGTGGGTGTGGGTGTGCATGTGTGTGTGTGTGTGTGTGTGTGTGTGTGTGTGTGTGTGTGTGTGTGTGTGTGTGTGTAATCCCTCTTGATTGCATTAACATGCGGAAAGCCCTTCGTTATCAGATGACTGCTCCTGTTCCATTGAACACAAGATCTAAACAGCTTAAACACACACACACACACACACACACACACACACACACACACACACGCACACACACACACACACGCACACACACACACACACGCACACACACACACACACACACACACACACACACACACACACACACACACACACACACACACGCGCGCGCACACACACACACACACACACACACACACACACACACACACACACACCATCGGTGGCACCATGTTTATACTGTGTTTTTTTGTGTGTGTATTTTCTAAGTATGATATTTATCTCCATATGCATGATCATTGTAAGGTTGGTGTGTGTTGATGTTCTGTGGGAGAGGCAGGTGTGGGTGTTTACATGTTTACATTAGCTGCTGTAATGCAGATGCAGAAGGAAACTGTACTGCTTCAGGTTGGTCTTTCATAGCTCAGAAGACTTAATGGAGTTAATGGCATTTCAATTATGCTTCATTCTGAAGTGCTGATATCATGAGGAATTCAATTTTCTTGATATCTTGAGATAAAAGAGCTCGTTGTCATGTCAGCGTACTTTAACTCTCAGATCTTCCTCCGCAGGCCAAAAAGAGCAGTTATTGTAACTGATATCAGTCCATATCAAGTTGTCCAAAAAGTTTAAAGTTGGGTGCTTTACCATTTTTAAGTTTCCTAATTTATTTTTGGCTGATTACCTCAATGTATTGGTACACTGTAAAAATAATAAAATAAAAAACGACAGCTGTGTTTGCTAGAACCTAGATTACTATACAGTAATAGGATATTAGGAGAATTAAAAGTGTGAACCGACCCAAATAAGCTGAAAAATGACCCCATGTGTGTTTATGACATCTTTTATATTTCGCTACCAAATATGATTGTGTTACTTGATTGTACTTTTTTCCACAGAATTCCTCAATTTCTTTCCAAAATTGGCACAAAAATTGCAGAATGAGTTTTTGGAATCTATCTTGGCCTGTTCATGTGTGAATATCAGTGTGTGTGTGTGTGTGTGTGTGTGTGTGTGTGTGTGCAGAATTGGAAGCCCTTAGGCTGTGTGTCTGTAGATTTCGGGGTTTTTCTCTGTTGTTTTTCAGGGTTTGTCACTGATTGATCTTTGCTTTCGTCTCAGGTTTCGTTCTCTGCTCTCTTCTGTTCGCACTTAGACAGGCGAGCGCAGACTACTGCTTTCCCTTTCCATTTTTTATTTGCTTTTTTCAGGCACCTCCATCACTTGCCTTTCTCATCTTATAAAAACCATTACAGTAACCGCACAAACACATAGTCATTCATCCTGAATTCAATCTTCTTGCAGACAGGAAAATAAAGGTCTAATTCTCCTTAACAATTATAACGTTCATCATTTTTCTATCTGCAATCATTTGCACTCAGTAATTAATACAGCCAAATGAGTCGAGAATCGCATTAGCTGAAATGCATTATGGGCATTTTGATGGTGTTTGCCTAATTGAGTGATTAGCGGAAATAAAAACGGAGTTAAATCTGTCCTGAGTTCGTGGAGACATTTTTGCCAAATTAAACCTGAAAAATTCTGAATTCTGAAGCAAAGGCTCTGAAGATTTGAAGATGTGACTGAAATGCACCTGTTAGTTTGCCATGAAATGATTTTTAAAGGATTAGAGTTGTGTGATACAAACACACACAATGATTTGAACAGCTTATTACACACACACACGCACACACACACACACACGCACACACACACACACACACACACACACACACACACACACACACACACACACACACACACACACACACGCACGCACAGACAGTGACACGTTCATTTATCATCACGGTGATGTGTGCCATTACACCTGCTGAAAGGAACTGACTCAGAAAATGAATGATCCACATTCACAGATACTAGCTGGGTGTATACTCATGTAATCAGATAAATCAGCCAAATACCTTTTAAAAAATTAGTTCATAACATCATGTGTCAGACACATACTGCAGACTAGTCGTTTTTTGGCGAAATTCACCGTTTTGAATCAAAATATTTCATTTCTGTGAGTCGTGTAGATCCAAAGAGGGGTAAAATTGCAGACACAATAAACCTCAAAGATTCGAAAATGGCCTACTTTCTCATAGACTGGAGTGAGACCATAGACGTCTCTTGAGCTGTTGCGATCTTTTTTGGGGCTCTGTGGCGTGACAGATCGCTGTAGCGCATCAGTTCAAGCGGAGCGCAAGTGAACCCATCATCTCTTCCGCTTTACTAGTTGCAACACGAAAGAATCTGAATCATGACACATGTTATCGCTCAATCAGTGTTTTATTCTTGGAAAGGCGTCAATATAACTGCTTGTAAACAATGTCACATTTACTGTCACATTTACCTCAGAAAAGCCATTCAATGTCCAAAAACTCATTAGTCAGCTAGAAAAATGAACTTGGAGAGGCTAAGTTTACAGCATTTTTTTTCTTTGAGGAAATTTGCCATGTAGTGAAGGTTGTAGCTACGATTAGTCAGCCCAATGTGGCCGTTATCTGATTGGTTTGAGCAGACGGTGGATGGGGTCCACCTATTTGTGGATTTGTCTGCACGTCCTGATGCTAGAAATGTTTCAAAATCCACAAATGCATGCGGCGATCCACAAATGCAGAGAAAGTCATCCACAAATGTACAGGAAGCGATTCCCAAATGAATGCCAGGCAGAGTTGTGTTTGTGACATTCAAAACATATTTGTGAACATGTTTTTTATTAGCAAATCTTATTCTATTTATTTGTGAATATGTTTTTTTTTTTGTGTGAATCTCTTTACATGTATTTGTGGATAATATTCGGCCTATTTATTTGAAATAAAGGACCAATGCTTACCCCGATTGTTTTGAAGGGTAGTAGATGTTAATTGGCCTAAGTAAAAAAAAGCCGATTCTTATGTGTCAGACAGGTGTCTTGTATTGCTTTGAATTGTGATTTTAGTCTTTTGCCATTAATTTTGCATTTTTAAGATTTCAAAAGACCCTGCATTCAGCTGCATTGTGTATATGCAAACTTCTGACCAAAAGTTACAGCCGAAAGCTAAAACATAATCGAGTGTGTACATGTAGTTTGCATTTGCATATGTTGCCATATTTGCATACTTGTTGCTGAAATTTGATCAGTATTTTTTTTTATTTAAATAAATTTCCCCATCCTTTAGTCACCAGGGCATTGCTAGGATATTCATTCTAGGTGGTTGCTGTGGTGTTGCTTGGGCATTTTGCTATTTTGAATCCTGATTGTTTACCAGCTTAAGTTAAAACTCTGTGTAGTCGCTTATAAGAAGATAACAAAAAACTCTTAAGGCTGATGGAGTGTGTGATTTAAATGAGTTTGTAAGATTAACATTCAAAGCATGGCATCTTCACACTTAAGAATTCACTTGAGCACTTTAATTCCATATGCTGAATAATTGCAGCCAGAGAGAGATGATGGGATAGAAAGCAGGAAGACAGGTAAAGGTGGATATTTGTGTAAATAGATGAATTCTCTCCTGTTTTCATTTTATTAGTATCATGTTATAATATCTGCTCCACCTCAACAACACGAACAGCATTTGACATTTGCCTCACAATTGCAACACATTTAATGAGCTTTGTTTACAAGCGCTTGACAACATATGACATAACTGTGTAAATGCCAAATGACCGAGCTGAATCCAATTGTGTTTGTATAAAAAGCCAATACAAATTGAAATCTAGCCAATCAAAGTCTTAAAAAAAGTGCTTTATATAATAAAGAATAGGTAGCTGAGGTTGCCAGAACTTTTCCATAAAAAATACAGTAGCAAGATTTTAAGTTCTACAGGGGGAACTAAAAAGACGATTCCGGGAATAGTGTTTCACTGTAAATTCTAAGAAGACTTGTTCTTTTTCACTTCCAAAAACTGTTTAACAGTATTTACGTTACATTAACATTAAAGGAGAACTCCGGTCAATTTTAACATTGAGCTAATTTTTTTGTACATTTGGAGTGCTGTCAGTACAGAGAACAACGACAAAAATCGGTGTTGCCTACACCGTGTTATCCTCTTTTTAAAATCTGCACCCTGTTGACTTCAATGGGGCAAGTTTTAAACCTGTTTTTAGCCTCTTAACATCCTTGATGTGTCATTACAAGTGCACAGGTCATGTGAGTGATTCCTTCGGAGTGAACGTGGGTGAATCTGACTGCAGTAGATGTGAAAGATATGAATAAAAATTATATTTATTTAGCCAGCGCTCATACCTGTATTTACATCCTGTTTTTGGTCAAAGTCCATAGTAATCGATTGTCGAGTTCACGCGCATTAGTTTAGTTACCTATGATCATGCGCGTGAACTCGATAATCGATTACTATGGACTTCGACCGAAAACAGGAAATAAATACAAGTATGTGCGCTGGCTGAATAAACATAATTTTTATTCATATCTTTCACATCTACTGCAGTCAGATTCACTCGTGTTCACTCTGAAGGAATCACTCACATGGCTGGGCACTTGTAATGACACATCAAGGATGTTAAGAGGCTAAAAGCAGGTTTAAAACTTGCCCCATTGAAGTCAACAGGGTGCAAATTTTAAAAAGAGGATAACATGATGTAGGCAACACCGATTTCTGTCGTTTTTCTCTGTACTGACAGCACTCCAAATGTACAAAAAAATGAAAAAAATTGACCGGAGTTCTCCTTTAACAGCACATTTAACAATATTTTATTGCACAATTATTTGAAATGTCCCTGTAGATTTATTACAGTTTTTCATCAAATATAGTAGGTGAGCTTACTCCTTACCTTAACCAATTCAACAGGGTTTTTTTTACCATAGCATTTGTAGTCGTTTACCATAAATATTACGTGAATTTTTACAGTATGGGAGAAAATTAACATTGATAGTGATTAAATCACTGCTGGTCACTGTGCTGTTGATTCCATTGACAATCCTACTGACAAAATGAGCAGCCACTTGATTTTTACCTAAATGATCTTCTGTTATTAATTTTATTGCAATTATTTTCTGTAGGACCGACGACCATCTCTGAAGGATTTTGAACTTTCATATGCACGTGTTTTTAGTTGAGATCATGTAAATTTGTTCCTCCTGAAGGACAGTTTCAATTAGTCTCCCGTGGCGCTTCCATTGTTGTCAGCCACCTCATTGTTAATGGTTTTTTGTTGTGGATGCGACTGCGTGGATGTGGCAGCTGTCACAACAACGCCGGCAGGAGAAATTCCTCTGATCCGAGTCTTTCCCAGATTAAAGGATGCATTTCTCTTCCTCGCAGTCCCTGGGATCATCTGTGCATGTAAGGTTTTTAAGGTTTACATGAGGATGTCAGTGGCCCTGTGAACCTCTGTGATATTTCCAGTGTGTGGCCGTCATTGTGTTATGAAGGATTAAAGAACGAAGAACGAAGACGTGAAGGTGTTTATTATTAATTAGACACTGTGAGCCATGTGTTTTCCAAAGATACAGTCGCTCACACACTTCGGGTTTTCCAATTACAGCTCAGTGATTGTTGGCTCTCATGTTGATTAAGAGGGTTTGGTTCATTTAGGGTAATTATGTCCGGCGCTCTCTAAAGTCACACAACCTCTCATAGCCAATCAAAACCTGAGAGCCGTCTGGAGAGCCCAGATCTCGACACTACGCTTTTCCAGGTGCTTCAGTAAAACTGAGCACTTATTTGTCTGACGTCTTACATCTGAAGTGTGTGTGTGCGCGCATTTTGAGGCCTTTTTGTCATTTGTATAGCGCTTTTCAAAATATACATTGTTTCACAGTAGCTTTATAGAAATCATAAAGTTAATGTTTATAATATCTTAATAGCGTAGTGTACATTTTTGCGATTATATAAAAAGACAGTGATATTAAAAGACCAAATTCAGTATACGCCTTATTGATTATGTACCATCAATACTATATACAGGAGGACAAATGCACCCAGAATATGAGCGCAACATTCTTTATGATTCGTTAAGCGTTATCCCATAAATAACTAAAATGCTTAATGTGACTTAATGCATGTAGATAGTGATATTGGAGGATCAAATTCAGTATACACTATATTAATAAAACATACTATGACCAGGCAAGTAGATGAACCCAGAATATGAAGTTTCATGTTAAGCGTTTTCACATAGAAAACCATTATAAAGAAAATGCTTAATGTGAAACTTCATATTCGAGGTTCTTTAGTTTTACTTTGCATATGTTGCCATATGTGCATATAGTTGGGGCTGAAATTCAATTGTGTTTTCAAAATGTACCGTTGTCATCACTTCTGGGTTCTTGTGTGCTTCCATTCCTAGTTGCTTGGGCGTGTTGCTCGAGTGTTTTGCTATTTTGAATTGTAGTAGTTGTTTAAAGGCATAGTTCACCCAAAAATGAAAATTCTGGCATCATATACTCACTCTTATGTCATTCTTAACTCGTTCATCTTCAAAACACAAAGATATTTTTAATGAAATCTGAGAGATTTCTGTACCTCCATTGAAAGTCTATTTACCCAAAACTCAGATGCTTCACAACGTTCATAAAGAGATTGTAAAATAAATCCAAATGAAGAGCGGTTTAATCATAAATCTTCTGAAGAGATCTTCTCGATCACTTTATATGATGAACAGATTTAATTTAGGCTTTTATTCACATATAAACAATTATCAGCAGCGAACATAATCAAAAGCTCAACCGTACTTGCTTGTCGCATGAGAACAGACCTAATTGGTTTCAGACATGCTGGTGTGACACACAAGAACGAACATCATACTGGAAATAGTATTTTCCTGTAAAACATAATCTCTGTTTTATTTACAACTTAAAAAATTAAATAAAAAAATTCTACAGTGCATAAACTAAAAGTGCTTTCAGTGCACTTTGTACAGTCAGAGAAACTTTTTGATGCTGCAAACAGTTAAAAATGTCAAATGCATCAACTGGAGTGCTGAAGTTGTGTGTTTCAGAATGATACAGACAGTAGTTTGTTTTTTAGTGTCCAAGCTTCAAAGTCGAGAGTCCTGCTGCATGCACGCGCACACACACACACACACACACACACACACACACACACACACACACACACACACACACACACACGCGCTGTGGGTCTCAGCTGTGTCGGAACTTGTGAGTTAGTTTTGAAGTGGAAGGCAGAGACAGGTCATCACTCTCAGTTTATATTGGACGAGAAAGAGCTCATCTCTGCGTCTGCAGCTCTCCGGCACTCCGAATTACTTCCATCTCTCAAGTGGCACAGAGTGAGTGTGAAGAGTGTGTGTCTGTGTGGTAATAGAGTTCTCACTCTGATGCACAACAAATCCTGTCAGGCTTTCACAACTACAGCATATAGTGTGACACACATTTGACCAGTAGTGTATTCATGCTCACAAACACACACATGCATACTCATATCTCTTAATTCAATAATCAAACTGCGAAAGCTGCAATTTAATTAATTAAATAAATACACATTCTGTTTTTTTATTTATCTGGAAAGCTGCCAAAATAAAAGCTCGATGGTTTAACATTTGAAAATTTAGAAATTAAGAATTTAAGAATTAAATAGTAGTACTGTAATTTTACAATATACTATAAAATAAAATTGTTTTTATTGTTTTCTATTGAATACTCAGTTTTTTATTCTCCAGTACAACCATATTATTGCAATATGTCCTATTTTGTTTATTGTTTTTTATTTAATAATAATCACAATATATTATTTTATTATTAATATTATAGTCATTTTGAATGGGTCAAAAGCAGCAGGAATGTGACATGAAAAGTGGAAAGAGATTATTATTTTATTTTTTAATCTGTTCACTTTATGGTTAATAAATGAGGTTTGATTTTTGAGTAAATCCAAGTATAGGCTAAATCGTTTAATCCTAAAAGAATGTTTTGCACTCTAACAATTCTTCAGAGCAAAGTGTGTGTATATATTGTATATTATATAAACTGACATTGTGATTCTTTCTTTTTCTGCGATATGAGCAGGGATTGTCTCTGCTGTAACTCTCATTCACACTTTTTTATACATGTATATTCATATTCATATGCAAATATGCATGCAAATGCCTATTTAAACATGACGAGAGACACAAACCGATTCCATTTGGCATCATTTAGAGTCAACCTGGTGTGCTGCATCTCCACGTGGCATATGCAAATGTAGCTATGTGATGTGAGAATGCATGAGAGATTTGAAATCTTTGGTGGTAAACTTTGCTTCATGTCATGACTAATAACATCGCTTAAAGGTATACTCACCCAAAAATAGTCTGCTTTATGAGAGTATACTGTAGTAAGCTGGTAAAGCAGGTTGTATTATATATAGAAATGTAATATATCGCTGGGCGATAATATAGCCTAATTTACATTTTTCAATCATAAAAAGCAGGTACTAATACAATATAATTTTTATTTAAAGTTTAGATAAACATTGAGAATCATTCAAACATCATTTACATGACTTTATTTCTTTAGCAGAACACAAAAGACATAATTCGCTTTAATTGCATCTATTCCGTTAAATGAATTTGAATCATGAGTAGATGAAAGACTTTTCATTTTTAGTTGAACTATTGCTTTGACTTTGTTGTAAACACTGTAACGCATGGCCCAGAGTGACTTATTGCTAAATAACACAGATAAAACATCTTCACTAGAGCTCTATCATCAAGATGACAACTGCATCTTATTACTACAGCGGAGGGGCAAAGGTCACACATTTACAAATATCTGTACACACACACACACACACACACACACACACACACACACACACACACACACACACACACACACACACACACACACACACACACACACACACACACACACACACACAGACTCCAGCACAACTCTTGACCTGACTTATTAAAAATGTCCAGTCACACTGCGTCTCTGCTGCACAGCCTCCTCACAAATTCTGCATTTAATAAAGCAGCTCAGTCCTCTCGCATCATCAACACACACCTGCCCTGTTACAACCTTAGATGACCGGACGCCATTAGGCTGTGAAACTAGTTAATTAAACACCAACAGGGATGACATCACTCAGGATGGCACTGGACCCAATTAAAACTAAAACATGTAGTGTTGCAACACCACGCAACTGATTCAAGAAATGACACCTGCAGTTCAACTTAAGCCTAGTTTTAATTGTATAAAAAAAAAATTAAAAAAAAAATAAAAAAAAAATATATATATATATATATATATATATATATATATATATATATATATATATATATATATATATATTCATAACAAATTGTGTGTAATTGTAAAAACATAACACACTGTTAATGTGTGTGTGTGTATACACTTCCGTTCAAAAGTTTGGGGTTGGTAAGATTATTTTATGTTTTTGATAGAAGTCTCTTAAAAAAATTAAATAATTACATTGCATAAGTATTCGTACCCTTTTCTGGGATACTTGAAATGTAGCTCAGGAACATTCCAATTCTGCTTGTAGATGTTACTACACATTGAGTGGAGTTAACAGCAAATTCGATTGAATGGGTATGATTTTCCTCCAAATTAAAGGTCTAACAGCTGAAAATGCATATCAGAGCAAACACCAAGCCATGAGGTCAAACGAGAACTGGCTTTAGAGCTCAGAGACAGGATTGTGTCAAGAAACAGATCTGAGGAAGACACACACACACACAAAAAAAAGAAATCAGTATCAACAAAATTAATCTTTGCAATATTGAATATTGATATTTAAAATTATTTAAAACAAGAAAAGATACTTTAAATGTGAAATTGAAACCGTCAGTAGGTGGCAGCAAGTCACTGTTAATGAGCGAATCATTGAGATTCAAGCGATTCATTCAAACGGCTGATTCATTCAAGTAAAATATTCTTAATCTATCCTAGTCAACTGATTCGTTCAAAAAGCTGATTCACTCAGTAAGGAAACACTGCCGTGTGTGGCTTTGTTTTGAACTATTTTCGTTGGCGAAATAGAGCAAAAACAGGCAACATGGTGTCTAAAATGTAAGTCACTTAATGTTAACTTTTTGTTTATTAAACTTGTATAAAATCAAAATCACATTTGTTATCATGCTGATATTTGGAGAAAAACTGCACTCTTGTGATATTACTAAATGATATAAATAAAGACTAAATCACACAGTGAAAGCATGCACTCTACTCTCGCAACAACAATTACGATATTATCGCAGACGATATATATCGCACACCCCTAATGAAAACCCAATTTGCAAATAATCAAAGGACTCTCTCAGATTGAGAAAAAATGTTCACTGGTCTGATGAACCTCAGTTCCAAGCGTCATGTATGGAGGAAACCAGGCACTGGTCATAACCTGCATAATACCATCCCAACAGTAAAGTGTGGTGGAGCAGCATCATGCTGTGGGGTGTTTTTCAGCAGCAGGGACTGGGGGACTCGTCGGAGAAGGAAAACTCAATCCAATGAAATATAGAGTTAGCCTTAAAGGGGTCATATAATGGTACATGCACTTTTACAAGTTGATTGTACTGAAGTGTGTGTTGACAGTGCCTGTACACAACCATCATAAAATGATAAAAATCCATCCAGTGTTTTTTTTTAAATCTCCTTATATGTTTGACACTCTCTGAAATCAAGCCGTTCGATTTTGTGACGTCACAAAATCGACGCCCCTCCCACGATTGTGATTGACAGCACTGCGTTTCAACACAGACCTGCCCTCGCTCGTGAGCGAGCTGTCTGTCATCATAGTGCATTGATATGCTGGAGAAGAATGGCGTCTAAGCGATTGTGGCATTCTGTTCTTGGGTGTAGCCTAATAAGGAACACAGCAGTCATTTTGATGTTTTTGATGGAATATTCCCAAAGCATTGACGTGGGGGTTCCCTCGCGGGGATTCCCCACGATCAACAGGAGTCATTTCACACCAGACTGCTTTACAAACGAGGGCCAGTAAAGCTGGCTTTGCTAAGAAGCTGTTCCTGAAAATAGGATCCGTACCAACTATTCGTGTTCCTGCTGCACCTCCAGAAGAAGAAGTGAGTGTAACGTTTTATTAACCTTTATATTAATATTTATATTCATCTTTGCGTATCGCTTGCTGCACGCTTCACGATGAATGCGGCTGTTTACACTCAGGGTACATTACGGCATGTTTTCTATGTATGGCGATCTCAATATAATTCATAATCCCACATTTATAATGAACAATGCGTTATGGTTATTGTGTTAGAAACGGTGTACGCACAGAACAGAGGGCGGGGTGAGCAAAGCTCATTATCATTTAAAGACACATGCACTTAAACGGCGTGCTGAAAACAGAGCTGTTTTTTACCAGGTAAAATGAGTGTTTTCTTACAATACTAATGAGAATTTGTAATTAAAGTATATTACAAACTTTTAATTTAGACCCTAAAGAATCATAGTAGCTTGTACAAAAAATGGCATTATATGACCCCTTTAATACCAGCAGCCATATCACCCTGAAGCCCAAGACTGGTTGCCCACTGAAGCCCAGCAGGGTTGAGTCTGGTCAGTACCTGGATGGGAGACCTCCTGGGAAAACCCAGTTTCTGCTGGAAGAGGTGTTAGTGAGGCCAGTAGGGGGCGCTCACCCTGTGGTCTGAGTGGGTCCTAACGCCCCAGTATATTGATGATGACACTATACTGTAACAAGGACCGTCCTTCATATGAGACGTTAAACCGAGGTCCTGACTCTCTGGTCATTAAAAATCCCACAATGTCCTTCGAAAAAGAGTATGGGTTTAACCCCAGCATCCTTGACAAATTTACCCGTTGGCTTCTATCCATCAAAATGGCCTCCTAATCATCCCCATATATACTCATTGACTTCATTACTCTCTCCTCTCCACCAATAAGCTGGTGTGTGTTGGGTGTTCTGGCACAATATGACTGCCGTTGCATCATCATCACCCCCCCCCCCCACATTCAAAATGTGAATAAAGGGGTTTGAATGTTTTCGCAAGGCACATATACACACTAGATTAGAGTAATAAAATATACACTATAATGCAATGTACAATCTGATTGAATATTGTTTAATGTCTAGAGCAGATTATGGTTAAAAATACTATATTTTTGCAGCTCATATTCTGCACTTATTATTACTTTGTAGGACTGCCAATAGATAAAACATTTACACAAAATAATCACATTCTATTGATAAATAGTAGGCAGTAAACAGTGGTGTGTGAATTACATGAGAGTTGTTGTCATGGTGCTTCACAAATGCACTGCTCTAGTGTTGCTTCTCTCTCCAGTATCCTCTTCATATGAGCCTATAATAGTTCTAAAGCAAACCATATGAGGTGCTCAGTCTTATTTGTTTGGGTACAGATGAATGTTAGTCTGCGGGAAGATTAACAGGCTTAGAAGTTGGTAAGAAAGTTAATAATGCAGAGAAAAAGAAAGTATCTCTGCCTCAACAACAAACAGCAGCAGTATTGTATATAATGAGTGCTCTGGGGAAAACCAGTTTCTGTGCACTGATTGGTTGACACGTGGTGCAGTCACTTTAATGGAGGTCATGTTGACGGCAATGTCAGTACAGTAGTATGAACTATACTATAACACCATAATGCAAACATATACTTTAGTAATGAGTGACCCATCCCTACTTTATTCCCTGAACTCAGTAAGGTTTTTCCTGGCCTGATCTGAGAAAAAAAAAAAAAAAAAAAAATTAATTTGAATGATCCTGACACATACTGTATAGGGAGATGCTCACAACTATTTAGCTAATGATATACTATTTGTGTGTAAAATGTCTGAACTTTTGGCTGTCCTAAAAAAATAAAAGTCAAGATATCATTATTTAAAATAAAACCATAAAAAAAATCTTGAAATAAAATAAAAAATAACTGAAATAAATTATGTATACATTTTTTTCCCCAGCTAGTTGCCAACATTTCTCATTTTCATTTAATAAAGCAGCTCAGTTTATTCCTTTGATGCAAAGCTGGATTTTCAGCATCATTACTCCAGTCTTCAGTGTCACATGATCCTCCAGAAATCATTCTAATATGCTGATTTGCTGCTATGCTGATTATTATCAATGTTGAAGGGTTGATTATTTTTGAGGAAATTGTGATATACTAACATTCAAAAGTTTTGGTTCAGCAATGAATCAATCAAATGAATCAAAAGTGACATTAAATACATTTATAATATTACAAAAGATGTCTATGTCAGATAAATGCTGTTCTTTTGAGCTTTCTTTTCATCAAAGAATCCTGAAAAATATGTATCATGGTTTCCAACCTGTTTTCAACCTTGATAATAATAAAAAAAATGTTTCTTGAGCAGCGAATCAAGGCAAATTTTTAATCATTTTTAAATTGCAATTGCAATTTTTATCAGATAAATTAGATTTTTTTCCTAAGTTGTGCAGCCATAACACACACACACACACACACACAGAGAGAGAGAGAGAGAGAGAGAGAGAGAGAGAGAGAGAGAGAGAGAGAGAGAGAGAGAGAGAGAGAGAGAGAGAGAGAGAGAGAGAGAGAGAGTGAGTCTCGTAGATAGGACAGTAAATTAATGAGATTCTGCCAGGGCTACAATAGGAACCTCTTCCACACCTTTTTCTCTCCAGCACTCACAAAAACGTATTGATAGAGCCAGATAGACTAAATCTTTCTTGTGTGTGTGTGTGATGTGAAATTGAAGTGTGTGTTAACTGGAGGAGCAGATAAGAGTTCTTCTGTCTGATTTGCTCAGTGCAGACATGGAGACCAAAGACTTCAGCCTGAGACGTCCAGCTCTGATCCAGATTCTCCAGCTTTGTTCAGTTCATCAAAAAATGAATGTTTTATCATCGTTTTCTCACCCTCCTGTCGTTCCAAACCTGTACGACTTTCTTTCTTCTGGGGAACAAAAGCAGATCTGAGGCAGAATGTCCATAAGTACTCTATTGTATAAAAGCATATGGTGACTGTCGAGCTCCAACAAGGACAAAAAAAGCACCATTAACACAACTTAAGAGCAGTCCGTATGACAGCAGTCCAAGTCTTCTGAAGTCATACAATAGCTTTGTAGTCATGAGAACTACTTTTATGATTTTTATGGTGTTTTTTTTTTTTTTTTGTCATTTCTGGAGCTTGACAGCATCTGTCCCATTCACTGTCTTAAGAAAAAAAAAAAGCAATGTGCATATGCAGCTAAACAACTTCTTTTGTGTTTCACTGAAGAATGAAACATCTTTTGGAACAACATGAAGGTGAGTAAATAATGACAGGACTAACATGTTAACTCTAGCACTGAAGTCAAACTCTCACTGGGAGTTAGTTGCACAGCCTTTTAAACAGCTAAATCAGTTCAACCATCAGGTCAGGAGTCTGGAGGACAGGTGGCACATGCTCCAGCACTGATGAATTTGGGTAATTTCAGTATCATCTGGTCATTAAAGAGCTCTAATGAATAGAAAGTGGAGCATGTTACAGGTCACACTGCCCGCTCGTCTGGACAGATCAAGACTGGAGCAGCTGAATTAGCTATCGCACAGTGGCAGATGTGTACTACTGGTGCAACAACCAGTTTAACATTCCTATCCTTTATCCACTGAAGCTAAAATATGTGTAACAAAACCACAACATGTTTGTGTAAGGGCGCGTTTCACAAAAAGACTGACTAATCAGACCCAGATGAAAATCTAATTTTTTCTGAATTTTTAATTTTTTCCCCCACTGATTTTAAATGAAAATCATTTAAATTCTGTCCAGTGTTGAGTACGGCACTCTTATTAGCTAAAAGCCAAAAATATGTAATGCACGAACACACGCAGATCTGTGTGAGTGCTTTCTGCAGGTGCAGAAGCCCCTGTGTAGATGATGAAAAAAATAATATAAATAAAACTTTTTGCAATTCACCCATCCTTGGCAGGTGAGGGAGAATTGTAATTTTGCACCCAGCACTCATGCCCAATTTATACTTCTGCCTCGAACTCACGGCGTAGCTACGGCTGCGCGTACCCGTCAGCGTTCCCTGACACGCACCTCTCCAAAAATGTAACAACGCGTCAGTTCTACGTGGACGCAATCGCTGTGATTGATCTGCTAGAACCCCTCCCTCGGGTTACACATTCTCCCTCTGCATGTGTAATTGCGCGTCAACGCAGACAACGACGCAGAAGTATAAATGAAAACCAACGGGTGGTCTACAGCGTAGAGGCTCTGGCAGAAGTATAAATCAGCCTTTACACACACACATCTCTTCTCTGGAGGATTTGAGCTAAACGCTGCCCTTCAGACACCAGAAGAATTCTGAGTGCCGAACTCTCTGCCTGGTGTCCATGGCAACGTCAGAGTTTTTCCCATCTCAGCAAAGACCTGCGGGAAAATGACAGATTCTGAGCAGAATGAGAAAAAGAATCACAGAGAGACTAAACTGATGAATCAGTGTCAGATATCCATCTGTTGATAGTTCACAATGACTCTGAGCAGAATGAATGAATAAATTGCTCAGGTGTGTGAAAATTTTGCGTTGACCTGTACGGTAGTTTGAATTTTTCTTTGCCCTAAAGTTGTACATTTCATTCAAAAAGTTTTTTTCATATTTATTTCAAATATCTGATTAAAATGTTGAATGCATTTTTACACGTCTATAAGACTTACGTTTATAACATCATGTAATGTGAATAGGTAATATAGCGTATCCACGCTGATGAAGTGCGCTGATTTCAAGTGCTCACCACAAATTTATTCCCGTGTAAAAAAAAAAGAGACAGAACGTCAAAAAAATTATTCTGTTTGCCCTTCATGTCAGTGAGCTTGATCTCCTGCAAGAGACGTTTGTTTTTGGCTCAGAAACATTGATTCAGTGCTTAGTTTTGAGCGTCATATCGATAATGAAAGTAGACAAGAGCAGTTAAGCGCACCAGATCAGATATGAGTAGTTTAAAGTTTTAGTACAGACTAAACTGAAATGGAAAATTACTCATCAAAGTCCCCCTGTAGTCAATCATTTTATCCGTTAAAACTCATCTTTGATTACCAAAATTACACATTTCAACGTTTTTTCCTTAAAAAAAAAAATTCTTCGTGCCTTAAAATAGCTTGAATGTAACTCTACACCCTTACCTCATTTAGAATACGCAGTTGTATGAATATGCAAATGAGCCCCGCCTCCACTCACTCAACGCAGCTCAGAGATCCATTCGTTGATGATCACACGTTGACCTGATTGGTTGCAAGGTAGTTTGTGACGTCAGAAACACCAGCGATTTCAAAGCGTGTTTTTGAGACTGTCTTTGGTTCACTGCAGTTTTAAGGAGAAAATACTCAACAATGGTGTCGACTTATGAATTTACACATGGTTTGTCTTAAAGCATATGAAAACACCACAAAGAAATATAAACAACGTTAAAAGCTTGATATTTACCACAGGGGGACTTTAAATATGTAATATGCAAGTGTGTTATTTGAAGTTACTATTGTGTTTCTGTGTCTGGGGTTAATAGCAGCATGATTTGTCTTAACTACTGGAGATTATCATATTAATTAAAATCTGTATTGTGTGAATGTTGTGTTGGTGTATGTCATTAAGTTTGAGTTTAAAGAGACTTGGTGATTAGCTGTTGATCAAAGGTGGAACTTCACCTGAAGCCACTGCAATAATGAATTCTCTTCATTTGAGGGCTTTACTAAGCTGATATTGATACTCTACTGTTCAAAAGTTTGAAGTCAGTAATTTTATAAATAAATGAATACGTTTAATTCATCAAGGCTGTTTTCTATTCACAAAAGAATCCTGAAGGAACATTTTCATAGTTTCCACAAAAATATGAAGCAGTATAATAATCATACATCTGACATAGACATCTTTTGTAATATTATACATGTATTTAATGTCACTTTTGAATCATTTAATGCATCATTGCTGAACCAAAACTTTTGAATGTTACTATACCACAATTTCCTCAAAAATAATTATCAGCACAACTGTTTTCAACATTGATAATAATCAGCATAGCAGCAAATCATCATATTAGAATGATTTCTGAAGGATCATGTGACACTGAAGACTGAAGTAATGATGCTGAAAATTCAGCTTTGATCACAGGAATAAATTACATTTTAAAATATATTCACAGAAAATAGATATTTTAAATTGTAATAATATATATATTTTTTAAATCTGTATTTTTGATCAAATAAATGCAGCCTTGGTGAGCATAAGATACTTCTTTCAAAAGCATGAAAAAATCCTGCTGACCCTAAACTTTTGAACAGTAGTTGATATGCAATTATTTGTGATTAGTTTAATGAATTAGTAATTATGTAATTATGCAACACTGAAAAAGTCTCTCGCTCTCTCTCTCTCTTTGTAATAGTAAAAATGTAATGCTCCCCACCTCTCATCTATGTTAATATACCGACTCCATTAGCGTTTTATCGGATGTCTCTCTTTGTCCCAATGTCCCGACTCACCAGCTGATTAGACGTTCTCAGAGCAGCCAATAAAAACATCCCTGGAGATAAGACACGGCCATTATTCCAGCTTTCATTTTTACCTGTATTTATGCCCGGGCTCATCTCCAAGAGAGCAGAGATGAGAACGCTATTATGAGCCGCTGCTTATCGCTCTCTCCGCCCCAGAGAAAGGGAGCAAGAATTACCTAGGATCATCACAAGACGGAGTTTAACGCTTCAGTCCTCAGCTGTGAGAGTGACTGACACATCAACTGCAATGTGAACTCAGTTGATTAAAGCGAGATCGTCACATCGTACAGTCTCTGCTTCAGTGTTTAACGGGACTGTTGCATTGCTTAGATGTTTATAAAGTGAGTGCACTAATTCTGTCGTGTTGAACATTAAATGGTAATTCTCCAGCTGTGGTTTTCTCTCTTTAATAGGGAATTTAGAGTCGTTGTTGAGTAGATGCAGTAGATATTGTGTGCCAGTTAGTGCTGAGATGGCACCAACTACAGGTGCTAACTTTACCCAAAATGTGTGTTTGTAACTGTCCCCAGTGTCCCGTGAGAACCGGTACTGCAGAAAGAGCTGATTGTAAAGGTAGCGCTCTAGTTTTTGGCATTGTGTTGCTCACTCTCACCTTCAGTGATGATAACGCGAGCGCTCTAGTTTAGTCGCGTTGCGTCACCGGCTCTCAGCTCCAGTGATTTATGATGGAAGTGCTCTAGTTTTGTTGAGTCATATCTAGGGCTGTATGAAAGCAGTTTTATCTTTTTCAAAATTCCATTTAATGTTTGATGTTCCAAATAATTTTCTGGATTAGTTTTTTTTTAATAAATTGTAATAATCAAAAAGCATGTCTAATCAATTGAATTCCAAAAACCTTTATAATATAATATAAAACAATAATAATTATAATTTCGTACATTTTTAACAATAATAGTGCACATAAAACTTTAACAGTTTAATTAATCTATTAACATGCAATCCAATGAAAATGGAACAATTCCTTTTATTTTTTGGCAAAAAACAAACAAACAAAGAAACATGTACAATAGTAATATATTTCTGTCACAATTTTTTTCAAGTTAAGCCAAACTATTATTTTGGTTGATTGTAGTAAAGACCTTTGAGTTTCTGCGTGTATGTGAGAACAGTTTTATCAAATGAAACGGTAAAATGCTTTTGAAGTGAACTCATGAAAGTTGTTTGAAAGTTGAACTCATGAGTTCACGTAGTGTAACAGCGCAGCGCTTTGGGTTGTACGTCAGAACGGAGGCTGACTTTTTTTTTTTTTTTTTTTGTGCACAAAAAGTATTCTCGCTTGATAAACTTAAGGTTGAGCCGCTTAGACTATTTTAACGATGTCTTTACTAACTGGCAGATCTCGATTACCTAGCAGCCTATGAAGGAGTGAGACAGCTCTCAGATTTCATCAGAAATATCTTAATTTGTGTTCTGAAGATGAACGAAAGTCTTACGGGATTGGAACAACATGAGAGTGAGTAATTACTGACAGAATTTTAATTTTTGGGTGAACTAACCCTTTAAGTGCTTTAACAGATCTTTGACACTTCTGAGAAACACATGTGCACAGACAGACTGACAGACAGACAGACAGGTGCATTCAGGAGTGCTGGAGTCGAGCATTATGAATAATAGATGGCTGTGTATCAAACTCCATTAGCTTCAGTGAGCTAAGAGCCACACACTCGCGTCTCTGATGGTTTGAATGGTAACAGAGCTGTCTGCTTCACACGTGACTTCGCTACTTATCCTTTTATCTCTTTATCCGTCTCTCTCTCCTGCTGTCTGTCTGTCTGAGTGTTTGTTAAAGTCACACTTATTTGTCTCTAACCGACTGTAATATTATGAGGTATTATGGGACTGAAATGTCTTCGACTGTCTCCTTCATTTCTCTCTCTGCTACATTTAATTTTCTTTCTGTCTTTTTCAATCACACTTTCCTTCTCTCTCTCTGTGTTGGAGCTTTACAATGATTCAGAGTGTGTAGATGGCTTCACATTCGCTCCTTTTCCGTCCTGTCTTTTTTTCAGCAGACGTTGTTTTCATTTGCATCATTGCTCTCTTTCTCTTTCACTCTCTCTCAGAATAACACCTCTATGTGCATGAGATTATGAACTGATAATTAGCCATCTGGATTCCATGCTGCGTGCAGTGTGTGTGTGTGTGTGTGTGTGTGTGTGTGTGTGTGCGCGTGTGTGTGATTGCAGGATGTGATGCTCTGAATAATTCCATATTTAGATGAAATCACTGGCATTCAGCGATTTGACATTAATAAAGGCAGCCAAACACTCAGACAACGATACCAGAGACGATTCACATCACATCTAGTGATATATGTGGACTATTTACTATACTGGCCTAGTCAGTATTATTTTATTGGGAATATAAAATTCAAACAACAAAGCAACTATCATAATGATTTTAATGCGCTTTTTATTTGGCCGTCAAGCTTATCGAGACCACGGTGCGAGTATGAAATTATTAACACTGATATTTTAATGACACCTCTGATTGAAATTAAAATGGCAATAGACTTGGGATGTTCAGTTTAATTTTGTTAATCATTTCTTTTAATGAATCATTTGTTGAGGATTGTGAATAATTTCTTTTATAAATCATTGGTGGTGTTGTTGTTAATCAATTGTTAACCAGTTCTTTTAATGAATCATTTGTCGAGAATCGATTCTTTTAATGAATCATTTGTTGTGAATAATTTCTTTTAATGAATCGTTTGTCATAAATTATGGCTGCATCCAAAATCGCTTACTTCCCTATTATATAGTAGGCAAAAAACTGAATGTGACAAGAGTAGTATGGTGTGCATACTATGGACACTTTTTACTATCCCATGAGGCCACGGGAGAGGATTTGTGAATGATGGTGAAGCGACGCAACAGTACAGTAAGTCACATGATAATGACAACATAGTGAATGTAATACTTCCGGATTACATTCATACTACACACATTCATACTATATAGTGCTAATATACTTTTTTAGCGGTTTCAAAGCAAGTACGTACCCAAGAGAGTATGTGATTTTGGACGCAGCCCCTTTCTTTTAATGAATCGTGTATTTGCATCATCACTCAAAAATGTGCATGCAAATCTCCATGTGGCATTTACATGCTGCTGTGTGCCTGTATTGGTGCATATAAATTAACATAATGAATTATTGTTCTTCCTTGTGTTTTATAATGTAGTGGAAAACCAAACTATTTAGTGTGTAAATGCTTGATTTTCTAGATTTTGGCATTGATGGTAAAAGGCCATTTCAGAGCTAAAACAAATTTTGAGATACAGTATGTATTGTTAAAAAGCTGCAAAATATTGTAATATTATTCAGCTATAACACATACATGCATGTTTTTTTTTCTTCTGTAAACTGTATTTGTCCATCATCTCACTCGTGGGTCATTTTTTGTATCTCTCTTTATCTCTCTCTCCTTCTGTCTGTCTGTCTGTCTTTCTATGTCTGTCTCTCTCTCTTTCCTTTTCCTGAATAATTTACAGACTGCTGCTGCATTTCCATTTCAGTCAGACTTTGGCAGCTGCATGTCACCAAGATGAGAGAGAGAGAGAGAGACAGAGAGAGAGAGAGAAAGAGAGAGATTGTAATGTCTTGTTTTTCTATTGTTATTTTTTAAATATTTGCTGATTGCTAATTAGTAGCAATCATATTAAAGGAGCCATAAAATCTTAAAGTTTAGAAATCATAGAAAATATATTTTATTTTATAATTTAATTAATTTTGTATTTATTTTATTTGTATTTATTTTATTTTATTTTATTGTTTTGCATTATTGATTTTGTCATGTCAGTAGAGAAACTAAATTGAACTGAACTGCAGAGAGCTAGAGGAGAACTGGAATAATTAAAGAGAACAGTGAAACAGAAAGTGCAAGTTAATGAAAGGTATTGTTTTATTATCGGAAGAGTTCTTAAAAACAAAAGAAAAAGTGAGAGAAAAGAGGAAAACATCCCATTATTTCTCCACAAAACTCATCTGAAGTTTTTAGGAGTCCCACAGGTCTTTATTATATCCATGTAGGAGCAGATTTTATCAGAGATACAGCAGAGCAAACCTGTGTGTGTGTGTGTGTGTGTGTGTGTGTGTGTGTGTGTGTGTGTGTGTGTGTGTGTGTGTGGTGGGTGGGTATAATAGATGCCGGATGATTATTTCGAGCACGTTTTAGTTTATCTGATGGAATTGGAGTCTGCAGTAAGGTGTGTGTGGGTGTGTGGGTGTGTGTGTGTGTGTGTGTGTGTGTGTGTGTGTGTGTGTGTGTGTGTGTGTGTGTGTGTGTGACATTACCATCACGAGAGCAGATGCATTTCTTGTTGGGTCTTTCTGTGTCTTTAATTTATAGAGAAATATGCTGTCAGTATGTTAAACATATTCACTGTTGTTGAAGCCAATTTCAAACTAGTTTAAGTTACAAGCTATTCATAGTTTACTCAGGTATAGTTTAATTGCAGTCTTAAGTTTGACAATCAGATTAGGATCTCACTGAGAGTGACAGCATCAAGCAAAGTAATACAACTAAAATCACTCTAATTTGTAATAGAATTATATTTAACATGGACATATCAGCAAAAAATGTATCATTTCTTTTAAGGAATCATTGCTTGTGAATTGGTAATCAAGTCAAGTCAAGTCATCTTCATTTATATAGCGCTTTTAACAATGTAGATTGTTTCAAAGCGGCTTTACAGTAACAAATGGATAATTTAAGGTAACAGAGATTGTTTTGGCTTTATAGCGGTTCTTGAATAAAGATATTTTCCAACTAAAGTTAGTTTTGATTGATTCACTTCCGTCGCAAGGATCATTAGTTTTTAAATTAGAGGCCATTGAGACGACATCGTTCTCTCTACACAGACTTTAAACGCGAACCTGAGAGAAACGCTGATGGCGCTCACGTGCGCATCAAGAATTAATTCTATAGTTATGCACATTTGAATATATGTGCGCAGGTTTGTAATTCCCTACAAACCAAGCCTTAAACTACTTGTCTGGCCTTAACATTTTGATACAGAATTTTATCTCTTCGGGGTAGATACACGAAACCGAAATTATCCCGACAATGCTTTATCTGTAGAGTGGTAAAGGGATCCTCCATAGGGAGAGACTAGTTGACACTTCAGCACTGTGTTATCATCGGGTCCAGGTGAAGGTCCCTCGTCAGATCTGGATACGGCCTGGATCCGGCAGGCTGTGGGAAAACCTCGGGATAAACAAAGACACTAAAATTAGCGTAGATGCCATTCTTCTTATGATGTAACAAGTACATCAGGATTTATGGGAAGTGTTCCCGGTTCCGGCTGACCTCATCTATGCAGCCTAACATTGAATTATGTATTATGTGAATGCTAGGTCAAAGCTATGTGTCTTTAGTCTAGCTTTGAACTGACAGAGTGTGTCTGCTTCCCGGACAATGTTAGGAAGACTGTTCCAAAGTTTTGGTGCTAATAGGAAAAGGATCTACCTCCAGCAGTCAATTTTGATATCCTAGGTATTATCAACTGGAATTTTGAGATCGCAATAGACGTGAAGGACTATAATGCGTTAAGAGCTCGCTCAAGTACTGCGGAGCTAAACCATTAAGTGCTTTGTAAGTAATCAGCAATATTTAAAAATGTATACAATGTTTAATAGGGAGCCAATGCAGTGTTGACAGAACAGGGCTAATATGTGAATCAGTTCTTTTAATGAATCGTTTGTTGTGAATTGTGAATCAGTTCTTTTAAAGAATCCTTTCTTTAAGAATTTATCAGAGAATTTATCAAATTTTATTAGAGATACAGCACAACAGTAATATGTACATGCTAGTGTACTTATGTCGAATGAATTGATAAAATGTAATGCAATTCAATACAATTATGTAGTTTTATAATATTACATAATATTTTATAATATTTTTTGATTAAACCCACAAATCTTCATGGAGGAAGACCTTTGACTGTCTTTGTATACTTATCACGGTTATCTCAAATACTTTCGATTAGATCAAATAATCACTATCAAATGATTTACGACAGAGCTACTCGTCAAAAACCCCAAAGCTTTTGTAACATTCCTTTAATTACTCCCCAAGACTGTATACATTCATGATGCACCCGTTCAGACTGCAGCTCTATCTTTTATATTTATTTAAAACAAGAGCTGTAGACTTACAGAGAGAAGAGAGAGCAAAATGTGCTGAGACAGACTTCTCTTATCAAACTCCCCAGAGATAGATGAATGTGTGTGTGTGTGTGTGTGTGTGTGTGTGTGTGTTTGTTGCGCGTCTTTGTAATTGCTTGCTGTGCTGTTTTCCTGTGTCCTTTTGTAGTGGGCTTGTATAGAGGGGCTATTTCTGTCCTGCCAATTTATGGCTCTGACACACATTTACTCACACGCACACAGTTATCCATGTGGATGCCCAGTCCTCAGAGCTGCGGGCACAAATGATTTACCTCAGTCGATCAAAGCAGGAGAAAAGAGAGGGAACGCTGCAGCGTTGCTCTTCGGACGGACATTTATCACCATAAATTATGTGCACGGCCTTGAAACGCCCAGGTGACTAACTTTGCTCCCGTGCACAGGTGAAACCATTCGATAAAGAGTGCAGGGACCAGAGGATATCTGTCGCTTCGTATGAATATTAAATACGTCAGAGAGAAAGTAGACGGGGAGAGATGGATATCGGAGAAAGAGTGATAGTTTTAAAGGTTCACCAGTGTGGGATTTATAGTGGATTATGCCAAGACGTGTCGCTATATTGCAGATATATAAATAATGCAGTTTTAGAATGACAAATAAAATGTACACACATTTGCATACATTAACTTACAGGGTTAGTTCATCTAAAATTAATATTCTGTCAATATTTACTCTCTTACCTTCACTTGTCACTGTTTGCTTGCATTTGTATCTTGTATTCCTGCAGAAAGTCAATGTGTTTGGATTGACATGAGGGTGAGTAAATGATTGCATTTCAGTTACACAATATTGACTCAAAATTCACTGCAAAAGAAGCAGAAATGCAGAATTTTTTCAAAAATATTGCATTCAAATATTCAGCCTCAAAAAATCGAATATTCATTTATTTAAATGATGTTTAACGAAAAAGTTTTTTTTTTAAGTTTAGGTTTTTTTCACCATTTCTGAACAAGCTTATGATTAGGCAATATACACAACAAGCTTATGACATATGTCAAGTTTTCTTTTAGTTGAAAACATTAAACAATTTGTGTAAACCAAAAAAAAAAAAGCAAAAAAAAAGCATTTGCTCAAGCAGCGCGAATGGAAAAAAAAAAGGCTAATAAATCAGACTGCCCCAGATATCGTACATGTAGACTCGAGTCAGCGTATAATTATCGTGTTTATATCGTGTCACGTTTATGTTGAGAAAAACAGTAATATCCACATGCTCGAGTCGAGTGAGAACGCGCTGCGCTGACAGATGTTGCAGAGACACATATCGGTGTGCTAAGCGAAGTTTCTAACAGAACTTTGTGTTTTCTGTTGTTAAACCTGTCTCCCTCAACGAAACTTAAAGGTTGCATATGTCTCAAAATCATTTTGCTATCAGATAAGTTGTCTCGGCTCACTCGGGATACAGCGCCTACCTGCAGTCATGAATGCTGTCTTTCCTCAGTCGACTGCTGTTTGGATTTCATGTGATTTCTCATTGTCGTTATGATATTATAACTCAGATTCATTCATTTATTTGATCAAAAATAATTCCATTTAGTAAGATAATTTTCATCATTTTCAAGTAATTCCAAACTTCGCGAGGCAGACGACAACATTATGTGATCAATTACAAACAACTTGTTAACAACACGCTCCACAGCGCCGCCCAGTGCATTTACTTATGACTGCGAGTTAGTGCTTGGGATCCACATGGATACACTGCATTTACGTCCAGCAAAGCAACGAAGTAAAATTCGAATAGTATTTTATTTTTCGAATAATAATTACAGATCGAATATTCGAAAATACAAATATGCATGCACACCCCCAATTTTAAAATGTAATTTATTCCTGTGATCAAAGCTGAATTTTCAGCATCATTACTCCAGTCTTCAGTGTCACATGATCCTTCAGAAATCATTGTAATGCCTCGTTTCACAGAGCGGTACAGGACAGTACAGTACGATTTGGGACGGTAAACCCTGATCCGGCTTGTGTTTCCACCGCCAACAGCCCCCTTACTTGATAGGCATGGTCTCTGCCGGAAAGAAGGAATCGGTGTCATTTTCACACGAAGAAGAAAGTGAAGCAGTAAACAACAATGGAGGACATACAGCAGATCTTGTTCTTGCTTCTCGGCATGTGGCTGTTTGTTACAAAAAGATATATTAAAAACTTGTGTTGTCATTCCCCTGCCCTGCTCAAGTGATGATTCTCTGTCAACCAATCAACGCTCTGCAGCGAGTCTATAGCTCCACCCTTTAGTACCAGAGATGTCCCAGAAAGGTGTTACGGTGCGAAATTAGGGTAGCATTCAAAACTTCTGACAATGGAAATGGCAAAAATTGCGTTCCGTACCGAACTGTACTGTATCGCTCAGTGGAAACAAACCATAATTATGCTGATTTGCTGCTCAAGAAACATATCTGATTGTCATGTTGAAAGTAGTTGGGCTGCTTCATATTTTTGTAGAAACTGTGATACATTTTTTTCAGACTATTTTGATGAGTAGAAAGTTCAAAAGGACAGCATTTATTTGATATAGAAATCTTTACTCTTACTTTGAACAATTTAATGCATCTTTGCTGAATAAAAATAATAAATAAATACAATTTTACAATATATTAAAATAGAAAACAGTTATTTTAAATTGTAATAATATTTTGCAATATCACTGTTTTACTGTATTTTTTAATCCAATGAATGTAGCCTTGGTGAACAGTTCTTTTGAGCCACACAGATGTGCAAACTGCCACAAATGAAAATGAAAGTTTGGCGTCGCATTCTGAAGCTCAACACACAATCATCCTCATGAAATGAATCTTAAAATGAATGAGAGTAAATGATCTTAACATTGCTGTTGCCGCTCTCTGTTCTATTGCAGTCTTTGATCTTGAAATTAGCTGATAATAAATAAAACGCAGTTCGTGGACAAGTGTAAATGGGACAGTTTTAACAAATTGGACAGCTATCTGATCAGTAAAAACGCATGTGTAAAAAGGCCCTGAGAGATGAGTGTGGTCGGCTCTGGTTTCTGATCTCACTTTAATCTCACAGTTATTAAGTAATTATTTAACAAGATCCATCCTAAAAAGCAAATATAAATATAGATTAATATCCCCTTCGCTCAGTCTGAGTTTGACCTTGATTTCACAGAGGAAGATTTACACTCGTTCGACATGTTCACTCGTTTGAAGAAACTGCAGGTTTATCTCTGAATGTCTGATGATGTAATGGGTATGTCATGACACTTCATTTAATCCACACTGCTTTACTTTCTTTTTATTCTCTGCTTCCTTTCATGTTGTCAATTACCACAGACAATATTTGAACTCGTCTCTCTTGTGATGGAGAACGAGAAACATGTTTGCGGTAAATACTCTTGTAATGGACGAGAGGGCCGGAGGGCTTAAGAGCTGAAATCTGCTGCGTGTTTTTGCTAAAGCATGTGAAATCTTCAGGACGGATGTGTTATTTGATTTGGAAAGCATTTATATTGTCTTTGTGAAGCTGGACTGTTTTGTTTTCTTGGAGGAAGAGTTTCTAGTTATGCATTACTGATGTAGTTTGATCCACGTAAACAGTACTTTACTGACAGACATTGTACATTAAATTGGCTGAAATTTTATGTTCGTTGCTCTTGTCTTGTTTTCCTGTTTCATGTTCATGGTCATTTCTTTTGAAATATTAGTTTGTCTTTTATTTTGATCTGTTCTCATGTTCTTGTCTTTGTTCATTGATTGTCTCCGGTCGTTTCTTGTTGAACTCATTAGTTTTGAGTATAAATACCCCTTGTGTTTCTCTTGATTGTTATTGATGTGTCCTACAGCAGGTTTAGTATGGCATTCATGCTTGTGCTCTTGTCAGGCTTTCTGTTTTTTTGTTAATGTAGTTTTTATTTGTTAGTTTTGCCATTCAAGTTTCACATGAAATGAGCCCTATGACACAGAAGTGAGCAAGTGACTGCATAATTTCAGTGTTCGCAGGTTTATATCAGGCGAATGTGAAACAAAGTTTCAGACGGCTTCAATGACATTCCTGAGAATTGGATTTGACAAAGTTTGTGAACTTCTTGCAATTCTTTGACACATTGACAGCTTCAATCGAGACAGTAGTATGCAAATATGATATTATTAAGCACAATTGTAACTGTCACATTGTTGAACTAAATGTCAGGTTAAGCAACTGAAAAAAGGCAACACAATTATCTTAACTGTTGTTGTACAGTAGTTTGTCAATAATCTGTATTGTCCAACAGTTTACAGTAAGGTTACATTCGTAAACATTAGTTAACTACATTAGTTATCATGAATTAACAATGAAAAACAACTGTAAAGCATTTATTAATCTTAGTTAATGTTAATTTAAAGGGGTGATGAACTGAGAAATCATATTTTCTTTGAGCTTTTGACATATAAGAGATCATCATACTATAAGAATATCCTGTAAGTTTCAGAACTGAAAACTTCCTTGTTAGTCCAATAAAAGCTTTTATTGACACCAGGCACAGCGAACGACAGGTTTTTCAAAGTGGGGATCTATGAGGTCAAAGGGTATCAAACCCCGCCTCCGCAGAAGAAGATCAACGCCTACTTCAACACTGCCTGTTTAGCCCTGCCCACTGATTCGCGCATTACATGAAGCTCATTATAATATGCAAAACTGATATCCAATCATAGCAGTGGGCGTTTACTTCCAAGTCTTCAGGAGCTAGGCTCAAAACCAGGGTAGAAAATAGCCCATTACTTATTCATTTTGATGTTTTTGAATGTAAAAACCAAGCGAACATCATAAGTTGACCTCAGACAACAATATAATTTTTTTTTAAAAAGCCAGTTCATGACCCCTTTAAAAAATGCTGGCGCTCTCTGCCAACTTTTTTCAAAAATGTTGGCGGGGAAAGAGTTGAAGTAGAAAGACTGAAATAGTATTTTCTTGTAAAACACACCCCAATGAGTTTTACAGTGTAATGTAATGCACAAATTCTTTTATATTTCTTTAACACCAATCAGAAAAACCTTCCTCTCACAAACAGGAATCTCATCGGATACTTTCCACTGTTTATGGAGTTTATGTGGTTTCAAAGTACGTCTCAGAGCGAGTATGAATGTGTCTTTTACTGATGGAGGGATGAAACACAATCCTGCGAGTCCTCAGACGTGAGGAAACACTGCACAATTTCCGGAGTGCGTCAGGGATAAACCCTCTCCGGCTTCTCCAATCCCACAGGAGTCTGAGGGAAACAGTCGGCTAAACGAACACATTGATTTATTTCCACTCTGAAGTGGGACTGGGGCTCATGGGAATGACATGTGTCAGATAACACACACACACACTCGTTCAAAGTGTAGAGGAGCTGGAAACACTCTCGTGTTGTTGAGGACAGGCTCTGTATCTGTGATGGAATCAGGTAGTCGTCTGTACAGAAGGTGAACTCACCTCGTGTTATCGGCACACACCCCATCAAGCTGTGTTTGGATGTGAGAAATCGAGTGTACAGCAGGTGCGGTGTGTGGCGTCAGCTGCGTGTTACTGTGTTTGTTTGGTTGCAAACTTCTGCTCTCTCTGTTTCAGTCTCATGTGCTTTTTTGGGCTGAAGAGTTGGGATCGTAAGCCGTATTCGGACTGGATTCGTTTTATTCAGGGTGATGGTTTCATTTCAGTAATTCTTTCTGGATTTTTGCACTCTTGAAAATAATGATTCCAATAGGGAAACATCGATGCCATTAAAGAACCTTTATTTTTAAGATAGTACAAACAGCTAATTAGGGCTGTACTCAACCAAAGAAAATCTTGGTCGACTGAAGTCCTGAAGTTTTCGACTAAAAATCGACTAAAATCGACTAAAAATGACGTTAGAAAAAAAACGTTAAATTAATTAGCTGCGCACTGTGCGCAGTACTTGGTAGCCTTGTTGTCCGCCTAAATGAATTATAAATAAACATAAAAAACTAGTAGGCAATTTGCAGTATTAAATCGTTTTTGACGTAATTAATTTGCACTGAAATGAGTCTGACACACGAGTCTGTCGGCTGTCGGCTCTGACAGCGTTGCATCACGTGCACCTGCGCAATATCATAGCCTATGATTTCCGAAAATAGTACTAGGTTGTCAACTAGTGATATCATGACAAGAACTTTTGAGGAATATGTAACATAATTTAGACAACTGTTTCTGTCATATGTATTATAATAACTGACAGACATTATAATTTCAGCCGCTCTGTGCAGCTCGCACAGAGTGAGGCTGAACCTATTTTTTACAGTCTATGGGCTGAACATAGGAGCTCAGCTTCGCGGCTGAGACACGAATAGACTATTAACTTAAAGCTTTTACTCTTAAACACAAAAGGCACGTCCACTTTAATAAAAAAAGAATATTTTTTAAACAAACCAGATCAAATAATATTCAGCAAACCTTCTAGTAGCCTACTTTCTTCAATCTGTCCGTCGTGAGTTGGGCTAATCCAAAAGAAGTGAAAACAAGGGGGGTGTTCTGAAGACAGACTGTTACCTGTGAAACAGGGGTGCTCTGAAAACACCCCCATTAGCAATTAGTGCTTTCTACCTGATGAAATGAACGCGGCAAAACTGATGAAATGAACGCGGCAAAACTGATTACCGGTAAATGAACGCGACAAAACTAATGAAATGAACGCGGCAAAAAATCGACCAATCAGAATTTTGGTCGAGCCAGAACGTATCGACCAAATAATCGACTAATCGACTGGGAGAATACAGCCCTACAGCTAATTACATTTTTTGATTGTTCAGTTACATGCAATGCAGTATTGTGGTTAACTAAAACTATAAAAAAAAAAAAATTATTTAAGTTAAATAAAGCTGAAATAAATAATGAATAAATAATGGTGAATATGTTTTAAGTTGAAGTAAAATACCAAAATGGAAATACAAAGTAAATTAAAGCTAAATAGAATGAATAAAAATAAATAAATCGAATAAAAAAAATAAAAAACTATAATAGTAATAACAATAATACTAAAATAACACTGGACAGCAAATTGACAAACATTAGAGATGTAATCTAGAAAAATCTACATTTGATGAGCTGATCGTTGTAATTATGGAGGAGAATTGGTTACTTGTTTTGTGTATTTATCAACAGATTAAGCAAGTTTACAGTACGTTGATGATGTTTGTAGAGACATGGATGATTTCCTCTGCTTAATGAATGAGTTTTTAGATGCGCATCTGCCATATCTGGTTACTGTAGAAACCACACATCCATCTCACCCTCTCATGTGTGTTTGTTTTAAGTTATTTTGGTTTAGTGATCATTTAGTGGTTTATTGATTGAATTAAATTGCCGGTCACAGTGCTTTCATTTGTTGCAATTGCTCACAGAAGCTAGTTTCAGTTTTCATAGTTAGAGCTTTTCCAAATCATTTGTTGTGAACACAAAGCAACAAATCGTTTAATCACACTGTCTTTCGCTGTATTGAATTATTTTTCTCAAATTTAATTTTTACTAGAAGAAAGTGCATTGGCCAGACAAATAAAGAAACGAGCTTGATACACAGACAAAGATTTCGATTCTCTCTTAGTAAGCACGTCTTTCTCTGAAACACACACACACACACACACACACACACACACACACACAAACACACAGCAGTGATTGATCATGAAAACAGAAAAATTGCATGACTTGATTGTGTTCAAATTCAACACACAGATGCACTAAAGTTAGACCTCACTTTTAATAATATGATTTATTACAGTTGTATTATGGAAACATTAAAGGGGTCATGAACTGGATTGTTTTATTATTTTATAATGTTGCCTGGGGTGCCCTTATAATGTTAGTATGATTTTTACATAAAAAATTGTCATAATTTATAAATAAAAGCCATTTTTCCAAGCCTGATTTCTGCCTCAGATTTGAACGCTCCGTTTTAAGGGGCGTGTCTGCTGTGAGACTGCAGTGTAAACGCCCACTGCTGTGATTGGCTGACATGCTTGCAATGAAATAGCTAGTATTACAGGAACTCTCTCGAAAACTTTTACTACGTTTTTACTATTACAGCTATCGAGATTAACAAATCGTGAAAAGTATCGTTTAAAGCATTATATTTAAATCTATTCCATCACATGAAAGGTTGCAGCATGATGAGCACTGAGCAGATGACAGACAGTCTGTTGATCGCGTGAATAAAGATCTTATCATTGCAACGCAATTTTTGCACTCTCACAAATGCTTACTCCAAATCACAATGTAAACACGATGTGAGTACACAGTAAGAGCTTCGTTGTGTAGTGTAACAGTGTCATTATTTCATCACGAGTTTGGTGAGTGTCCAGATAAGCTCTCGCGGCTCGCGTTGTGCTGTTTGATTGACAGCTTGGGCGAAAGGGATCGTTCTTTGATCGCTTTCTGTAGGCTATATAATTTAATAACAGTTTAAAAAAAGATTATTTTCATAATACTACGAGAAATTATGTGAAGTTGATCGTTTAGCACTGATGCATAAACAGTATTGAACGATTTTAAGAGAAATATCTGAACTTGAATAATTACACAGAAATCACTGATCGCAGATCAGGCATTAGAATACACATGGTTACTTACATGTTGCTGGCAGATCCGTGTCGGGAAATTGTGATTGACTGATTTAATAAAGTTGAACCATGCTGGAATCCGAAGGAAGCTTATGCAGACTGCCTTCTTCCACAAACAGGCACTGCACAATATTTAGTAAACCGCATGTTTATTGCTTGGAAGTAGCTCGATCCGGTAGCAATTATCATGTCGTCCTATGTTATTTAGCATGTTTGTGCGAATCGGTGGGCGGGGCTAAAGAGGCCGTGTTGAAGTAGGCGTTGATCTTCTTTTGTGGAGGCGGTGTTTTATCCTCTTTGACGTCATAGTTCCCCACTTTGAAAAACGAGTCGTTTGCTGAGCCTGATGTCTATAAAAGCTTTTATTGGACTAACAAGGTAGTTTTCAGTTCTGAAACTTACAGGATATTATTATAGTATGATGATCTCTTATATGTCAAAAGCTCAAGGAAACTTTGATTTCTCAGTTCATCACCCCTTTAATGTGATTAGACGTATTAAACTCTATGAAGCCTACTGTATCATATTTGATAAGCAACTTTCTAAGTGATCAACATGGTCTAAACTTTGGTGAAAAGCCATAAAAGCATGATGTATCAAATATGATCCTCAACAAAAAACACATGCAGACTTATATATATATATTTTATTTTTTTTTGTCTAAAGGTTCAATAAACTGTTCCATAATTTTACAAGCTGTTAAATTCAGTGTAGCGCAGCATCTTGAGGCATGTTTTAAACTATTTTTAACTGGACATGCAACACTTGCGCTGCGAAGCGCTAAAAACCAGAAGGACGCCCTGCTAGAGCCAAAAGATGTCTGTTTGATTTGTGTTTGCATAGACCAACAATTTAAAAAAACGCACAGATGGATCTCGCTCCGTCCTCCCAAAACCCCTGAGCACTCGCTTTATTTACCTGTCATGTACTTGAGTAGTCAAAATGACAAAACTGCACATCCCTTATAAACACAGGCCCCCCCGTTGGTGGCATTAAGCACGTTTGATCACTCTCTCGTCCTGGTTTTTGTGCTCCGGCGGGACTTGTAAACTTTACACAGGCCGTTATGTTCTCTCTGATGATGCTGTAAAGTTTACGCATCAGATGGTGCCGCTGGCTGCTGCTTGTACAGTTTGAACCTCTCTTTCCGTTTTTTGATATGCTTCAGCAGGAGAGAGCCTTGGGCTTTGTACTGAGACAACACCAGAAGAGAAACAGAGAGAGAGAGAGAGAGACTGTGTGTACGCTTTTAGAAAATCTCATGTGTCTGAGTTGTTAACCTCTAGGCCCCTCATTACTGCATTCCCCACAATCCTTTGGCTTTCACTCCTGCCAGTAAGAGTGTTTGAGGGGTTTCACCTTGAGTAATGTAATACCTGGAGAAAGCAATCCGTTAGCATTCCCGTACATCTCCTGCTGTCAGATTTGCTCTCAGGCTTTCAGCTACGGACGTTCAGCTATTAAGGCATTACCGCACAGTAAAACTGATTGTAATTTTAACAGGAAAAGACTGTAAAAATGCTATGTAAAATAATTATTTTACAGTCATTGATACTATTACAGTTCACATAAAAATACATAACTTTTTGTTTTCATTAAATTTTAAAGTTTTAGAAAATTAGTTGTTTTTGTCATTTTTTTTAATCTATATTTTTTTTTTTACTTTTTTTTTTCAGCTTTAGTTTGAGTTATTTCAGTTCATCGAATTAAATGAAATGAAAATAAAATTAAATATTTTATTTCATGTCAGTTCATTTTAAGTATCAAAATGTTTTTGAATTAAATTTTTAGTTAACTATTAACGGTAAGTTCACTTACTACATGCTAGGGGTGTAATGGTTCTCGGTAAAAATCCAACCGTACCGTTCTCCACCCACGGTTTGGCACACACTTGCACCGCAGTTCATCTCAAATCTGATGATGTATATGCATCTTATAGTTTTTATAGTTTATAGTTTCTTTTTATTTAAACAGGGACAATGCACAAATTAACATTAACCTTGTGTCAAAACAAGGAGAGATGCATTGTGCCAGGTTATAGCACAAGTGCTATTTTCCGCCCGTAGTCCCTTGGCAGATCAATAAGACAATAGGACAAAATTTCATAAAAGTAAAATACAAAACATTAAAATATACAATTTTACAACTACAGTCACACTTAATTTTCAATTAAAACTATCATATGCTCAATTGTTCCCCCTTCCTTAAACCAACACACACACACACACACACACACACACACTTCATAAATGTGTACAATTTTGTTGTGACAGTAACCATGCCTTTGCCTAATGATATGATTTATTAAAAAATAAATTAAACAGACAAAGTTAGGCTAATGTATGTTTCTGTCAATGGATACGCATTCTGGCTTCCCCTAAACTCTATATGACCCGGGTGTTCATAGCATGCAAGCGCTAGGGAGACCTGAACAGTACATGTTGCTATATATGTTTAAATTAAACTCATTTAAGCCTTGCCCGTTTAAACATTCAAGCGCAAGATGCGAAAGAGAACTCGTGCGCTGTGAGAAGATGTGTGCACTCATCTGAAGCGTGTGTACAGCGTGCAAATATTGATTTCTCTTTCAAGTCTTGCGCTTGAACATTCAGATTCACACAAAATTATGTCAACATGCCCGTCTTGGCGAGGATCCTAATATATATATAGTAGGTTATGTGTTAAGTGAACGTAAACAGTTGAGAAAGAACGCATGTGTACAGTATCAGTGTACTGGATCCATCCCTTATGTCTTAAAGTGACAGCAGCCTAATATTCCTGCTGTCTGTATGTGTTTTTAATGTTAATCAAACTACAAAAGACAAGGAAATCACTCACTCTTGACTGAATAGATTTTGTAACTGTAATAATGATTAATCTTTATTTAATTTATTCAGTGAAGATTATATGCAGTGTTGTTTTACATTTGATTTAAATTTCTGTACCTGAAAACTACTTTTAGATGCCTAAAAAGCACTGTTTATTTTATTTGTATCTTTGCTCTATTGTATTTATTTGTGCTGTTGCTTATAGTTTGATTATTTGTTCTTATTTTCTTTATTTTTATTTGTCAGTAGTCCTTTTTCCCCTGAACATAGCAGATACCGAAACTGTGACCCTAAAACTGTGACCTTAAAACCGTGATTAAAAACCGAACCGTGAGTAATTTGGACATCCCTACTATATACGGTGAAAACTGTAATAGATCTTCTGGGACATTTCATGTAATTTTACACTAAAAATACTGTTACAATTCTAGGAAATGAAAAATAGCAAATCATCTTATAATTTATAGTATATTATAAAAGAAAAAAACTCAATTTGGTAATTTGGTGTATTAACATTATTTTATTTCATTTTTAATTTCAGTTCAATCTGTAAAACTTCAGTTTTACCATAACTTTCACTGATTTATTTTTTACAATGAGGTGCTAACCAGCCAATCCTCGACCCCTTTGGGATGGAGAAGTGAGAGGAAACAATGAGAAAAGAAAGGAAAAAGCAGAGCACATGAGGGGAGCTGGGCTGATGGGTTGTGATGTTTGTGATAGATTAGCATATCAAACTCAGTCAAGTGTGACTCTGAGTTTGACAGTATTTAGATGGATTTTCAAAGAATTAATAGAGTTACTTAAACCACAGCAATTAACATTCAAATGACCAAAACAGTGTTGATACAGAGAAATTAAGAATTAATCGGATTGAAAACTTGGCTCTTCAAATCAATGTGGATGGTTTGAATGCAAATGGATGTCGTTTTAATTTCTTTACTTGTGTTTTTTTCTCCCTCTTCTTTATTCTGTATGCGCTCACACTCCAAAATACAAATGAAAGTGTGAACGAGTGCTTTAGTGTAATTATGGCAGGATTTGAGAAGCTGAGTGATTTTCTCAAATGAACGATGTCGGGTTTGGTTTAAAGAGGCGAATGCTTTCTGAATGAAGGACAGGTTTTACTTTTTTATAATGAAATCATTTGGTAACCATGCTCAGATCCATCAAATAGCATGCAAATAAATAACATGAATTAACCATTGATAACATTAAACACCAACGTGATCTCATTAGTATTCATTTGTATGGTAAAGTGTAAAACTAATGTCAAGTAAATGTTGTGAAATCAAACAACTCACTTATGACTAGTGATTGCAAGTAGTAAATAATAGTTCAATGTTATGACGTAAACTAAAGGCTATTGACTAAAGAGATAAACTATTTGATATAACCCATCTCAACTTCCTGTTTGAACAGGAAATTCAACAATATACATTATACAACAAACACATACATTGCACACGCAGATAAACTCAGTAGTGTTGTTGTTGTGTGCGTTTGCCATTGTAAGCTCCTCCTCTATGTTTAAGATCCTATAATGATTTATTTGATTTATTCCAAACATTTTATCAACCGCTAGAACAAAAGCTGTTTGGTGAAAGACCTCAGAGCTAAAGTATTTATTAATAATGATCATATCTTTATCTCTGAGATGTGTCTGTGTGTCGCTGTTATTGTTTTCTTCCTCCGTTGCGTGCTGCGGCTCTAATGCCTTCAGAATTACACGTCTTCTCTCATAATATCCTGTATCGCTTCACACATGAAGTAACCCACAGGGTGTGTGTTTTTGTGTGGACGAATGTTTGTTTTTGTGTGTGTGTTGTTGTTCCAGCTGGATCCAGCATTGCAATCTCAGTAAATGTGTGTTTCTCTTCGATTGATGTTTCATTAGCTTGAATTAATCAAGTTTGATTGAGTTGAAAACCAGCTGATGAATTATGCGTTTGTGTTCAGTTCATGCTTAATATTCTGGTGTACTTATCATGGTTTACAATATTTTATTGTAATACACATTTCAGCAATATCACACTTGCATTGCAGTACAAGGAAACTATGTTTACAAATGGGAAATCTTATTTAGTGTGGGATGGAGTGAGGTCTATAATTGAAACTAAACAGAAGACTATCCCTCGGATTCACAGACTAGGCTTAAGCTAGTCCCAGACTAAAATGCATATTTTAAGCAACTTGCACTGACAAATCTTAAAATATATCAGTGCCATTGTTTTGTCTCAAGATGCACTTCAGTAATGTTTTTTGTAAGTAAGAGACCTTTATAAAAGCTACTTAAATGCCCTAATTAAGCTTATGTCTAATCCTGGCTTAGTCTGAGCTCTGTCTGCCTAAATCAGTTTAATCAGTTATGACTTAGCAGATGATTTTAATTCATTTTATACACGATTTGATAATCATGATTTTGCATCAGAATTGTCTGATTATTGCAGGAATTCAGTCATTTTAGTCACTACCGTTAGTATAGCTGAAGTTCATACTTGTTTTTTTCCGGTTAAGGTTAGAAAGAGTCCTGGCCCTGATCACATTGGTGGTAGGTAGACTGCTGAGAAATTGTGCAGAACAGCTTTCAGGGATTTTATTCATTCATTTTTTAATAAATCACTGCAGCTTTCTAAAGTCCCTCGTCTTTGGAAAGACTCCATGGTAGTGCCAGTTGCGAAAAAAAGAAACCCTTTTTCTCAATGATTATGGGCCTGTTGCACTTACTTCCTTAGTTATGAAGTCTTTTGAAAAAATAGTTAGGAAGGAGATTTCAGCCTTGGCACAATCAGCACTTGAAAACTCTGAAAACTGCTCTTCTTGGAACGTACAAAAAAAAATCATGTACATTTGCTTTTCAGTGATTTTCCTTCTGTGTTTAATTGTGTTTAGCCCCACATTTTGGTAAGAAAACGTATCGACAATTATCATTTGAACATTGTGTGTTGATTGGTGAATTTTTTAACTAATAGATCTCAAAGAGTACGTGTTAATGGTGTGTTGTCTAATGCATGTTACAAATATTTAGGGACAGTATTTGATGATAAATTAAATTTTGAGGCAAACACTGACATTATTAGAGGGAAAGCTCTTCAGCGCATGCATTTTTTGAGGAAACTTCACACTTTTAATATGGATGTCTCTTTTATGAAAATGTGTCTGAACGGACTTAACGACTATTATACAAATTGATTTATTATGAGCAAAGAGTGGCAAGGAAGGGCAGCCACCCATTGAGTATTGATTTCCAACTGCTTCCCTAAGGCCGGAGATTTAAACTCCCTTTGTGTAAATCAAATAGATAGAAGAATTCCTTATATCCCTTTTGCAATCACATTTTTAAATTAATTATTATAAAATGTGTGTTATTGTGTGTGTGTGTGTGTGTGTGTGTGTGTTGTGTTGCTGTATATGTATGCATACTGCTGTCTACATAACAAATTGCCTTTCGAGGACAATAAAGTAAAGTAAAAGGTAAAGGTTTATACTGTAGTGTTGAATGCCGTCACATCTGTGATTCTGCTGTAAACATGAGACCAACAACACGATTGTGATTACTATTTCTTTAATGCAACAACAACAACAACAACAAACAAGACTAATTCAGATTGAGTATCTTGCATTTGGTTCTTGATAATTTGGTCACTGGTAACCTGATCATTTTTTCTCTCTCTCTCTTTCTGCTGTCTTGTTCAGGAGGTTGAGGTAAGTTAATCAATTTAGCAAAATTTCTCCTTTAGTAACATGCACAGTCCTCCTTTCTTCTTCTTCTTCTTCTTCTTCTTCTTCTTCTTCTTCTTCTTCTTCTTCTTCTTCTTCTTCTTCTTCTTCTTCCCCTCTCTCTCTCTCTCTCTCTCTCTCTCTCTCTCTCTCTATATATATATATATTAGGGGTGTAAAAATTAATCGTTTCTACGATGCATCGCGATGCAGACGAGGACGATTCGGTATCGGTTCAGTAATAGACCATAACCGGTAATGTGCTGATGCTTTTCTGACGTTTTCTGAATTTGTCACGTACGTGCTTTGTCGTGGTAGCATACAATGGCAGAGGGAGGTGAGATGCGAGTGCGAGTAATTAAAAATGCTCCAACTACTTTAAAAGCCTACATCTGGGCACATTTCGGCTTTTATGAACAACCTGGTAAGCACGACCTGCAGAAGACACGCGCTGTGTGCGCTCATGTCACGCACAAATAGAATATGCAGAAGGTAATACAACTAACTTGATAAACCACGTTAGCCGTTTTCACCCCGAGCTGTTAACGCCTGGCAGAGTCTGACTGCTTTAGAGATGCGCGGATGAGCTCCAACGCCGAATCCGCAGCCAAAAATAAATCATCCACCCTGACCCGCCCCAATAACTTTCTCTGATTTAAGTATCCGCACCCGATGGTCAAATTACAATTATTCTGTGTTGTTATGCGTGATTATAAATGGATGATCGTCACCTTCAACAGCAGACTCGGCGACGGTTGATGCGCGCATCTTTAATGGTAACATAATACACTGATTAATGAGCGCTGCTTTTAAATGAACATTTCTTTAAAACAAAATGTATTTGACAGATTTTCCTTTTCTTAATGGCATAAACAAGCTTTACTCCCTTGAAACTTAAACTGCCTGGAATGTCACTGTTTCTGTCACTGCGACTTCCCGAACAGGCGAGCACACGCACACACACGTGCGCACACATCACTTTTGAAGTAAAATTTAAAATTGAGGATGCGGTGCTGTACTGTGTATATATATATATATATATATATATGGAGCTAGGGCTGGGCGATATGGCCTAAAAAAAAAATCCCCGATTTTTTCACAAAAAATTCGATTTACGATTTAAACCGATTTTTTTTTCTTCCCCTACTTAAAATCAATCTGCAGATGACAAAGAAATTGTTCAAAACAATTTTTAACTTTATTTTGTTTTGATTTTCCCTTCTGGGATTTGATTTGGATTTTCCCCTTGGGGCTAAAGTGCAATCAGAAACAACAAGCCAAAAAGACAAGATGGCAGGCCCTGCCTTTGTAAACAGAGAAAATGTAACAGAACAGAACAGAACAGAACATGAAATGGGTGGATTAGGATTGGTGGGGAACGTGAAAAAAAATGTACATCACAATAAAGTGTATTGTGATTGTCAAAACATTTGGTAACTAAACAGAATTGTATTAAGTTTAGTGACAACACAATGTTTACATGGTACAATGACTGGTATGCTACTGTTTTTATTATTGCTTTCACAATTTCAATTTTGATTTGATTCTGATCTTGATTCAATATCGATTCCTTTGGATAAATACTAGGTACAGTAGATACATGTTAATTTAAAGCCCTGTCAGCTGGTATTATTATTAAAGGTTAAAAATAACATCTCAAATTAAATATTATGCTTTTTTTTATAATAACAAGTTCAACATTATAATATTTTAATGATATAGGTAAAAATATAATAAATATGTAATATAGTTATCATATTTAGCAAAATACTACTCTCTACAGCAATTATTTTAAAGTCCAACTAACGTGCTATGGTCATTAATGGGCTTTCCAGAGGTAAAAGTAACTTTACGTGACATATTGTCCTCTAGCTGTTAGACCTCTTTCCGCAGTTGAAAAACACAGATCGATCGATTTTATTTCATTTCGGTAAGTTGAACTGTATCTTTCAAATTACCTATTGATCATTCCTGTTTATTTAGCCTACTATTAACTAGTAGTAAAGAGTAACAGATGATCGGTTCACGTGCCGCTTGAACTCTGTCAGCGATCTGTCAAGCGCCAAAACGGTGTTTATTGTTTGAATTTCGTAATTAAATCGACAGAATCTGAGAGCTGAGAATTTGTTTCATAGCAATAGTAACCTTCTCTGTCTTGTCTGTCGGTGTCAGTGTCCTCTTAGCTTCGCGATTTTTCTCTGCGTGAGAAAATGGATGTGTAGCGTGTAAAAAGTGACGATTGCGTGAGTCTCACGGTGAATTCGTGAGAGTTGGCAGCAGCTCTGCGGATTCAGTTTGTAAGACTGTAGATTGTTTTTTGGCGGGTGTGTTTGTGCTGCCGCGGTCTTGCCGTGTTGTTTGTGCATCTCTATGCCAAACGCGCGGGGGAAGAGCTGAGCCCGTTCGGAGCTACGGGAGCCCAGAGGGGAGCGTCGGCGAATGTTAAAGAGAAAACCGATTTTCATTCAAAAAAATCGACGTAAACTGCACATTCGAATTAATCGATAAAATCGATTTATCGCCCAGCCCTATATGGAGCGTTTCCTCCAAGGAGGCAAGGGACGCAGTGTCTCCACCAAAGCAATTGGATGAGAAAAAAAAATCAATATTACAAGAATAAAACAACATAAATATTACAAAATGTGACATTAAAAAGTGTATAAATCACTTGTTTTTGTAAAGAAACATTGTCCAACAGCAATACCTGCGGGACGCTGTGTCTCTCGTGCCTCCCCTGAGCCCATTGAGTTTGAACAGAACCCCTAAAGCGTGCACTGGGTTTGATTTAATTGAGAATGAATGGGGGAAAGTCACGTAAAAGGAGGCAATGCCTTCATCATGCTGTGATTGGATATGATCGGTTATGATTGGTTTTTGTGATAAATCCTGAATCGGTCTGAATGAAGAAAGTGATTGTGTTAATGGGAAGACTACGTAGATAGTTAGTAAACAACTCACGCACTTAGATATCACCGCTTTATGTGCGTCACTCCCTTTTAGTCTGGTTTCAACAACTCCTAGTGGTCAATATATAAAAGAGAGGAAAAAACATATGAGAAATTGCTTAATAACTTAACATCCTTAACTAAAAATATACAGAAATTATTCTGATAAAAGTGTTTTCCAACATTATGTTGGAAATATATAAGAAAATACATCATCAGGCAATAATTTGCAGACTGTTACACAGTTGCGGGGTCCACTTTTTCTTCATTTTTGTGTGAACTAACCCTTTAAGATATTTGCTGGGCAAAAAGCTAATCTCTCTCTCTTTATATGCTAATTAAGGCTATTATCTGCTCAGTGGCTGTGAGGAAATCCTGCATTCAAAGCATGTGATGTGTGTGCCTTTGTGTCATTGGGAGTTTATCTGTCAGCTTTACTGTGTTTGTCTGCTCTGTCCTGTTGATGTCCTCGACATGACACACACACACACACACACACACACACACACACAGTCGTCTCTGAGTGTATGGCTGACCTGTCATGCCCGCGGGCTCTAAACTGTCACCACATGATAACATCAGAGCGAGAGCGCGAGCAAGGGAGTGAAGGGACGAGTGAGCAAACAGGAAGTGAATGGAAAATAGAGGAACAAACACGCAGCCAGAGTCAGTTAGTCTCCCGTGAACTGTGAGACAGTTTCTGACTTTCTCAAACACACTCCAGCCATGCTGTCAGTCCGCGGGGCAAACCTGAGAAGGATCATCTTAGAGCAGATAACTACCAGCCTGCCCACAACACTCATTTACCTAAACCACAGAGAGACAGGCAGTGAGATGAAATGAATTTGTGGACTGAATTCCTGTCTGTGATAGCTATTTGTGCAGCAGGTGGTGTTGTGATGTGCATGTGTTTGATAAACGTTCTCTAGCTCATCTATGAACCACAAGCTGTTTTTTCCCGCTGTACAGCCACAATAAAAAATATATGAATGCCAGATAACAAAACACCAAAGCGAGTGTCTGCAGGATCTTTTCTCTTCACTAATGTTCACTTTTCTTCATGTTTGAAGAGTCAGTAGGTGCGTCTCAATTCGCATTCTTATCCACCGTGTTGTGGTATAAATAGTGGGAGTAGTGTGTTCAGAAATTTCCAAATAGAAAATACACTTTAAATACCTGGATGATGCACTTAAAGGGGTGGTTTAATGCCCTATTCAAAATATGTAAAATAAGTCTCTGATGTCCCCAAGATGTATGTGAAGTTTTAGCTCAAAATACCCCACAGATATTTTGATATAGCATGTTAAAATTGTCACTTTTTGAGGGTGAGCAAAAAACGCACCGTTTTTGTGTCTGTTCCTTTAAATGCAAGGGCGGAGCTCCAACAGTGTGTGTCCTTTTACCTCACACACACATGCACTGAAAATTTCTAAAACTTTTAGCCTTTTATGTTCAAACCGGAGTCAGACAAAGATGGAGAAGCCTCCCTTAGATCACAAGATAAGTTTGAAAAGGATTTCGACGCATGTGCTACACCCAACAAAATTCCTCCTGGAAAAAAGAAAAAAGCTGATAGTGTTGTATCGCTTACTGAGATATTCAATGCTATTCAGTCCCTGATCTCCAAGCAAGATGCGGTTTTTCAAAAGATAACCAACTGCGGCTGTGAACTCTTTGTCTGACACCGTCAATCGGCTCCTTTCAGATGTTGCCACTCGCGGCGAAAAGATTGGTAAGGACAAAGCTTCGATACAACATATGAAACAGGAGAATGTTTCTCTCAAGTCTAGAGTGGAAGAGCTAGAAAGGTACAGCCACAGATGGTGTTTGAAATTGCTTGGAGCGAAAGAACGTGAGGAAGAAAATGTCCAAGCGATCACCATCAATCATCTTGCAAGGGTGGTCCCGCGAAGACAAGCTGGAGGAGGCTGTGGATGTGGTCCATCATGTAGGCAAGCAACGGTCGATTCACCACACGGAGGTACCGCGATATCATATGGATGGAAGCTAAGAATTCTATCTACCTCAGAGAGAACGCTCTCTATGTCAAGGAATCTCTCTCCAAAGCGGACATTGAAAGTCGGAATAAACTTTGGCCCCTTGTCCTGGCGGCACGGAAGGAAGGAAAGAAGGCCGGTTTCAGCGGTCCCTTTACTGTTATCAATAACACGAGAATCGCTGCCAATTCAGCACAGCATCCGTAAACTGACTACAAGTTTATAACCGCGCGTTACACCGTGTCCTAACCACACACAACAAGGTTCCAGCAACAAATAATTTGTCTGTCCTCACTAGACGCGACTCGACTGCGAGATGCGTCAAAATCAATCAAAACCCACAGCCAATCAGAACAGCGTGTGGGCGGAGTCTCGCGGCGAGTGCACAGCACCAGAGAGTAATCTTGACGGCACTCTCGCAAGAAAATGGATAAGTAGCTACATAATCAAATTCGCAAATATTACACCATTTAAACATTATTCAAATACATAGACTACTGAGTTACTAAAACAATCTTTGTCAAATATCTGAGGTGAATTATCCATGGTTGCTTTTACAGCTACAAAGCTGGAGCACTAAATCATATTCAAAGTCACATTACACGCTTTTAACATTAAATAAAGCACATAAACAGTACCTGAGATTATCATTGCCACACTTTGTGTTTGTTGTTCCAGCGCGACATCGCAGAAAAATAGAAACCGTTTCTAAAATAGAATCGTCGCGTCGGCTGGTTAGGACAAAAACTCTGATTAACATGGAAAAGATACCTTTTATCGTGTCGCGGCGTCGCGTTGCATGTAGTTAGGACACAGTGTCAGGTTCGATTTACTTTTTTTCTGCACGTGTTTGCCCAGTTCAAATTGTTGACATTCTTCTAAGGGCTTTTCGACCATATTCTACTGGAAACAGTGTTACAGAACTTCCAAGTTAGGTGTTCAATACACTTTGTGGTTGTCATTTTCCTTTTCTTTCGTTTCCCCTAAATTTTATCATACTTTCTTTTGTTAATGGACAAATTCGAGTTCAACCAGTTGAACATGGTTTCTTTAAATGTGTGGGGCTGAAGAGATGACATTAAAAGAAAAGCAATTTTTCTGTTTTGCAGATGTTATAATGCAGATTTAATTTTCTTGCAAGAGACTCATTCAGCTGATTCAAAATTTTATTTATTAATTTATAATCGCGGGAGATATTAATGAAGTCCCTGATAATATAATGGATAGTTTTCCAAGGAAAGTAAGACCCCACTCTCAAAGCTCTAATATTATTGATTCCTTATGCAAAGATCTATCTTTAGTGGATTTGTGGCACTACTTTAATAGTATTCATTTGAATATACATGGAAGAATGCGTCAAAGTCTTTAAAATCGAGAATTGACCTATTTCTTATTTCCTACAACATGTTCGATATCTCCCATCATTATGCTCCCTTTTCAGATCACCTTCTGATTGAGTTGTCTTTACAGACTGCCTCCGTGGATATTGGAAACTTAACAACTCTATCTTAGAAGATACCATTTTTACCAAAAATATTGAAATGTTAGCCGCCAATATCTTTAATTCAGAGAAATCAGATTATGCATCTAAATGGGAGTTATTTAAATTCAAATCCAGAAAATTAGCTATTAGGAGAAGTAAGGAATTAAAAAAAGACAGAGATTGCATAGAAACAGAACTGTTAAACAAAATTGATACTCTTTGGAAAGTTCAGACACTCTCAAACACAGGAAAGTGAGCTCCAGTCCTTAAAACTAAAACTTGATGACTTGTATTTGCAAGGCTATAGGAGCTTTTGTGCTTTCAAGAGCTAGATAGATAGAAAAGGGAGAGAGTAATACAGCCTACATTTTTTTTGCCCTTGAAAAAGGAATTTTAAGAGAAATTCTTCGTCTACATTATATATTAACTACACCTTATGCAAGGATCCCATGCTAATTTCAGATTTTGATAGCTCCTTTTATGAAAAACTTTATCAGTCTAACTTTAATTATGTCTTTTGTAAATCATTTACTAATGACATTCAAGATTTTATTACGTTAATTAGTAATGACTTCAGAAACCTTTGTGACTGCGACCTTAAGGAATTACTGTCAGCTCTCCAATTTATGAAAAAGGGTAAGAGTCCGAGTCCAGAAGGGTTTTCAACTGAATTTAACCAACACTTTTGGAAGGAATTGGAAGATCCCCTTTTCTTATTGTTTAATGAATGTATATAAAAAAAGGATTTGGTCACAACTATGAAACAAGGATTTATCTCCCTGATTCCTAAACCAGATAAAGATACCCAAAATATAGATAATTGGAGACCTATCACTCTATTAAATATAGACTATAAATTGTTTGCACTAGTGTATGCAAAAAGATTAAAATCCGGATTAAATGAAATCATTAATGAGACTCAAACAGGTTTCATGAAAAATAGACACATTAACATTCGCCTTATAATTGACCTTCTAGACTATTCTGATCAAATTGATTCAGGCTCTTATTGTGTTGTTAGATTTTTGTAAAGCCTTTGACACCACTGAACACGGCTTTTTACTCCACTCACTGAAAGTTTTTGGTTTTGGCAATAATTTTATTGATATTATAGAAATGTTTTATAAAGATATTAATAGCTCTGTTATTGTTAATATGGGAACCTCTAAAAAATTTGGGATCCATCATGGCATACGCCTGTCACGATTTTTGGTTTGTTCTTGTCATGTTTCTGTGTCTCGTCATGCTTCATGTCTGTCATGTGATTCCCGGTTTGTCATGTGATCCTTCCATGTGTCTTGTCATTGGTTAATTGTCTGATCATTGTTCACAGGTGTCCCTTGTCTTGTCTTTAGTCTGTATTTAAGCCCTCATGTTTGTCATGTGTCTTAGTCTAGTATTAATTCCTGTAACCATTGTTGTGCGAGTTTTTGTTCATATCTTTTTGTCTTGATTCATGCCCCACCATGCTTTTGTTTCATGCTTTTGTATTATTTTGTATTCCAATCTCTCCCTCTCTGTTTTTATTAGTGGCTGAACTTCTTTCTATTCATGTTTTGAATAATCATAACATTCTGGGACTGAAAATATTTGATTGAGAAATCAAAATTTCTCAATTGGCAGATGACACTGCTTTATTTCTGAGAGATAAAAAGCAAGTTAAAATGGCCCTGTAATGTATATCCAAATTTTCCAAATCATCTGGTTTAATGTTAAATCTTAAAAAATGCGAAATATTATTTCTACACGTTTCTATAGATCTATTAGTTGAAAGCATACCAGTAAAGGACTCTGTTAAATACCTTGGCATTCATATTTCTAAAAAAAACATACATGTGAACAATTGAATTTTATGCCAAAAAAAAAAAATCTCGTTCCAGATTTGTTCTCTCCCTTTATGTCAGTGATAGAAATTAATAAAACCTTTCTCGACTTTATTTGGAAAAATAAACCTTGCAAGTTAAAAAAGGACATTATATCAGGCAAAAGAGTTGATTGTGGCTTAGAGATGTTAGATTTTTTTGGGTATTAACAATACTTTTAAACTTAATTGGTTAAGAAACTGTTAAAGAAATGAAAATTCATTATGGTTCTTTATTCCTCAGTCCATTTTCAAAACGCTTGAAGGCTTATCTTTTCTACTGAGATGTAACTATGTGCCTGGGAAATTACCAATTAAACTATCCAAATTTTACCAGCAAGTGTTATTAGCTTGGGAAATTGTTTTTTTATTCACAATTTTTCTCCACAAAAAATGCTTCTCTGGAACAATTGTCTCATTACCTCTAGGAATAAATCTTTATTATTACACAAATGGTTTGTAAAAAAAATATATATACTTGGATTTGTTTGATGAAAATGAAAATGTTTTGTCTAATTAAGTTTTTATGTTTATCTACAATTTCCCCATTCCATTTAAAGAGTTTCAGCAAGTTAAAGCTACTCCAAATGGGTTAAACATTTGATGAAAAGTCACCTTACTTTTTTAAGTCCATTAACAAAAATTTGCAAAATGCACACATAAATGTAATTTATTCTTAATTGAGATGGAATCGCTGAAGAAGTCGTTAAAGTTAATTAAAAATGAAAAGAATGACATTTTGTTAAACTTTATGGAGGAATTCTTTATATTGTAATGTCCCCACATATGTTTACCAAATTCTATGAATCTTGAATGTGTCAATAGGAAAAAGAAAGAAATATTTAGCTTGTTTTCTCTCTTTTTTTCTTTACCATTCCAGATTTGTTTGTTTTTTCTCCTTGTTGTTGTTTCTTTTTTTCTTTTTTTTTTTTACTTGTTCATTTGTTTCAGGATATGTGATATCTGTCCTGTGAAGCATTATTGTTGTATGCTGAAGTCAGTGATTTGATTCATTTGTTTCAATTAAAAAATAAAGTAAAAAAATAGTCCCTACCAGCCCGTATGTTTTAGTCCTTAAAAAATGATTTCTTTAAAAGCTAATATATTCCTTTGCTTTGAACTTTGAGCATTGTAACTTTGCAGACGTTGTTTATGCTCAAACAGCAACATTACACACTAACTAAAGTTAGAAAAGTGAAATCAACCGCCCCTTTAATTAAAGTGTCCCTATTATGATTTTTCAGATATTACCTTTTAGGTATGTGCCCGAAGCCGAATACCTTATTCGGAAAGGCACGGATAATGGCTTCAAAACCAATAACGAATAATTCTGTAGAATAATAGAGGATATATTTGGCTGACACAGTCACTCCTCGTGTTTGCTGGATAACAGGTGATCCATGGGAAAGCACAAAATGATACATAAACCTCTAAAATCACTACGCAGTAAAGAGAGTGTGAAGTGAATGGGTGTAAATGAATTGAGCGCAGATCATACAGCCGCGTTGCCGTCTCCTTGTGTGCCTCTCAGAAATCAGAGCTTGGCAAGAGTAATATCAACTAAAATATGACATCATACACATGTTCTACTATTTAATATGTTTATTTAAATCATTTAAACCTTGTACGATATGATACACGAATGAATGGAGTTAAGCACAGTAGGATCGCTAATAAAATAGCTATGTTGCTGTCTCTGTGTTTCTCTCAGAAACCAAACCAGCTTTTTTCAAGAGTAATAATCAACTGAGATACTGAATCATACACATTTTCTTTACTTGATATGTCTATTTAAATGTTTTAAACCTTGTACGAAATGATAAGATATATTTGCATAGTAAAAATTGTTTTAGCAATTTTCAACCAGAGTCCGACTCCTCTTGTTTGAAGTTGTGGATGATTATCCCGACATAAGTTCATCTGGATTTTTTTTTCTTTTATTTAATTTTAGTATTATTGTTTTAATTAGAAGATATTTCAATATTTGTTTATCAGGATCGAGAAAGATCCCTGAGCTGGGAAGCACAACCAAACTAGTACTGCCTACGAGGCTATCGGCTCCGATATTTAGAAGATATTAAATAAATGTTATAATCATAATACAAAATAATTATTTTTATTGTATACACAAAGCATGTTTGTTCAATGATAGGTAAAAAGGACACAGATATGCATTTAAAACCGTAGACATGATTGTCTTCTCAAGTAATTGTACAAACTTCCGGTTAAAACCCTCTCACCTCTGGTTTTATCCAAAAACAGATCCAGATATGAATCATTTTGAGATTATTACAGATACAAATACAGATATTGGCTCCGTTGCACTCCCCTATTACCTTGCTGTGTGTAATATAGCTGTCTGTGAATGTATAAGGTCTGCAAATGTTTAAAGATCAAAGTGCATGACAAATAAAGTTATTGTCTCCTAAAGTAATCGATTCTGAAGTGTTGAAACGAGTCGCCAGTAATTCCATTCTTGCTTCCGTAACATGCATACGTAAAACAAAACAAATTTGCATAATGCCCACCTATGGTCTGTATCGGCTGCCCGTGAACAACTTTGACCCTCAAACACTGACTACGTTTACATGTAGCCAATAACCCGTTCAAAACCGGAATATTAGCAATAACCCGGTCGCGCACGGCCATGTAAACACCGGCAAAACCCGAATATGCTCATATCCCGGTTTTTAAAAACCCGGATATGATCCCTGGGGTACCCCTTTTCTAACCCGAATATTTGGTCATGTAAACACGTATCGGCATATCCCCATCAAAAGGAACATTGATTTGTGTTCTGCGCATGTTCTATTCGCAAGGAATCTTGGTCTTTTGAGTAGAGACGGCGCATACAGAAGGCCTCTGGAGGTACTGTATACCGGAAGTAAACAAGAAGTAGAGGTAAACATGGCGAGACGCAGCACAGCACCACACTTTTGGAGCGAGGAGGAAAGCGCAAACAAAGGCGATCGCTATCCCCGAACTATTCATTATCCGCGTGCTGCTGCTGTTGTTCTTGTCTTTGGATACAGGAAGAAGAATCGGAAATGACGCATATTGCGTCTTAAGGTTGTCCGTACGTCCAGACGCTAACCGTGCGTCGCCGTTTACATCGGGATATTGCCAATTGATTACAAATTCCATGTATACAGGAGTAACTCTCTCTGCTCACGCATGTAAACGGGTTATTCCGAATGTTTCAGAAACCCAAATAGTGACCTTAACCCGAATTATAACAGCTTGTAAACGTAGTCACTGAAGCTGGTTCGTGTTGTGTAGATGTTTTGTGTTTAATATTGTGTAGGTCTCCAGCTAACCGGCTTAGTCACGTTATTACTGTCTTACTGAAATAGTTCTGACAATCAGCTGTGGACCCACTGTTACCTAGAACTGTGTCTATTAATGCAGATTGTCTGTTGTTCTTGCTACTTTGAGTAATGATAAAGGATGGAGCAATATTTGTTTTACAAACTTTAATGTTACATCAGTCATCTCATAATGTGCGACAAACGTAAAGTAAAAATCATCACTGAGAAATGTCCTGCTTATGTAGTCCTTGCGATGGAGGTTCGGGTTGAATAATTAGTTCTTCCAATGTTTCATCATCAGACTCACGCTCAAATTGATAATCGACACCAACCTTACTGTCCTTACAGTGTGTACAATCTCTGAGGATTTAGGAAGCCTCCAGAGCTGAAGTTCAGATATGGTAATGGTCGTTCAGTTTCCGACACGCGCTGTAAGCAGTAGACCAATCACAACAGACTGGGCAATCTGACCAATCAGAGTAGAGCAGGCTCACAGAAGGGAGGGGGTTTAGAGAGGCTGAATCTTTGGGCGAGTCGTTTTCAAGTCTTTGAGAAATTAGGTGGTGTGCATATATTATGAGAATTTTACCTTTAATGCTTGTAATCCTGTTATAGGAGACATCCAGAACAAAATTAGGAACCCTGCACACTGTAATACAAAAACAAAATAAATATTTTCAAGGTATCTAGAAACATTTTTTAATATTCAAATATTTCTGTTGGTTTAGGATTTTAAACTCAACAATCTTCTTTTTGTCAAAAGTTTTGATTGCAAAGTTTGTGCAACTTAGTTTAAAATAAATGACACCTGCTTTGAGATTTTGTTATTTAATGCAATGACATTCAAGCATTAAGTGTTCAAATGCTTTTTAGTTCTGTATATTCAGACACTATCTTGTGTTTGAAGGACACCAAATATTAAAGTAGCTGGAACATTAACGTGGTCAGAATATAAATGACAGTACAGCATGAATTGCATTAGTGTTTTGATATACTCAGCACACTCAAATCTACTTCAGATGTAATGCTTATATTAAACAGCATGTTTTGCTCATTTTAAAAATAATGAGAATGGGTGGGATTTTCTCTGCGTAAACCGTTTTCTCTGCATAATGTTTGTTTTGTGGCTATACTTTCAAAAAGGTCTGTAATTTAACATGTATTCCTGGTAGGGGTGTGCGCTATTGACAAAAAAAAATTATATCGATATTTTCTTAGGAATTTCGCTGAGTGTGTTTTTGTGCTAGTACCTTGACTGGTTTAGGCTTGATATTGACAAGCTTTTCATATTCTTAATTTGTGCAGTAGTCAGTTCCCAGCAGTGACAGAAATGAAGGGTTAATATTTGCCACCTGTCACATGCTGGCTTGACTTGATCATTCATAACAATAAGGCTTTACGCAGATGAATGATGAAATAACATTTAATAAACTAGTAACCAAACACAGATACATATCAGCACAAAACGTTAACACAAGACCAAGAACAGATGAAGACTGAGGGTATAAATACACAAGATGACAAAGGGCTAAATGAAGGATAGGTGTAGGTGATTAGTTGACATAGCTATAACAAACACAGGTAACTAGGGAAACAAACAAGATGATAATGGAAACAGGAACTAAATCACAGGAACTGAAACCAGAAACGTCAAGACAAAAGAACATCAAAATAAAATACATTGAACACCGATACCTCTTTTCCACTGCGTTCTCAAAGCGTTCTGTGCATTTCCTGGCAATGTCTTGCCTCAAGACTTAGATTGTAAGTTAATCACACATTTTTGTTCACTTTTACAAACTTATATTAAACCCCAAGAATTCATTCAAAAACAAACTTGCAAAGGTCATAATTTCCACCGAGAGAAGTTTTGCTGCTGTGTGGATAAAGGTTACCACAGCGACATTTCATTGTAAGAGTTTGCAGGTTAGAGAAGGTCTGCCAGCTTCTGCTTCATCACACAGATTTGTAGAGGGTACATTTCTGAGGGTAAAATGAGTTTCACTTTTCCCACAATTCCCCTTTGATTCGGAGCTATGAGCCCACAGACACATTTAGCCTAGTTTTGCTGAGACCACCGTAAACTTTGAGCAGAATGATAGTCTCGCTTTAGCTCATGGCCTGAGAGCTGTAGCTTATAAATGTTTACACCAGAATGATAACTGTCTTCAGAAGCTCATCGTACCAACAGATGTAACTTATTCTAGCATAAATTATTGTTTTAATTACATTCTTAATTATAATTAACCACATATTTTACACTAAAACATCGATCGACACTAAGCTAAAGAGCCCCTAATGAGAGTTTGATGTCAAATATTTGTTTATCCGGCCTGTAGCAGCTTCACTTTGGGACAGGACTGAGTTTGCAATCGGATTTTGAAAAGCCCTTAAAATGCAGCAGCCGTCGCTAATGTTGTGTGTTATAGGAGACCTACAGAACAAAATTAGGAACCTTTAAAATAGCATAATACAAACAAGCTATACCGTTTATATTGTAGTATTTGTATTAAAACCTTTTTTTTTTTTTTTTTGCACACTGTAATACAAAAACAAACTAAATATTGCAGCAGCCGTCGCTAATGTTTGTGTGAGATTCGCCTGCACTCTGTCGGAGAGATGAACATTTCTTGCAGTCAGTGTTTAGCAAATGCATGTACTTTTCTATGTGTGGATTCAATAAAATTTTGTTTGACTTTATGAAATTATGTTTGCTGATGAATGTCTTAGATGTGTCATATTCCCAAATGTTTAAGAGAAGACTAGCAGAAAAATGCTTCAAGTCACCTTTGTTTCTATAGCGCTTTATACAATACAGATGGTTTCAAAGCAGCTTTACAGGAAAATGAGGAGTCAATGATGCAAACAGAGTTCAATTCTACTCTAAAACAGCTCTAAAAATAAAACAGTGTCATTGATCAGCTGAGGTCAGTTCAGTGTTCATTCAGTTCAATAACTGTGTAAAGGTTGTCAAATATGAAATAAGTTAATTCAGCTATAAATCAGCTCTAGAGAAAACAGTGATGTCAGCGTCCAGCTCATTTCAGTTTTCGTCCAATAGTGTCAGTACAGTTAAATCAATAATATTGCAGAATATTAAACAAGACTGGGTTTAAAAAGTGGCCCACGGTACCCAATCCGCAACACACCAAACATAACTCGACTCATTTTGTGCAGAGCAATTTTTAACACCACTTACCAATTAAAAAATATAACAAAAAAGAAATATAAATGATATTTACAATTTTTGATTGAAATCAATTATTTTATGATTATTAAAATAAATAAATGAATAAAAAAATAAATGCAATCAGAATAATAAGACATTATACTGCTGTTACCAATCAAATGAAATCAGACAAAATCCATCTTTGCACTGCAGAAGTGGCACAGGTGCTGCACCTTAAGTGGCATTTATATTTTAAATATAAATATAGGCTATTGAATATAGAAATATGAAAATTTAGAAAAGAAATTAAATGATACTTTAAATATTAAACTAAAACTGCCAGTAGGTGACAACAAGTCACTTTCTTAATAAGTGAGTCATTGATTAATTCATTAATAATTCAACCGATTTGTTCAAAATGGCTGATTCATTCAGAAACGAAGCTAGTGACTATCTTTATGAATGGGTCATTAAATCATCGACTCAGACGCTGTTGATCAGAGACGCACGCATTCTGCTGAGACTCTGTCTGGATCAAAACACTCAATATTGACAATATTGTGTCTAAAATGTACGTCATGTAATATTAGCTTAACCTTAGCCTATGTTTTAATTTATTAACTATTTTTTTATTAATTACATACCAGTGGATAAAGTTTACAATAGTGATGATCTTAAAAGGAGGACAAATGAGCATCCAGTTCAAGGTTTTGCCGGTTGACGGACATTTTAAAATCGGACTGTCCGACCTGAAACCGGACAGATGGCCACCCTATTTACCATTTTTATTTTGAACGGTTGACAAATATTGCTGTATATAGCCTTATCATGTTCACCTACCTCGCATTCGCGTTAAAAAGGGCCGTGCTGAATCTCTGCTTGGACTCGGCTTCAGTGAACAGTAAACCCATACTTCTTTGATTTGATTGGCCATCTCAAACATTTTGACATTAGACTGCTGGAATGAGCCAGAGCAAGATAAATAGATTACTAATTTAAAGTCATGTTGGCCGTGCGAGCATTCACCTTGGCCGACGGAATACGTAAATGCCTACTATTATTCATTCTTTATGTTTTTCAAAGCAACGGGCCAGCCTACATTGTCCAGCGGCCCACCGCTAAATCTCCCAGTGCTCCAGATGGCCAGTCCGCCCATATTGTCCCCAACTAAGCATGCCAGATGCGACATTGGTGACAGAAACCTTGGGAGAAAAATGCTTAGTTTAACTGCATTATCAGCATAGGAATATCAATGCGGCACCTTAATGTTTAAAGAGTCTGGACGAGCACAACATGCTCAAGATACAGATAAATGCATTTAGTTTATCATTCTTTTGCAGCTTTGTATCTTTTGTAAAACTGTGGTTCCTGGTAAAGTAATTTCACTGTTTAGAGGTTGTTTGAGAAGCTTTTGGAAGCAACATTTGCAAACACCAAAATAATCAAATAGATCTGGGTGCCCTTACGAAAATGAAGTTTATTCAAGTGTTCTATTAGTAGCCTATACTTCTTTTAAACTAAAAATAAGAAAGTATACTTTCAGTCTACATTTTATATACTCCTCAGAAATATACTTTATGTACTTTTCAGAAATATGTACTTGTACTCAACTTTTGATTGAAATATACTTAAAAGTATAATTAAGTATTCAAAGTATACTTGGCTTGTAGTTGTGTTAACTCTTTTGATCGAGTAGCCTATTAAATATATATATATATATTTTACATAGTTTTTCATATACAGTCTTAAGAAACTTATATTGTTTGAAAATATTGATTAGAATATTGATATAAAACAGATATGTTTCTAATTCTGCGTATCTGAATGTTTGTGTAGGCTAGTCCACTGGTAGTGTACATAGGAATTTACTTTAATGCACTTTACTCTTTTCCCAACATTGACTGAATATTCCAGCTATCCATGTTTTCACTGTTATACGGTAGGGGGCGCTATGACACATCTTCTAGTACAGAATCTCCAGATCAAAACACAGGAGAAGAAGAAGCTGAAACAAGTGATATAAGATTGCTCACACAAATGTAAAATAACGTGATCATCAAACATTAAACAGCATGTAAATCAAAACTGCTTAATATTACCAAATGAAATGAAGCGTAACCCGTGAAGAGAAAACGACTGTGAAGCTTTGGGGGTGTCGGACTCGATCTACTCTATCTGTGTTTTGATCATCGTTCTGAATCTGATCAAGGCGTAGTCTTTGACAAAAAATTTATTTTCTCAACTTTTTTGTTTAAAATTATACCTTTCTTTATGAAACTTACCGACATTCAAGTGTTGATTAAAAAAGGATGCATGAAGCTAATAAAATGTTTTTCAAATTAAAGTACAGTTAAAGGTATTTTTCAAGTATAAAACATAATTTGAACATAGTAGTATACTGTGCAAAAATAATATATGAAAAAGTATAATGTTATGTTCACTTAAAGAAAACTTACAAGTATACTTGCAGTATAAACTACTAAACTAGTAGTTTACTGAGAGTACACTTCAGTGTGTACTTTCATAAACTAAAAAATGTACTACTTGTGTACTTAAAGTTTAATCCTCTTACACTTATAGTACACTTAAACGTATACTTTTATATACTAAAAGTGGGCCAATTTAGTCCCAAGCAGTATTGAAATAGGACACTTACAAGTTTACTACAAGTAAAGAGTACTCAGCCTGGGTTTGGCCCAAGCAGTTGAACTGATGGCCTCCGCAGACAGTCCATTTACTATACAGCTTTTCATTAAAAACATCAGCAAAAAAATCTGTTTGGACACTTGTCTGAGTTTCAGACCAGTCGTGTTTTTGCTATTTTCTTCTTTCTGAAGGTCATGAAGGAAGTATTCAGAGACGATCAGCCCTATGCGCACGTTGCAAGATGCATAGGGCCCTGCAAATTACTCAAGGCCCCGCCTCCCCCTCGTGTCAAAGCGTGTCTATAAAAGTTTACAACATCGATGAAAAAATTAAGCGGAACTATCCTTCTGGTCACAAAAAGAGATAAAAAAAACACCATGAGAGTGAATTGCGGGAACAGCAGTCAGGCAGACTTGTGTTCTCTCCTCTCCAAGTTTGATTTCAGCAAAGAACAGTAAAGTTAAGTTGATGTGCATCTCTCTCTAGTCTGTCTGTCTAACCCAGCTGGCCAGTGCATCTTTTGGTCTGTCTGTGTCTTGCTTGCTAATGCCACTTCCAGGGCTGTTCTGTGACTTTGTGCCTGACACAAAAAAGGAAGAGTGAAATACAACTATTTATTATGTTTGATAAACGACAAAGGGCAACGGTGTTTGTTTATAAACTGCAGCTCGGAAAAGATCACCGTGTCGCACGTTAACATGCGTTCATATGCGCGTGCACGAAATGAAACGCGCTCTTTCCAGCAGAAACATCTATGGGGACCAGTGCAATATGGGCGTGATGACACTCCTCAATATATATATGCACATACTTTTAAAGCAAGACAATGATTATCTAGTCTCCAAGTCAGTTTAGTTACAACTCTGCAATAAAGCAAGATGGAAAGCAATGTATTGACATTAACTATTGATTTATAGGCTATATTAAATAATAACCATCAAGTATCAAGTTTTGCTTTTATCATTTAAAACACAGTGACATGCTACGGCAAGCCATTTTAGTTTTTATTCATTCACGGGATGCATTTTTGATATCAATAATTAAATTTTACTATTTAAAATGTGAATTCTTGATATTTAAGAATGTACTTTTTCTAGTAACAATGTCTATTTCTGATATCAGGGATTACATTTTCATTGGTACTAGTTAAAGGAGGGAGGACTGTAGTGGGATCACTGGGGTGACAGGTGTGACTGTGTGGAAATGGCAAATGGTTTACATGGCTCACGGGTCAGGGAGGACGGCCCCTTAACAGAATTTTGCTTAGGGCCCCAGGGAGGTCAGGATCGGCTCTGCTATTATTAAAGCTTGACTTGTGTCTGTCTGAGGATTTTAAATGCTGTCATTGTGTGTTTCTGTAGGACGATTACTTCAGAACCTGGAACCCCAACAAAGCACAAGACCAAGGTAAGAACATTCAGCAGACACTTGTTCGTGTTTCGTCTTCATAACCATTTTCTCTGTTGCTTTTATCCATTTATACACCTGACCCTGGAGTCTCGCCTCTATCTCTCTCTCCTTACTCGACTTTCTTATTCTTTTTTTTCTTTCTTTTTTTTTTTTACCTGTGGTATCTCTACACCCAGATTAATCATAAAAAAAACCTCTAATCCAGTGCTGGAATCTCCATTTCACTGTATCGATCCTCATCTCTGTTCCAGACATTAATCAATACAGAGAGCCAGAAACACACTCACATAGCTGAATGAAGACGTATCATAGATCTTTTATAAAGATAATTATAATTAATAAAACTTGTTGCATTTTTGAATTATAAAAAATATATAATTTTTTTCATTTGTAGTTTTTGCAATTGAGGGCGTCCCACAAGAAGGTTTTATCAGATTTAGCTCTTTTCTGGAGGCTAGAGACAAATTTTCCCTCAAATTATAGCAAAGTAAACACGCGCACAAATACAGCAATGATGCAAATCTAACACATTTGTTTTAGAAAGATTTTCCTGAATCATCAGGGAAATCAAAGAGCTCAAATGAGCAGAACAATTAGTTTTTACAATTAGTCATTTTAGTGGTCAGATTCTGAATATATTGAAAACTGCTGGCGTACTCTCATAAAGAAAAAGTTTTTTTCTACATGTAGCGATAATTGACATTGTTTTCACCTCGTTTTAATGTATTCTGTCAAGCGTCAGTAGGTGCAATCATGAGTTTGAATGACGCAGAACCCTAGTCGCTGCAACCACGATATCCAAATTGTACAACAAGGTATATAACAGGATGTCTGCATGTTTGAAGTAATGAAATATAATAAATTTTGAGAAGTGAACTTAAAACATTTTGCAACTAAGTAAAGGGTTTTTGGATTCCCTTAATCGAGGCGTCTTTAAGGATTCACAGATGAACATCTCTAGAGAGTTTCCATCTGAGACTGTGCTGGTGATGCCGTCACAAACACACAATGTTTGTGTTCTGCAGGAAATCATTTCTCTAATGAGTCACATATTTATTATATCTGTTTCACTAGAATGACTGTACAGTACTAATATCATTTAAACAACCTGTCTCAATACAGCAATACAGTCTCTTTTGCGCACAAAGGCTGCATTTATTTGATCAAAAATACAGTAAATATGTTAATATTGTGAGATATTATTACAATTTAAAATAAGAAGTTTTATGTTTGAATATGTTGTAAAATGTTATTTATTTCAGTGATCAAAGCAACATTTTCAGCATCATTACTCCATGAAAAAAAAAAAAAAAAAGTTAAACTGAAACCCACAAAACATTTTTGATGCATAGAAAGTTCAAATGAACTCCCTTAATTTGAAATAGAAATCTTTTGCAACATTATATATGTCTTTATTGTCACTATTGATCAATTTAATGTGTCCTTGCTGAATACATATTCCAGTGAAAATTCCAATGTACGATATTTAAGCATTTTCGGAATGCCACTTTTCCGGTGAAAAAAATGTGTTCGGAACTAATTGTCCAGTACAGCACATTTTTGCTGGTGTAGTAAATTATTTGGGTATTTCAGTAGATGATATGTCAAGGTTGTGGGTTAGACACATACTGAATAAAAAAATAAACCTTTGATACTCAGCATCTGCCAAATGATATGAATAAATGTGTATAAAAAAAAGATAAATTAGTCTGAAGAAAAAAAATCCCAGAAGGACCTCTTGAGGTGAAGAAATCCTTCATGGATTCAGATGCTAAAACCGTAATAGGTCACTCTCTTAAACATGGTGTTAGGTATTAATTTAGCATCCGCACTGCTGAGCACTCCTGTTAACAATTATGACGAATCGCCATGAATAACCAATCAAGATCAACTGTTTTTACAGAAACACCAATAGAGACCAGCAGACAGATGCATGCATGACCACACCATATGGAGAGTGAGAGAATAAGTTTGTGCGTGTGTGCGTTTACCATCTGCACAATTTTTATCCTGTGTGAATGACTCAAGAATGACTTCAAGAACTGCTACAAACCATAATTTCTGTAACTAATCCTGCACCTCTCACTAGCAAACCTCTTCTGAGACGCTCGCCTCACTAATCTCGGTAAATAGCTCCGCTCCAAAACCTAGTGAGCTGTCTCGCTGACTACTGATATGAGTTACCTTCTTACGCACCCTGATACATGACTGACAGCCACTTATGCAGCGAGACGCACCTCTCGTAGAACCATGAAAGGGAAAAAAACACAAGACGGCAATAGAAATTCAGTTAAAAGAGCTGATTGCATTTTTGACTGAGCCACTGTCTCTTTGTGTACTCTGAAATGAGCTGGACCAGCCTGACAAATGCAGGTTTTATTGCGATTTAAGCTGAAGAAACCAGTTTTAAGATACCACTGTTCTCTAAAAAGAAATTCAGGGGACCCATTACCACAACTTAAATACTAAAGTTTTTGATTTATTTGATTTATATATGTATTGATTTAACTTAACCTTGCAAAACAATTTTTTGATAATTTCAGTTGTCAGTGCTAATCATTACATCAACTTAATATTGTGTGTAATTTAAAAAAGAAGTTGTAATTCCCTGCATGCTTGCACAGGACTGTTAACAGGAGGGTAAATGTTGAAATTAAGTGTTATTGTTTGTGTTTAGTGAAGGGAAAGACCTGCTCTTGTTTAATGTTGTTATGTTGGACATTTAAAAGAGTTTTTGTTATGCTGAAGTTTTTGTGGTTACCATTTGCTCGTGGTTAGGATACGTGTGGCTACATGAAGATATACACGACATTAAGTTTATGATCAGTGATATCTTACTTGTTCATTAAGTTTACATGCTTAAAGTCACATTTAACATGTGCTAAGCTAGCTGTTGATTTTAACTGACATAGATTTTATATTAATTGGTTCCAGGGCCACAACTCAATTGATTGGAACAACTTAATATTTTTGAGTAGTCAACTTAGAAATGATCATTTATTAAGTTCTTCTAACACTTAATAATTAACACAGTTCTTCTAGTGTAGTTTGTTGGTTGAATTTCATTAGAAGTGGTCATAACTCAAAAAGACTGATGCAAACTGTTGCATTATGTTTTGTTGAGCCAAACTTCATTTATTTATTTATTTAATTGTAGCATGTGTGGTCAGATATTATTGGTGGTTTGTTATATGTCGTTTGATATTGTCACGGTGTGGTGCAGGCAGAAGAAGACGAAGGAGAATCAAAAGTTCCATTGTAAACTTTTACTAACAATATAATTCATACAGGTACAGACAGGCAGAAGGTTCACACACACTTAAGAAGATGTATAATTCATACAGGTACAGACAGGCAGAAGGTTCACACACACTTAAGAAGATGGAGATTGAACGATCAACAAGGTAACACAAGGGCTTAAATACATGGGAAAACAGCTCAGGGAAACGAGACACAGCTGACAAGACTAACGAGGTAACAGGTGTGACAGATGAACTAATGAGGGTTACCGTGGAAACAAAGGAGTGGCGGGAAAACAGAACAAAGGAAGACATGTGAGTAATGAAAACAAGACTCAGACAGAAACACAACTGTGACAGATATGTAGTCTTGGCAAGGGTTTTTTTTTTTAGATTTCATTCTCTTCTTTTTCACGCCATAATTTACAAATGAGTTTGAAGTTAACAGGTTGCATAAACAGCATAAAAATAAACAACGCATGCAAATACTGGGTGAAATAGTCAATTTTTAATTAAATTAAGGCAAGACACTACAGGTAAACAAGTTAAAAGTTTTAATTAATAGATGCCACCTTACTTTGATTAATCACAGTACATTCAGGTAATTGCTTTGAATTACAAGTAGTGTGAAATGCTATGTTTAAATATGCAAATTAGGAATTATCTTATAAAATCTGCACACAGTTCTAGAACAGAAATATGAAAATTGGATAAAGCCAGGTTTGTTTTATTTTGTTGATATATTTGAGTCATACTTGGTTTTTAAAGAAGGGATTTTGGATTTCTCTTTTTATCACTTCTTAAATCAGAAAATCCTGTCAATAGGACAGAAAAAATGACCATGTTTTTAGGATTAAAAGGAGTAAAAGAAACATGAAGATGACAACAAGAAGTGTTAAACAGTAGCTTCTTTTACCCAGATTTCAGCAAGGCATGCAAAGGATGCAAATCTGGGAAATTGACATCTTGTCATCTTCATGCTGGGCCAAAAACGCTGCCTATGTAGACAGATCACTAGGTTTTGGAGCCGAATTGGGTAACACTTTATAATAATGTTAAGTTGTAAGTCATTTATAAGCAGGCATGAAAACTTTCGGCTAAATTCGGCGTTTTAAAACCAAAATGGGTCGTGAGAAAATCTTTTCAATCGCGGAACTCCAGCTTACTTCTGTGTTTTCAGATCATCCGCTCTTCTTTGCGTATGGTTGCCAGATACTAATGAAAAGACCGGGTAGAAAACTTGCTCTTTTAACAGAAAAGCTCTGACTGGGGTTTAAATTATTGAAATCTGGCAACCATAAGCATGAACGCTTGTAAAAACAGTCTGTAATGTGTTGTCTTCTCCTTTATTCGACAAAAATAAGTGGTTTTGGTTAAGTTTTTATTTTTTTTAAACACATTTCAGTCTTGTCTTTTTTTGTCAACGATATTGCATGTGCATGCATTGCATTGCATAGTCATGTCTTGTAAATGATTAGTTAGTCATTAACTAATCAATTGTAAATGACTTATAACTGAATCTACAAAACATACATAAAATAATGAACATATCACTAATTAATCATTTATGAATGCATACATAGTCATGTTTTGTAAATGATTTGTTAATCATTAACTAATCAATTGTAAATGACTTGTAACACAATTTACAAAACATACATACAATGTTAGTATATCACTTGCTAATCATTTATGAATGTTTTGTAAATGATTAGCTCATCATTAACTAACCACTTATAAATGACTAACAACTGAGCGTTATTAAAAAGTGTTACCCTGAATTGTGATTAATGGCTGATGTGTGTTATTTTACAGCTGTGTGTGTTACCTTACCTGACTCCAACTTGAGAATGGTATTGTTTCCACATTGATCTCCTAAATCACAGTTTATTGATTCACTTCTGCTGAATTTTCATTAGACAAGAGAGACAAACAATTTAGAGCTCCATTTCTCTCTCTTCCTTTGCACTTCTTACAAACACCACTCATGCAAGCACACTCGCACGGCGACACACACAACGTTAAACTCTCTCTTGACCGTGTAAGCAGTGTGGCTGAGCCTGACTAATTTAATTAGCCTCAGTCTGTAATTATTCACTTTAAAGAGAAACGAGGGTTATGATTTTGTCCATTACAGACATGACAAGAGATTTAAGGAGCTCAGAGAATATTGTGTGTGTGCAACATTGTCTTTGCCGTAATCTGTTATTGTGGCACTGCATGCGCTCTCAGTGAATTTAATTGCGTGTGCAGGCCTCATTACAGCCTCGTTATGGGGAAATTCTCTTTGAATGCTTCATTTGCATTTGTATGGTTTTGTTGTTGAGTCAGCGTTTCAGCGCCAAACTGCAGTGGCAGCAAACACGGCCGCACAGGGACGGCAACACAACAATCTGCCCTTTAAACTGCCTACAATTTATGCACAGGGACAATACGGCTTTATCTGGAGCTGGAGACCGGATCCATTTAACTGGCAAAAAAACACTCTCCTGTAGGTTTAAAGAGAGGGAAAAGGAAAAGAAAGAGAGGAAGAGGAACTATATTTCTGGCCAACTCAAATATGAAACAGCCACTGAAAAATGTGGATGGCATATTTGAATTTTGAATGCAACAAGGGTGTGTGTATGGATGATTCTAGCACATACGTTCTGATCTTCAAGCCTCTAAAATTGTCATGATTGTCCACATGGTTTAGGGATGCACAAAATATTGAAACAACAAGATTAATTGACACTGTTTTCTTTAATTTTCTTTTTTTATACTTTCTTTTTATTGATGTTTTTTCAAGAAAATGTATTGTACAGCATTAGGGAAAACAGGGAAAAAAAGAGGAAAGAAAAAGTCAGTAGGACAGGGGGTATACATTCTGTTTTGGGGCAAGTATAGATTCTCATATACAGTCATTGATTGTTTACATTACAGTACTCAATCAGTTTCTCCCAGTATTTTAGAAATGGGTCCTTTTTAAGTTGCAAAATAAAAGTCAATTCTTCCATATTGTATATTTCTTACAAGTGCCCCTGGAGTCAATAATTTTATCCCTTAAAACTGACCAAAATTACATATTTAAAAGTAAAAAAAAAAACAAAAAAAACGTCTTCTTGCTTTAAAACAGCTTGAATATAACTCTACACCCTTGCCTCATTTAGTATATGTACATGCAAATGAGCCCCGCCTCCACTCACTCACTCACTCACACACAGCAGCTCAGAGATCCACTCGTTGACGATCACACGTTGACCTGATTGGCAACAAGTAGTTTGTGACGTCAGAAACACCAGCGATTTCAAACTGCGTTTTTGAGTTTTGTTTTTCACTGCAGTTTTAAGGAGAAAATGCTCAGCAAAGGTGTTGACTTATGAATTTGTACATGGTTTATCTTAAAGCACATTAACAACACCACATAGACAAATAAACAACTCGATTTTCACCATAGGGGGACTTTAACTATTTCTATCCATTCACCAAGTAAGGGGATGTCCTGCTGATACCATTGCCTACTAATACTCTTTGTATATGCTGCACTTAATATATTAACAAGATATACATCTCAACACAGAGGGTGTAATGTTTCCAAGATAGAATGTTGTGAAATTTCTTGGTATTTTTATATCCTAAAATCTTTTTGATCGCCATCAAAACCCAGAAATCGAATATATTTGGGCAACTCCAGAATACATGAAGATGGTCAACATCGACATGCCCACATATCCTTCAGCATAATTGTGGTGTGGATAATTGTTTACTTTTAATTTTGGGGGTAATGAAAAAAGAAAAGCAAAAACACTAGGTTTTTCCATGCAAACTCTTCCCATCTCTGTGAACAGATAATTGTATGTTGTAATGCCCTTTTTCATTTGGAATTTCTTCCCTTAAATCACTTTACCATTTTTGTTTGATTTTCCAATGTGTTTTTCCCATTCTCCATCATGGAAAATAAGAGATTATTCTGGGAATATACTTTGTATAGGAGTCAATTATCAACTCTACCAGTGTATTCAGTTCACGACTACCCATTTTTTAAACTCTTTCAAAATATTCCTGTAATCTGTAACACTTACAATCTATTTAGAATTGGAAATTAAGTGAATTGGACATGCACAGTGTTCTCAAACCAACTCTTAAGATGTAAAGGGATTCAGATTGCCTTAAAGCTTGAAGCCAAACACTTGCTATAACATGCCTGAAATGAACCAAGTGTGAAAACAGTGTGCAAATCAGGAGAAAGAGAGAGAAAATAGGTAATGAGTATGACATTATAATTATGCCATTAAAAATGTATTTGGGATGTTTATTTCTTCATTATAAGCAGATAGATTGAGACAGAGATGAGACGGCAGAAGCGTCAGCCAGCAGTGATCCACTTTTCTCATCATTAGCACTGTGCCGTCTGGTCTGGTACAGGCCGTGTCTTGGCCTAAATTCACTATGCAGAGAAAATCCCACGTGGGACTGTCACACTAGCACAAAGATGTTATCTACATCAGACATGACAGGAAAATATGAACTGCAGAAAATCTGTGTAAGGTTCATTGCGTTTGCCATGTGACAATTCAACACAGGAATACTGTATTCTCAATGTAAAAGTGATTCATCTCAGTCAGCATTCAGATCTGACCCTGTCTGGCGACTCCTCTTATCAAAGCAAACTGCTGTAGTGTGTGCAGAGTCCAGCGGAAAATGCAAGATAAAGCATTTTTAGGGACTGTTTATGGTCAGTATATTTTCTCAATTCACAGAAAGTTAAGTTTGAAACTGACTGTGCATCAGAGAGAGAAAGGAAAAAGATTCGATCGGTCATCGGGTCTTTAACCTCTTGACCAGTCGGCTGGCACCAATTAGCCCTGCTGCATTCGTCCCCTCTCACTTTCTTGATTTCTTCGTTATGGTAAATAGAAAGTAAAGTAATTGGCCAAACATGTGCTTCGGGTTTGTTGCTGGCTGATGATCAATAACGGAGAAATTCTGATTGGCCTTTCTCTCAATCTTACCGTCCCGATTGGTCTCCGAGGGCCAATCATTGATTCTGATGCTCGACACATTGGCATGTGGTGTTGAAAACAGAAATGTTCTTGAACACTTTTCAAATGTATTCCACTTGCTGTAATTAATTGGGTAGCGATAATTTACTGCTTTGTGAGATAGTGCTTAAGCTTTCTTTTGAGGTCAGATTTTGAAGAAGAAATACTGGCTTTCTTTCCCCAAAGAGGCCGCCATATTCATAGAAAGAGAGAAACAGGTGCTACGATGTGAAGAGATGATAGAAGAGTTTGCATTCACATATATGTGTTCGTACTATATTATTGGCCTTGCGATTTCTCATTAGACAAATGTGCCTCTATCTACATTTTTGCAAAACTCATAAAACGTGCTAATGCATCCAAATCACTGCAGTTTCCAGCTGAAATTAACACTAGAGGCAGTAAAACAGCAACAGCTTGTATTCCTATTCACACTAAATTATACAGGGGCAGATTATCGATTAATAAAAACGTGTTTTTGCTCAGACAAGTTGTGTTAATAGACACAATGTGAAATCATTTAATTAAGGCACCAGTGTTAAAAAAGGTATTTAATATTTCAATAATAATCATCACGGTAAGCAGTTAATCCACTATTCCTCCATCTGTCTTTGCAGTTGCCAAAAAAAAAAAGTAGTAACATTGAACGTAGCTCATCGAGTTCAGTTGTGGAGCCAGAACCAGTGCTTTTAGTGGGCCGTTACGCACCAGTACACAGTACCGGCACTTCTATATTTTAATCTGTAACGTACCCTCACTTTAATTTTGCGCACCTGCCCTCACATGTTGACAGTACTCTGACTGCCTACACAGAAACACAGAATCAGGCTATTCATTAATTGTATACAACACGTGTTCTGAGCAGGGGCTTAGCCATCATTTCAAAAGTGAGGGGGACAGAATGTCAAGCGCTATACCAGTATTTTTTTGTCTTTTTCAGACCTTTGTTGACAGGTTTTTGCCTAATTGGCTTAATATGCTATTTATGTTTTAAGCAATAAGAAAGAAAGAAGTTCTGTACTTTATATTTGTCACGGTGTGATGCAGGCAGAAGAAGACGAGGGAGAATGAAAAGTTCCAATGCAAACTTTTACTAACAATACAAACAGGCAGAAGGTACAGTTACACACACACACACACACTGATGAACACTGATTAACAGAACACAGGTGACACAGATGATGATGATTAACTAAAAACAGGTGATACAAATGAACTAAATGACAGTAACCATGGATATGAAGGAGTGGCGGCAAAAGAACAAAGGAAGACATGTGACTACTGAAAATACAAACAAACATTGACACGTGACAATATTGCACATGGTATTGTATATTGTACTATATTGTTTACATATTTCAAATAGTTTTTTGTGTACGTTGTTTTGTATGTGAATGGCACACAGTAATGGATACTTGCACATTCACACTCTACTTTATTCTAGTCCACATTTCAGGAAGGAAATAAAAAAGTCACTCAAACCACACAATTGCAAAGATGTATTGAACTCAATTGACAAACATGTCACAGTAAGGTCAGTTAGTGTCATTTCATTTATGCTTTTCTTTTTAGGCTGTTTTGTTCAAAAGCAGCAGATTATTTATACAGAGTTAAAGCTAATATATATATCTCAGCATTTTAAGCTACTGCCAAAAGTGTTTCTGCGACGTTGATTCCCATCTATGAATTGCTGAGCAATCATCTCCCTATCTATACTGTCCAGTTTGTCACCGTGGATGTGACACACAGCAACACTGTTTGGACGAGACTCTGTCATTGTGCTTCGGAGCCAGGTTTTTAATCTCCGAAGACAGCTGAAGCTTCTTTCAGCCTCTGCTGAAGAAACAGGGCAAACAAGGAGCAACTTCACAACTGTTTCCACTTGATCAAAGAGTTGGCGGACTTCTATAACATATTCCGAAGAGTGTTTGCAGCCTCAGTAGTTGACTGATAATTATACTTGGACTTGAACATTGCTAATTACACCCTCAGTGAAGCCCAGTGCAATTCTGGATATTGTTCTAACAGACCAGCATCAGACTCTCCTGTCAACAGTACCTTTTCAATAGAACTGATCATAAGCAGCCCCTCTTGCTCAAATCTTTCTTGAAACTGCATATTGACAACATCCAAGACCTTGAAAAATTCTGTCCTGAAGTAGTCTGCGATGAACAAGGTACATGTGCTGAACGACCAGACATCCATGATGACACAAAACTGCAACTTTGGAAGTGAATTGATGTTTTGTGCAATTCCACGAATTATTACTGAATAGATTGAGGATTTCATTTGTAATTTGTGGACAAGTATAATCGGTTTTGAGAAACAGCCATTTGCTTAGGCTGGGGTTATCTTCCAACTTGTATTTTAAAAGCTGATTAAAGTTTCCGTCATCATCATCATCATGGCCTCTAAAAGATAAACCTTGTCTTGCCAGAAACTGCACAGCACTGATTATCTTTAATTGGCATTTCCTTGCCTCCTCTTGCTGGGATGCCCTTACATTGGACGGCTGAACATCTATTGGTCTTGATTCATAGATGTGTGTTGTTACTTGTGACATTCTGATCCAGCATGTAATGTAAACCTCTCTCTGGCCTTCTTCCAGTTGCTGATAAAGGTGGTTTCTGTATTTTTGACAAGCTGTTTTGTTTTTAAAGGCCTTGGGACAGTAGAAGCACAATGCTCCATCAATACCAGGCTCAAAATGGAGCCATGCAAAATCTTGGTACCACTGAGCCTGAAATTTGTCCCGAATCACCTGACACACAATAGTCTTGGGATCTGGTTGGTGGGGTTTTAATACAGGTACTGAAGACCCACCTCCTTTTACAACTGTCAACATGTCTGATGCCCTCTCCTCTGCCTATAAAAAAAGTACAAATTCGTCTGATTAGTCTAAGTTAAAGGAATCATAAATATTTCAACATAGACAGTGCTGCTAAATATTTAGTATTTTCCTTTCAGTTTACACATTCATATAATAAATGGTACACAACAACAAAGGCTTTATTGTCTCCAAATCTAAGCCAAATCCTAAGAGTCAATTTTAGCTATAACTGTAATCATAACTTTTCACAAAATGTATATGTGTAGTTACTTTGTTTTGCCTATGCAAGGCAGTGTAGACATAAAACACATAATGAATGTGTAATGGAAAAAGACAAAACAATTTTCTTAACTTATTCCAGTCATTTGTTTTCCCTCACCTCTGAAGCCTCCTTGAAACTTTCTGCCTCATTCACTCTCAACTCTAAATTAACTTCTGGCTCTGTCTATTGACAATAAAGACGTGTTTGAAATATGCAGATACAGGGAATTGTGACATACAGAAGAAATTAAGTACACTGCTGAACAATAACCAATAAGTTGAATTCTTATCTATCTATCTATCTATCTATCTATCTATCTATCTATCTATCTATCTATCTATCTATCTATCTATCTATCTATCTATCTATCTATCTGTCTATCTATCTGTCTGTCTGTCTGTCTGTCTGTCTGTCTGTCTGTAGTACTAAACTAAAACTTTTAAATTGAAAACCTTCAAACTTCAAGCTTTTAAAACTTCTTCAAACTTTCTGGTTTGGCTTTTTCAAGACAACTTAAAGTTTGTCTACAAACTTTTTTTTATCTAATTGTAAAGTGTTACCGAATTATATATGGTAAAAATCATGTACACATGTTACAACGCTGCCTGATTCAAGCAGATATATAGTGGCTGTTAATGCATGAAAATCCAAATTCAGCATTAACAATCACCATCTTTATTCGAATTTGAAGGGCTTTGATAACATATCTGTGAAAATAAAAGACATTACGAATAAAAAAAGACTGAAAATAAGAGCACATTTGTGCGGGTAGTGAATATTTTCAATTTCCAACAAAACTTGTTAATTATTTAACAAGAGAAATAGGAAGAGTTATTCATCAATGTGCAACACAATTCGGATACCACATGACAACTTACAGTGCTTGACTTTTTTGTGAAAAAGGAGTGAAGAGTTTTTTGCCGTTTTGAACTCATCGCGATCTCTATGAAAATGATGGATACAGCACGGGTGCGAGCATGGGCGTGTCATGATGCACGAGTGACTGATTACCATGGAAACGTGAAAGTCACGTATGTAGATAGACTATCTTGACTCTTTGAATTTTAAATCTAGATGTATACACATTGGCCCGTGAAAACCTCAACTTGTCGTGAACACACTTGCCCTATGAAAAAGTGCGGGGGACGAATTTACATTTTATAAAAAGTGGGGGGGACACGTCCCCCGCGTAATTACGCCCATGGTTCTGAGCTGATCCGCGCAATATGACTGAAGCCCAATTGTTAAATGTTGCATGGGTGGCATGCAAATCACCTTAGGCGTGTTAACCTGCACGCTCCAAAAGTGTGATAAGATTTGCTCGAGCTGTTCCTATTGCGTCGCTGATGATAAAATGTGCAACATTTGAACTCTCCGTTCCCCATTCTCAATTTGAATTCTATTCAGAATGTAGTAAAACGCTATGGAGAAAGTCAAACACAATCTAAAACAGCCACATAAACTAAAAAGACTGATGAAAAGAGGGAGAAACATCATGATGCACCAACATAAATTAGAAAGCTTGACAACTCATGACAACCTTTACTAGAATTTATTACGTTCTATTGTATTTATTGTGGTTAATTTTGACTAACTTGTTGTAGAATTTATAATAGATAATCTGTTAAGGCAATATATTTTCATATATTAGATTTTCTGTGGCATGTTGTAGCGTTTTTAAATGCGTAGGTTTCCCTAAGCATGGTAACGAGGAGCCATCAGTGGTCTTAATTATGTCCTTATTTTAACAAATGCAATTTGTTCATTTAATTAATTTAAACAATTACAAGAACTATGTTCATTTTTCATAAGGCCAAGTACAAGTTAGAATCAAGAGCTTTAAAGTATGGACCTTCTTGACTTATTGACTTAACAATTGGTTTTCCCCGTCTGTAAAATGTGTTCTGCTAATAATGACAGTTACAGATATTAGGAGAAACCTAGCTTTCAGATATTCTAAAAGATGACAGGAAATTAAGATTTTCATTTTAAGAAAAAAGTAAAGATAGTTTGACTTCCCATGGCACTTTTTAGACAAGGGATTGTTAACAAGGCTATCACTTTATTGCAGTTATGTTATCAACCTTATATTAAACGGAGGTGACGTGTGTTTAGTGAGCACTAATGTGGCTGTAATGTTGTTGTTTTTCTCAGGTCAGACTGCAGATGTTGTTTGGATGGGGAATTTGATAAAAGCTCAGTGGTTTGATTGACGATGATTTCAGTGGGTCACAGCAGCAGTCCTGAACGTCTGCATTACTTTTTTGTATGTGTCTGTCTGTCTGAAGATGAGAGCATGCGTCCTGACAGGTTTTCATGAAAGCCTCCATCATATCTGTTGATGTGACGTTTAGCTTTTGAGTCAGTGATTACTGTAATGAGGAATTCATATTCAAACACTGTCAACGTTGTTTTTGTTATTCTACCTGCACTGATTTTTGCTTGACATAAACACTCTAGTGAACATATTTTGTGTTCAAATCATGTTGAAAAGATTGTATTTATGAGTTGAACACACATGGAAACTCATTTTTCAAAAACCCTCCATCTTCCCCAGCTGAACCTGTATAGATCTGCTACGGGGGTTATTTCATTTATGTTATACAGTATGTGCAGCAGCAGCATGTCTTCTCTGAGAGTTGTCATGACAGAAATACTTTGTTTCTAAATGATGCTAAAGATTCAATTACAGATGAGTTCAGTGATAAAAGACAAATTACACATTACTCATTAGCCCCTTTCACACAGCGCGTTGATCCCGGGAAATTGCCGTTAAATTGCTAGAGTGCCTTCTGTGTGAATGCAAACACGTTCCGGGATTGATGCCGGGATGGGGACCTAGTAACATTGCCGGGATCAGTCCCGGAACGTGCCCTGTGTGAACAAAAGCCAGGACCAATGCCATAAAGGGTGTGTCGTAGTGATGACGCACATGCCATCGCACGGCTCTTTCTACAACCTATGCTACAGCAAATGGGGAACGAGCCACTCGGCAAACCCAGTGGCGCTACTGGGGAGTATGGACGCTTCTTCGTGTAGAAATGACGAAGAGTTATCAGCAAAACTGACATCTGACAGGAGTTATCACATCCTGACGCCACTTGTCTTTACGGGATGTGTGTGAACGCACTCACAGATTTCGTAAAATCACTGGCAGTGTGAATACCATAATCAAACAATCCCGGGACAAATCCCGGGACACATTATACGTGTATTTTCCGGAGTCTCTGTGTGAAAGGGCTATTTTCAAATATTTCCTGATGATGTGATGCAGAGGGTGTGTGTGTGTGTGTGTGTGTGTGTGTGTGTGTGTGTGTGTGTGTGTGTGTGTGTGTGTGTGTGTGTGTGTGTGTGTGTGAGCTGGTTGGTCAGTATGCGGTGGAATTGATTTTCTTGGTTCAGTGTATCAATTTGCAAAAGAGACACTTGAAAACAAGCAGCGTGCAAAGCAAACACTGAAAACAAACCGCAAAATCAATCAGGACAGCGAATCTGAGAGAGATGGACAGAATGAAATGAAGAAGAGCAGAAGTGTGTGTGTCCAATGCTCAGATAAAAGCCGGTTGTTTTAGATTCACTGTCTTAACTCATTGAACCGTGACGCAACTCTCATACTTGTCCAGAGGAACATTTCATTTCTCAAACGTTGCTCTTTCATAGCTCACGAATCTTAAAGGAGTTCTCTGTTATGCTTTTTTTTTTACATATCAACCTTGTCTCAGATGCGTCTCTCAGACATACATAAATGAGTCGGATTATGAAGTTAGATAAAGGTTCTTCCCAACGCCTCAAAATTGTCTTTTTTAATTGATTTTAATTCCCAGCCCTACAGATCATTTGATTGAAATATCTGACTCATAATTGCAGACTTCTGTTATATTTATTTCATCGAAATGAAGTTTGAGATGCTGAGATCTGCTCTGAACATCTGTAGGAGACATATGTGAGATTATTGAGGTCTGGAGAAGCTTATGAGACGGAGGAGACGTGTAAAACTTTCTGTTTAACCTTGACTCTCTCTAGTAGAGACGATTGAGATTTTAAAGAGATGAGATCTCATTTGGGGTTTGTCTTTCCTCGGGGTGTACACAAACAGTTTATGATTTTAGCTGTCTCACTGTTTAAAAGCATACACACACACAATACATACACACACACACACACTCCCTCAGGGGAAGATCAGAGAGCAAACATGCAGGAAATTGGTTTGAGGTTTTATTTTGTTGGTGTTTCTGATAGTGGTCAGTTATTTGTTCTCTGTTTTACCTTCTTTTCACAAAGATGGACAGAGGGAATGGAGGGAAAGGATAAAAATGAAAGAAATGTACAATGGACACTATTCCCACAATGGATGGAAACACACACACACTGGGCTGTGAATTGATTTGGCGTTTTATTCCCCTGTGACACAGACAGAGAGAGAGAGAGAGAGAGAGAGAGAGAGAGAGAGTCAGACAGCCACAAAATCTTTCTGTGTCATAAATAGAAAGAGATTCAGGCTGAATTCACTAAGCAGTTGCACCATTTTTGCACAAAGTATTTCAAGAATGTGTGTCTTTTTCACTAACCTCCCACAATCCTGTAGTAGTAATCCTGTTGTAATTCGGTATTAGTATTTCAATTTAGTCATTGTCATTATGTTCAGCACATTGTCATCTATCTATCTATCTATCTATCTATCTATCTATCTATCTATCTATCTATCTATCTATCTATCTATCTACCTACCTGTCTATCTATCTATCTACCTACCTGTCTGTCTGTCGGACTGACTGACTGATTATCCATCCATCCATCCATCCATCCATCCATCCAATGATAAACCACAGTTTATAATACTAGTCACTATAAAAGCCCAAACATGATAGCTGTGACATTTGACCCTGTTCGACCCATGTCTCTCTCTTGTGTTTCACGCGGCTGCATAATTCTGGTTTATCTCCTGGTTGCTACAGCAACAGTGAGTCTGACAGTAATTGGGCCACTGTGCTGGAGAGGTGAGGGAGGTGAACTTTAACCCCTGGGGGTCAGAGGCCACAGTCCCACCTGAAGTGGCTCTGCATTGCTGTGATTAGACACTTGACCCGCATTCCTCTGAGAGAGAATAAAGGGGATCTGAATAAAAACGAGTCGTCTGACCCCCCTCGTGTCCAGCGGGCAGCCGTGGCATCTGACAGCCTGTGCGTGTCGTGGCGTTTGAGCCTCAATGGCTGAATCTGCAGTGAGGAGCTGAAGTGGCCTCTGGCTCCTCGCTGGGGCTTCATCTAATTAAACCACCGGGGGGGGGGGGTGATCAGGATTTTTCTGCCCATCCTGATGCTTGTAACAAGCATAGCATTCATTTCTGAAGAAGCTCATAGAGTGTGTGTTTATGTGTGACTGAATGAATGATGGCTTTTTAACCCTGCAAAGCCAGACATATAACAGTGAGACAAATGCATATAAATATCAGTAGTTTCTCTATATCAGGGGTGCCCAATCCTGCTCCTGCCGATCGACTGTCCGGCACAGTTCATCTCCAACCCTAATCAAACACACCTGAAGCAACCAATTAAGGTCTTCAGGATCACTTGAAAATTAAAGGCAGGTGTGTTTGATTAGGGTTGGAGATGAACTGTGCAGGACAGTCGATCGGCAGGAGCAGGATTGGGCACCCCTGCTCTATATCTTCCAATAATATTTTCCAATAATCTTAGTAATTTTCTCAAAAGCCTGAAGGATCATATTTGATAGTCACATTTTAGCATGGTTAAAAAAAAAAAAAAAAAAAAGTATGAATATGTATCAAGTAAACCAGTTCGGTAAGTGTCCATCTTGAAATATTACTAACAATATAAAAGTTATTCTTATGTTCACTTCATAAAAAACAGTAAAGATTTTACCGCAAAAAGACACATGACCCATAACCTGAAGGGTGACATTTTTGGCAATTATATTAAAAGGCCTTTTACCTGCTAAAAAAAAAGTACAGTTTTGATCATGTTGATCATTTAGTGGCCTTATAAATTCATCTATCAATATAATACAGTATGCTTTAAAGGAATACAACCAACTTGAAATGTTGTTCACAACCCATTTTACTTTTGTAATGTGACTTACATCCTATAGTGAAATGTAAAATGTTGCACAGCGGTTGATTTTCTCCACTGATAGTGTGGTGAAAAATGTCTCTGTTTGACAGATGTTTGGAAAAGTCAACTGAGAAGGAAAGTCGTTACATTCATTTTTTTTCCTTTGGAATAACGTGCACCAATGAATCATTCACAATTAGATCAGGATCATGTATTTGGAAAGGAAACGGGTCGATTTTTGATTTCACGTCGACTTTAACAGTCAAGGCCCGCTCTGCTAGGTCACACAAACAAATTCTCTCTCGTCAACAGTTTTCACACTCTGATTGTTTCGTCCAAACCAGAGTTCGATTTCATTTTCTCTTATCAAGCGTCTGCTGTAGCTAAGACTCCTATCTAGAAGAAACATTAGAATGCTGTTCACTTCACTTTTTTTGTTTTTGTCAGATTTAGCCATTTTTTGTTATCACCACCAAAAACAAACAGACTCAACTGGCAAGAGAAAGCAATGAGAAATGCATTCTGTCATAGACACATTGCATGTCACGTTTTCACAACAAATCAAGTCACCATTATTTCTATAGTGCATTATAGAGCTGGTAAGTCCCGCCCCTTCCGCTAACCCCACTGGACCTCTTGGTTGAAAAATCGTCAATGCAAGTGAATGGGAGAAAATAATTATTTTCTGGTCCCGTTTGAATTGTGCCATGAATGTGAACATATGTTGTCTGAATTTTTAATATAATTTTTCGTGTAAAGAATGCTACAATTTAGCGGGTAGAAGTTTGATACGGTTAGACTTTGTGTGAGAGCACTTTGTGGACTACAACTCTTCGCTGCTTTCGACGTGTTTGAAACGTCACCACCACTCGCACACGGACACTAGCTCACGGATCCCGCTAAACATGGCTGTGTCTTTGGTGCACTTCACCGCCTTCTTTCAGGGAGAGGACAAAATCGTTGAGGTTGGCGAAAACCATGGGTAAGTCAACTTTATGGGGTGACGTCACATAGTTTGTTATGTCTTTTCCACAACTGCTAGCCAAAGAATCATACCATACTGTCAAACTCGTAACATGAAAAATTGTACAAAAAATTCACAGACAACATTTGTTCACATTCATGGCACAATTCAAACGGAACTAGAAAATAATTATTTTCTCCCATTCACTTGCATTGACGATTTTTCAACCTAGAGGTCCACTTGGGGTTTTACGGATGGGCGGGACTTACCAGCTCTATACAGTACAGACTGTTTCAAAGCAACTTCACAGTAATAACAGGACAATAACAGAATCAATGATGCAAACATCAAATATGAGGCAGATTCAAATTCTGCTGTAAGGTAGCTCTAAAAAGACAACAGTGTCCTCATGCAGCTCGAGTCAGTAGATGGTGATGATTCAGCGATGTTGAAAAATTCATCAATTATGAAACAAATTCGATTTAGCTATAAAGCAAGTCTACAGAAGACAACAGTGTCCTTACTGAGCTCAAGTTTTGTACTCATCCGATAGTGTCAGTGTAATCAAATCAACAATATTACTAAAACCAAATGGGCTCGGGTCTAATGTGAAGGGGCTGACCTGAGGAAGAGGAAGCTCAGTGAGTGAGTCTTTGTTTTCAGAGTAGAAATGAGACAAATCGTAATGCCACAGGCCAACACAGTTTCATCTGCGCTCCTCTGCAAATGAACAGCACCAGCTGAGCCAACATGAGCGCCAGGCTGTGTTTCCAGCATTTTAGGAAGCACTCCGTCATGTCTGAGCCAAAATGGCCGTCAGGCGGCGGTGAAAGCCAGCTGGGATGTACAGCCGCGATTGGGCCAATATGGCTGCAGGACAGGTATCAAAGTCTTCGGGGACAGACGGTGCTTTTTCAGCTTAGGATGGCTTGCGGCTGCAGATATGTCCTTTGTCAATGAAATGCTGGAAAGGAAACTGGGCTGTGGACGGCAGCTCGCCTCCGTCACCGCCCCAATTAGAGCTGACGTGCCGAGAGGAGAGAACAACGGATGAAAGAGACGAGTGTTTTTACCGCAGTAATTCCCACCGCAATTCATCACAAAGACAAGATCCCCATTCCTCCTCTTGTGAACAACGAGAAAGTGAAAACAGACGCTCGGAGCGGAGATGCAGTGGCCCTAATATGTCGTTTTAGCTGAGACCGTCGCTGTGTGAAACTGCCCTCTGACAGCCGAGAGATTCGCCCTCACAGCCACAACAACAAAAGAGCAGTAATGACACGCCGAACAAAACCAAACAACTTCCATTTAAGCACATTAAGCAACAATGTTACATAATTAGTTCCTTTTTTTATTAGGAGCAACACAATGATGTAACTTGCTACTTTTAATCATGTAAAATTTTCCCAAAACACTGGAAACACTTGGGTGAATGTCACACCACGCAAGTAATATTAATCAAAATCTCATAATTATTATTGAGTCAAGCTGATTTCATTTATTATTAGTTGTATCCCCTTATTTTTCAAATTGTTCCTATGCTTTATATGTTAGATTCTACATGTGTATTGACATAAATATATATGTATTATTTTTTATTAATATATTTGTCTATTATTAATTATCTCATGAATTTACCATAAAATGATATTGAAAATTAATGCACACCCATGCATAATGCATAATGTAATGCATAAAGGTAATGCATAATGCAGCCATATACTGTACGTATGTATGTACACATGTAAATCAATGAATAAATAAATGATCTGTGTTCGTTTACACATTCCTGTCATTCTGCACATTAGTTGCACAGTGACTCTTTCTGTAATTGACATAGGTAAAATAGGTAGATGGCAACAAGTGACGATATTTGTGATTCATTCAACTGATTCATTCAAAAACACTAATGCATTCAACAAGTTAGTGGGTCATTGAATCATTCATTCAACTGATTTGTTCAAAAACACACATTCATATAGGAATCAAAGCAAGTGAGCGAGTTACTGAATCATCCACTGAAACGATTTGTTTGAGAACACTGATTCTTTCAGGAACAAAACAAGCGAGTGAGCCACTGAATCATCCACTGAAACGATTTGTTAAAAAACAATGATTCATTCAGAAAGCCACTACTGTGTTGCTTGGAGACTCGCACATCGATTGTGACAAACGGGAGCATGTTCGCTTAACATGCGAGAACCAGTGAGGTTCATTCTCATGTTACGCAGCACGTTTGAGCTTCAGCAAGAAAAAATGAGGTTTGTTGCGTCAAACAAGTACTATTGAGCTTCAGTTTAAGTTCGACAATCAATGTTTATATGTAAATAAAAGGCTAAATTAAGTCTGTTCATAATATAAAGCGATCGTGTCTCTTCAGAAAATTTGGACTAAACCGCTCAATTCATATGGATTAGTTTTTACGATCTCTTTATGAACTTTTTAAAGCGTCAAAGCATCAGTTGTGCAGCTGTCAATGGAGGGACAGAAAGCTCTCAGATGTCATTAAAAATATCTTCATTTGTGTTCTGAAGATCTTACGGGTTTGAAACGACATGAGGGTAAGTAAATGATGACAGAATTTCCATTTTTGGGTGAACTAACCCTTTTTTGCTCTTGTGGATTTGTATTTGGGACTATTATCTGAAACATAAGTTTCTCAGTTAACCTTAATTTTTAGCGAACTGCTCAGCAATATCACCCACAATTGTGTTGTCGGTCTGAACGTCAACACAGCTGTCTGATACTGTGTGTGCGCTCAAATAAATGTCTCTCTCTTGTTTGTAGTTAAAATGACCAGCCTGTTGTGTTTGTGTTTCTCTTTGAGAGAGTGAGAGATGACAGGAGTGTGACAGGGCAGATAATCAGGAATAGTTAATCCGCGTCTCTTGGGCAGTTGAGGGCGTTCCGGATTCTTCTGTAGTGTTTAGAGTCTCTTTGAGCACTGTCAGCAACACACACACACACACACAGTCCTCCACTAACCTCTCCTTTTTGCCTCTTTTCTCCTCTGTATCACTCTCTTATTATCCTGTCTGTGTTTCTAAACACCCTCCATACACTGTGCTTCACATACATGCGGACTACACTACAGTACATGCTACGGACTGTTTTGTTTTATTTTACATTAAACTAATGATCATTTCTCTGCTGTTCACACAGAATGCGGTTTTTGTTTTCCACAGTGATTTGTCTTTTTTTGTAAGCATGCTCTAGTCTAGAAAGATGTTGCTTGTGCTTGCGCCTCGGGTCTTTTGCAATGTCATTTTTAGAGCGCGGTTAAAAGTTAAACTTTTTAAAAAATACACCTTGAGACCTTGTGCTTTTACATTGCCCTGCGTCTCATGCTTCAAGTGCAAAAAAAAACAAAACAAAAAAAAAACATTAAATCGCATTATGTGGCTTAATCAATTAGGACAGTGATGCAACTTAGTACACAACTAATTGATGATGCATATGCTACTACATACCGACAAGTAGATGAGCCCAGAATATATCAATGCAATGCACAAAGTGCCAATTGGGGAAACACATAATGAATTCAACTTTGCTCGTTGCGTTCATATTCTGGTCTCATCTACTTGTCTGTATATAGTATGCATTTTATAAAATGTGCCAATTTTATAAACATGCATTATTAACGTTGCATATGAATCATGTTTCCGGTTGAGAATGTCTCCAATTGAGAACCCAACACAATACCAAAGTTGTTTATCATAAAGTAAACAAAAATGTCCTTATCATGGTGCATACAAATTGTTAAGGTCTCAGGACAGTTTATGGTAATATTATGAGATGTATTAATATTACCATGAAATGCAGACAAAATAATGAATATCACACAAAGCATAGCAAAACTGGCAATTTACTAAATACATAAACAGCAGTAGTGAGATTTACCAGCCACGCACTGGGACAAATGTTGTATTCGGCTGCTGAATATGAGAAATAATCAGCCAGTTGACTGCATAAACATATAAATGGGATTCAGTGCAATCAACAGCAGAGCCTATAATTCACAGCACAAAACACATAATCCAAATTAATCCTCATTGTGAACCTGTTTTAATGTCGACTGGGTTATGCTTTCCTTTTTCTCAAATTTGTTGGTTTTTGAGGATGAAGGTGTCACAACCTGTCCATGTTGACATTGTTTGACTTTGGCCTAGAGACAGATTCATATTTTTCATTGAGCTTTCCACAATTCATTCTGTTATTTTATACTGTGGACACATGACGAGTCACATAATCCTCATCATTCTCTCACTTCTATGAGCTCATGTCAGGTGTAAATGTGTTCCTGTCTCTTTAAGACTGCGGGAGCAGCTCAAATACACTGGCAGCTCATTTCAGTGCCACATCTGAGCATTAATTAATCAAACGTCTGCCCACGATTTTAATCTTTTAGTCTTTTTCTCACCATTAAATGTGACCCTTGGGGAGTGTAGGGTGTCAGACGTGTGACCCGTGATCCATCTAATTGAACGTTTCTTTCATCATTGGGCGGAAGAACATTTTAATTAAGCGTTACATTCTTTCCTTTAGTCTTTTATTTCTTTTTGCTTGTGTGTTTAGCTGTCTGTTTGAACATGTTTGGATGTTTCCAGTGTAATTCTGATCGATCACTATGGTAACCCTTTTCCCGCTCACTCGGGCATTGCTGTATGAAGTTGCGTCTGTAGCAGAAATCACAGCAAGGGTTTACTAAAGGCGAGCTTGATTTCTGCCTCAAACATCAGGATTTTGTTTCTTTTTTTAGCTGGATTACAGTGTTTTTAACCTTGAGAAAAACCCAGTAAACCGAGCCAAGATGACAAAGACGTTTAGCTCCAAATGCATGTGTGAGAAAGAGGAACAAACTCACACAGACTTTCAATAAAGCAAGAGACTGTGTGAGACCTGTTTTAAGGTATGTGGTAAAATCACTTTTACACACCAAACATAAAAAAACAACAACAACATTTTTTTAACTTGATAGTTGAAATAAAAATGTTAAACAAATGTTAACTGGAATAAAATAAAATCAAAATATATAAAAATGAAACCTTTATAATTTGATTTGATAACCTAGTTATCAAAGCAGCATTTCTCATGTATGTGCATGCATGTATGTACTAAAATAACTAAAACTGAAATAAAAATTCATAAAAAATGTACAAATTTAAATATTAAAATTTTTATAAAAAATAAAATAAATAAAAAACTTATAAAAATGCCAAAAACACCCAACAACTTTACTAAAATGTTTGAAATTTAAATTAGGCTAATTAAATATATATTTTAAAAAAACAACTATAAAGATAACATTAGTACACAACCTTCAGTGGCTTATTTGTTTTGTTGATGAACACCAAGTGAATTCATTAAATACTTGAATAATAATCAGATCAAGTAAAAACAAAATATATATATATAATTTTTTTAATAGAATTCAGCTTTTACGCCGATTTCAAATGTGCCTCATCCAAGTTTTAAAAATATTTTAAACTTTAATTACAGTACCTCAACCTCTTGGCCTTTAACTCAGGCCTTTAACTTTAACTTTAGTCTGTATTGCGTTGCTTTGTGTACTTTTATGTGCATGCGTTTCACAGCCTTTAGGAAGTGTAAATTGCCTGTTTTGTTCTCTTTGAAGCTCTTTCCTTGGGCCATATTAAATCTCGTCTGCTTCTCCAAACATTATTTTAAAGCAGAAGAAACTCTTTAGTAGAGCAAACCCTTTAAATACTTCTATTCTGAAGCTGGCCAATAATCATAGTGCAGCTGATGAATATTCAGTAGTGTTGGGAGAAGGCGCAGTCCCATGGGGCACTGGAGCGAGAGGCGCACACTTTCCACCCGTCGCTCGTGTCCTGAAGGCATGTTCGTTAAAATCCCATCCCGCCAAACCCCTCTGCCGACTGAACTTCCCCAGCGTTTATCAATTTAATACTTTAATTAAACGTGGAATTATACATATGTTCCTTGCACAAGGTTTCCACAGCTGTTAGCGCTGAATAATCTTTCAATGTCGAACGCTTTCTTCTGGGCTTTTCTCACTATAGAGCGACGGATAAACGGAGTCTCGTTGTCCCGCAGTGAGATCCGTGTGAATTAAAGAGCTGTAGGTGTGTTCTTACCTGTTTAACATGCATTAGTTTTGCTCTGCAGGTGAACTTCAGCTTTATACTTTTACATGAATTAAAGCGTCACATTCAAGCTAATTATTTACACAGAGAGAGAGAGGGGGTTATGCTTGTTAAAGAAACACTGTGTTACTTTGAGGACCGAATTGTCTTGAGAAGTGTGCTAAATTTGAGGGCATCCTCAAACGTATGAATGATTCATAATGTGAATAATATTTGTTTTCAAGTTTTCGTTTAGGGTTTGAGCAGTTAGTCAGTAGTTATTACATTAAGTTTTACATAAAAAACAATAGAAGTCTATGATATGTCCTCATTTAATCTCTTTGTAAACTTATATATATGTGTGTGTGTGTGTGTGTGTGTGTGTGTGTGTGTGTGTGCGCGCGCGTGTGTGTGAAGACAGCTCCTGCTGTGCAGTGATAGATGGTTCTTCCTACATATAACCTCATTACACACACAAAAAATCCCTGATCTCCTCTCTCTCTCTCTCTCTCTCTCTCTCTCTCTCTCTCTCTCTCTCTCTCTCTCTCTCTCTCTCTCTCTCTCTCTCTCTCTCTCTCTCTCTCTCTCTCTCTCTCTCTCTCTCTCTCTCTCTCTCTCTCTCTCTCTCTCTCTCTCTCTCTCTCTCTCTCTCTCTCTCTCTCTTCATATCATCCTATCACAACTCACTATGCTTTATTATCTGCACATTTAGCTCAGCTGATTGGTGATTATTCCTTTTTTCTCTTGTCTTGACTTCTCTCTTCTGAATCTGTTCTAGAAGATCATTGTGTGTGATAAGGTTGTAGTGAACACACACACACTGAGACACGTCTGTCATCTCCATATGGACACGTCTGACCTCAGCATCACACATGGCTGACTGCAGTATGACCCTTTACTGAAGGAGACGCTTCTGCTCAACTCTTGACTGTTCAGCTTGTGTCATGTGATGTGGGAGGGGCTTGATATTTTGAGGGAGTGGCCTGAGGTCGGAGGGAGTGGCTTTAGATCATTTGACAGACAGACGTCTATAGAAAGGCTGTGAGAGCAGTGGTATTTGAAGTGTGTGCAGAGATTTTAGACAGTTTTTTTTATTTTAGTGTGCAGGTTGTCATTCTTTTACACTTTATGCTATTTTTTTATGTTATACTTTGTTATTTAAGTATCATTTTATACTGTACTTTAATTTAGTAATTTAGAGCTTTTTTATATTTTCAGGTTTCCTTTTTTAGAGTTTTTTTTTTTTTTCTGGTTTAATTTCCAAATTTCACACTTGGTTCGAATGCCTGTTCCGAACCCGAGTTCGATTGCTCTTAATCCCTCCTATTACATTATTTGGGTCAGAACCTCAGTGTGTTTGCATCATCAAATCAGCAGCTGTTTACCCTTGAGAAGGCGGAAAAATGTACGAGATATACATTCTCTCTGCTTGCAGTGTGTCTTTCACGCTTGCTAGGAAAGTGAATGAGAACACACAAAACACAGTTTTATTTAATCATACATCATCAATAGCGGTTCACATATTTAGTACGATTGCATGAACCGTACCCCAGACCACCCTTTTAATGTGGACTTGGGTACAGTTTGCAGGTGTGCACCTGGGTTTAAAAACAGCGTTCAGATCATCCAAACAAATCAAACTCTGACGTCAATTGTACCCAGGTGCGCATCAAAAGCCCTAGACTGAAACCACCCTAAAATTCTTCAGAATAGCACATGATTGAACTGACGAATTAAGACTCATCACATTTCAAATGAGGTCTTAAAATGACTGAAATCTATTTCTGAAGCCAGTAACACACACACACACACACACACACACACACACACACACACACACACACACACACATACATAACAGTGTTTTACTTTCTGTTGAGCTTGTGTTGTGTAATTCACTGTCTCTAGGTGCCTTTTGCTCCAGTAGGGTCGTACATTATTAACACTCAGTGTTTGAGTTGACCTCACATTGTAAACTTTAGCAAATCGTTTATTCCCTCGTAACAGAAGCCCAAACATGCTCATATCCTCAAACTCTTACCTATGTGTATTTACAGTCATTGCTAATTTTTTTTTCTTTAGAAAAACACGCACTGATGAATCATTCATAATAAAGCCAGTAAACATGCATTAAGAAAGAATATAGAGTTAATTTTGATTGCATGGTGACTGAAAACACTGCCCTCTCTCTCCCTAGTGTGCCTTTGAATGAGTTGATTGACACTTGATGCCAAAGTGTGCAGATGGCACAGATGGTATTTAGTAGGCAGGTGCCCTAATGTAGAGGGCATTGACGGGACATGTGTGTGTTTTAGGCTCTGTCAAGGTTAGATATTTACATTCTCTCTATGGAAACAGGATCACAGCATGTTAATTAAGCAGATTATGAGTGTGTGTGTGTATGTGTGTGTTCAGAAAACAAAGGTCTCATTCATCTAAATGTTTTTAGTTTATCTGGTGACATTCAGGATTCGGCTGTGAGCTGATTGGCCATTAGGCTGCACAGACTCGTCCTGATTGGATAATCACAGGTATGAATGCTGAATCCAGATCGTCTAATTTAGCCTCATTCAACCTTCAGCACTAATTCCAGTATTTAAAATAGAGGCAGAAAGAGGAAGTGTTCGTTTTAAGATTACTCCGGTGATGTGATTATGGAAGTGAGGTTTATCATTCAGACTAAAAATTACAAAAACACAACAAATGAACTAAAATAAAATGAAAACAGCAAATAAAAATTCACAATAGAATATGAATGTATATTGTTCGAAAGCAACATGTGCCTCTATCAACTGAGCCATAAATGCCATGTGTCTAATAACTCTGGAGCCAGAGGAAAATGATGATTGCTGAATTTGAAATGGCATCTTACTATTTCTTCCATAAAAAAGATATTAGGATAATGCATGAGATGTAAGAGTCGTATGATATTATTCCATTCCAAATTCAGCTGATGTGCATGCACAAAATTGGATTAAAAATACAAAATGTCCTTGTTTATTTCCAAAGTGATGCAATATGCAATGTGATTGAAACATTAATTGTGAATAAATTCCTAATATTAGTAGGCAGTATGCAGTGTAAGTAGGCAGCATTTGCAGTAAGATAGTATTTCATTCTGAACAAAGCCCTCGTGTAGTACAGGCATTGATCGACGCAGCACATGAGACGCCCACATACACAGGGATCCGTGGCACACGAAGGGTTAAAGGTCGATTTGTGATGTGTATGAAAGCGTTTAAGGTCACATCTGGATAGATGAGTTCTACTGTTGCTGTGATACTGAAGTTCAAAGGTCAGACTTGATTGAGAACAAATGCAACTGCAGTTTACACAGAGAGAATCAATCCAGGCTGAGTTTAAATGACTTTAAACGCCTGCATTCGGGTTAAAGCAATAGTTCAGCCAAACAGGAAAATCTGTTAGCATTTTTCCACCCTGGATGAGTTTGTTTCTTGCGTGGAACAGAAGAGGAAGGTCTATTTGATTACGCTGTTTTTACTCATGCAGTGTTTGTAGATTGTCAAAAATCCATCATGAAGGAAAGAACTATAATGTTAAAGTATAATAGGTAAATACTACAGGAAAAGTTTAGAGTTTATAAGCGCACAGGCAGCTGTAAGACGATATACTGTATATAGAGCCAATGTTGCACATTTATAGGATTAATTTACTGGCTATCAAATCATGGCTGTTTATGAGCATATTTCTCTCTCTCTCTCTCTCCCTCTCTCTTTTAATTCAGCCCATAAAAATGATAAAACCTGTGGCCCTGAGGGGAGGCGGGTTTCCATAGCGATGTCACGAGAGACATATGATAGAGGAGGAATCACCCATCGAATAAACCAGCGCGGACGGCTTTTATTTTTCAGCTAAATGAATTCTTCATCACTCAGTCCTGTAGTAAAGCACACCAGACGGAGATAAATGTGGACAGTCAGGCATAGACAAGAAATGAGGAATGAAACTGCATGCTATTAGTGATATTTCTACAATATGTAGTATATATACTTTGCACAGTATGCTTATTTTATGTATGCATGAAATACCGTTACATATTGATTGCATTTGACAAAATGTGCAGTATGCAACATGGTGCACATCCTGTTGAGAGACTGTATCCCACAATGCAATGTCAACTTTATACAATACAGAATGTTTTAAAGCAGCTTCACATAATAGATGATAATAATAGAATCAGTACGAAAAGTTCATCAAATATGAGACAAATAGAAATTCTGCTTTAAAGCAGCTCCATTCAGTTCAGTTTTGATTCAGTTCAGTTCAATAACTCTGTAAAGTTCATCAAGAATGGTCAAGTCGAGCGATGAAATATTAATAATACCAATCACAAATTTGTAAATATGTCGTTCTTATATGTCACTCATTTGATGTGTATGCCAAAATTGTTACTTTTCTTACACAAATGTGTTTTAAAATGCAGAATAACGGTGAGTTAGAAATGCAAAATAATGGTATTTGAGGATGATTAACTGCCAACCACTGAATTAAACACGCAGTGGATGAACTGCCATTTGAAACGGATATCATTATTGCAATGCATAGTTGCACATGCTATTTTTAATAAACAGTGCTCAGTATACAGTATATATTGTGCAGTATTTCATTTTAAACATGGCCGAAGAGTGTACATCGTGCGCTGTATGTCGATTAGGATTGACTGCTTGGTTAAACAGGAACTGAATTTGTTCATTCAGGCCTGGAATTGAAAAGTGTGAAGAGGTAAATATCCCCCTTCCTCCCTCTCTCTCGCTCTCATCTCACATTTATCAGTCGGGATCTATCACACTTTCTTATTTTCATTCCCTCTTCGACACACACGTTCTTACCCTGCAGTGAGGGTGTTTGGAGTTCGTCTCTGAATATGAATGGCCTGTTTTCCGGTGTGATATAAAAAAAAAATGACTGACCAAAATGAAAGAGTACACTGTAGTAACAAGAGAAATGCATCACTATGCTGTACATGTGTACCTGTACATTTACTCACCTTACATGTCCGCTCACCTCACTAGATCAATACTCCTTTTTAATGCTATTTTGTATCGTGTGTGTGTGTGTGTGTGTGTGTGTGTGTGTGTGTGTGTGTGTGTGTGTGTGTGTGTGTGTGTGTGTGTGTGTGTGTGTGTGTGTGTGTGTGTGTGTGTGTGTCATGCGCTGGCTTGATTTGATAATCCAGACAAAGATGCTTGACGCAGATGAACGATGAAATAACATTTAATAAACACTAGGAACCATATTTAAAACACCTGCATGAAACGTCAACACAAGACAAAGAACAGATGAAGACTGAGGGTACAAAAAATGACAATAGGCTAAATTTGTCACATTGTGAGTTGTGTTCCTTGTTCCTGTTTCATGTTTGTCATTGTTCAAGTCATGTGATCCTGTTCTCTTGTCTGATGTGTCATGTTGTCATTGTTTCGTTGTTCACAGGTGTCCCTTGTCTAGTCGTTAGTCTTGTGTATTTAAGCCCTCATGTCTTTGTCTAGTATTGAATGTTTCTAGTTGTGAATGTTTCTTGTTCAAGGTTTTGAGTTTCCAGTTTTCAGCCTTTGTTTTATGTTTGATAATTAAAGTTGCACTTGGGTTCGCTACATCTTGCCTCCAGTGGAATCAATCATAACAAAATTAAGGACAGGTGTTTTGGCGATTAGTTGACATGGAGATAAACCAGGATAACTATGGAAACTAATAAGACAGCAATGGAGACAAGGAAACAGGAACTAAAGACATGGGAACTAAACACAGGCAATAGAAGACAAAAGGATATCATAACAAAAGTCATTTCACACACATACATAGAGGAATCGTGACGATACAAAATTATATTTATTTTTAGAAAATTATATAGTTTTATTCCATTTTATACATGTGTATAACATAAAATGAAGATATAAATGTATATAAATCCAAATAAAATATAAACGGTCCCTTCGTTTTCTTTATGCGAATATATTTTATTATTTATTTTATTTTGAACAAGGTCAAATTCGATCAGGACGTGTTTCTGTGAGATTCACCTCATTAAACTCAGTTATGCAAAAACTAAAACGTGAAAGCAAAATGTCCTTCAGACAGAATCCAATCACTGTATGCTGTGAAAGACATCACGCAATCTGTATGTGTGTGTGTGTCCGCTGCTAAAGCGTGTCCTCACTTCCCCTCCGACACGCTCCCAGCGCCTCATCTCTTGTTTCCTTCCATCTCTCATCGCCCTCACCGGCTGAATCCCATATGCAGGAAAATATCAAATCATTCCATCTGTCACAGGGTTGAGAGAGGCTTGAACTCCATCAATAAGGCATGTAGATCTCTAAACACACACTCTCTCTCCCTCACTAAACACTGAGAGTGGAAGACAGTGAGGAAGATGGAGGTATTAGGTATTACAGATCAAACTTGATGTGTGTAAGAATTAAGCGTGTGTGTGCGTTCTTTTCCATGCAGAGAAAGTGACTCAAAGAAGCATCATGAAAGTAGTTTATATGACTCTCTGTGTGCTCTATATTCAAGTCTTCCTTGAGTCATGCTCTCTGTGAGGAACAGACTGAACTTTAAATCATTAATCACTGTAAATCTCTCCCTTTTCTCATTTGCATATTCAAATATGGCACTGGAACAAGGTTGGACGTAAATGATGTCAAACATTGTTGGTTCTAACTGGCCTTTTGACTTAATGACCCCATTTTCAGTAAATAATATGTTAAATATTGGTCTGTTACTCACACAAAACTATCATATGACTTCAAAAGACCTGGAATAAAGAGCATGGGTCATAAAGATGGATGTTATGTCTGCTTTCATTGTATCACTGTATTATTGTGGTTTATTATTGTTTAATGTTCCGTTGTTTCATTGTATTGTTGGATTTATCATTAACTACATTTGCATGGACACCTTTTGTTTTTTCAATGTCATTCCAATTGATAAATCTGAACGTAGTGTTTACATGAACGCTGAATAAGTGATCGGGTTGATGTACATGTTTATATGTCACAAGCTTAAAATTGGAACTGATCTTTTGAATATACAGAGTGTCCTGCCGTTGGCGCATACTAACCATCCGTATCATTGTTTCATCGTGTCATCATATTGTGCTTTTGTCATTTCGATACATCATTGTTTTGTGATATCAATGTTTTGCTGTATCACTGTAACATCTTTTTGTGAATGTGACCAGAGCGATACTTTTTGTATGGTTAGATTCACATGACAATGACCCTGGGATTTGCACCCAAGGAAATACAAAAGGAACACAGGTTCAGTGGTACAATGAAAAAATAAAAGAAATCAAGCCAGAATCATCATAATCATCATATACCCACCCATGTTCCCATAATAGGATAACCAAATGAAGGGGAGATCCCACATTACTACATGAAGAAAGTCACACAGGTTTAACACAACATAAGGGAGAACTATCCTTTTAATTATGAGGTATTTATTCCGTTAGCAGGAGTGATAAGAGCTGTAAATCGACTCTGTGTGTGTGTGTGTGTGTGTGTGTGTGTGTGTGTGTGTGTGTGTGTGTGTGTGCGTGTGTGTGTGTGTGTGTGTGTGTGTGTGTGTGTTTGTGCTGTGCTGTGCTGTGCTGTATTGAAGGCCAGTTGGCATGGCTGCGCTCCAGACGAACAGCAGGTTGGCATCAAACTTCCCCGATGAACACACACATAGACATGTGAAGGTCAGAGGGAGTGATGGAGTGTTTGACCTCTATTAAACCCACCTGTGTGATTCAGTGTGCCACACACACACACAGCAGCAGCACTATACTGTATGTTTATAATAGTTGTGTATGTCTGATAAAATTCAAATTGAATTTGCTCTGTAATAGATGGCTGAGAAACGTGTGTATGTTTCCTGACTGAGATGAATGTCTCACGAGTTCTCATAATGATCTCCGCACACGTGCTATTCCTCCTCATCCTCCTACTTCCTGCTGGAGGAACTACATTACCTGTGCGAAAGAGGAAAAGATGGCAGAGCGCGAGACAGTGTTTCTTCTCGTCCTCCATTTGTCAGGAAGTGTTTACACTGAGCTATTGCTCAAAGTCAGTGCAGTGAGTGTGTGAGTGTGTGTGTGTGTGAGAGATGATAAAACATTTGCCAGAAGGCTGCTGCATTGTTTCTCCTGTGTGTTTGCCAGAGTAAAGCTCTCCTCTCCTCCATCAGATTCTCTCGCTTCCCTTCATGCCATCTGACTGAATCTACTCTGTTTTTCTTTCCTGAAGAGGAAAAACCGAAACAAAAGAACATGAATATAAAAGATGAGAGAGCGTGTGCGCGTGTGTGTGTGTGTTTGAGAGAGACATAAACACAGATCAGATATCAGATGAGATAAAGGCTGGTTTTAGGCCCAGAAAGATTTCGTTTTATTATATTAAATGAAGTCTTTCTCTGTCTTTCAGGGCTGGACAGCACTAAAGACCCCTGTCTGAAGGTTCACTGCCCTCCTCACAAAGTGTGTGTGAGCCACGACTTCCAGACGGCCATCTGCACCAATCACAAACCAGCACAGCACAGGTAAGACAGGTGTGGGTGCTGAGATGGAGGGAGGTAGAATGGGACAGATTGTTTAATCAACTAGAAAATAAACATTTGTCAAAACAAATTTTGACTAGTTTAAAGGTTATTCAGTTTGGCAAGTGTTGCTAGGGCAAGGGTTTAAAATCTTTTAGATGCTACAAACCCCTAAATATGATCATCCTCATGTGAGGGACCTAGGGCTGTCAGTTAACGCGTTATGAACGGCGTTAACGCAAACCCATTTTAACGCGATTAATTTTTTTTATCGCGAGATTAACGGTCTTTTTGGCCTAGCAAACTTTGTCGTTTTTTTCACATGCTTTTGCAACAGGACGCGGCATGCGCGGCGCTGCTCTATGAAACCCATTCATTTCAATGGCTTGCGCCGCGCGAGGACGTTTTGTTGCTTCGTCGACCAAAGCGCAAGCGGATCTAGCTAGACCGGAAACAAAACAGCAGGCACGCGCACACACTTGTTTGGGCTTGCGAGCCGGCCAAATAGTAGGTTAACGTTACGTTTTGAGTGGATGACGAGCGCGAGACGCCGAAATGGATGCCAATAAGATTCTGAATGGAAAGTTAACTTTTAAAAAGTTGCCAAATGGTTCCATTGACTAGACCAAAGTGATCTGTGTGTTTTGTCGTTGTGAACTGAGCTATCATCATCGCAGTACGTCCAGTCTGAAACACCACTTGATGATGGCCACACACACACACACACACACACACACACACACACACACACACACACAGCTGATGCGAATTCTCCAAACCCTCGTCAATATCAGGACCTCGTCAGGATTTATTTCACACTTTTATTGATGGACAGTGTTACATTGTGTGAGAGATTATTTGCTCCAAGTGAGAATGTTAGTGTGAAATTGAACACAGTATTGCCAATGTTGTTTTCAATAATAAAAGAATCTGCACAAAGCAAGCCAATCCGCTTTTTTCATGTTGATAAGAGCATTAAAATGAGAAAAAAATAATGGGACAAAAATAAATCAAGAGACATTTAGAATAGATAAAAATGTGCGATTAATCGCAAGTTAACTATGACATTAATGCGATTAATCGCGATTAAATATTTTAATCGTTTGACAGCACTAGAGGGACCTCATCCTAATATAAGGAAATATAAAGCAGCCACATATTTTCATGTATAAAGACCTAATTTAAACAGTGAAAAATTAAAATTATCAAAAAATGTACAAATATTTTCCTACTCACTATAGTACTTGACTGTTAGATGCATTATTTTTTATTTAAATGTATTTATTTATTTTAATACTTTTTTGCTAACACTTTACAACAAGGTCCCGATAGTTACCATTAGTTAATGCACTTAACATTAACTAACAACGAGCAATACACTTGTTACAATATTTATTAATCTGCTACTGATAAAAGACAACTTTAGATTTTAATAATGTATTATAAAATTAACTAAGACTAATAAATACTTTAGAATTGTTAGTTCATGGTAACTAATGTATTTAACTAATGTTATCAAATGGAACCTTATTGTGAAGTGTTACCATTTTTTGTTATTATTTATTTTAATCAATTATTTATTTATTTATTTAAATCTTTTTTATACATTTTATATATATATACACTAGGGGTGTGAACCGACATTGGTCTTACGGTTCGGTCCGATTACGATTATCATGTCATCGATTCAGTTCAATTCGATATCACAATGCATCGCGATGCACCGCATCCTCAATTTTAAATTTTTCTTTAAAAGTAATGTGTGCACGCGTGTGTGTGCTCGCCTGTTCAAACAGTGACATTCCAGTTTAAGTTTCAAGGGAGTAAAGCTTGTTTATGCCATTAAGAAAAGGAAAATCTGTCAAATAAATTTTGTTTTAAAGAAATGTTCATTTAAAAGCAGCGCTCATTAATCAGTGTATTATGTTACCATTAAAGATGCGCACATCAACCGTCACCGAGTCTGCTGTTGAAGGTGACGATCATCCATTTATAATCACGCATAACAACACAGAATAATTGTAATTTGACCATCGGGTGCGGATACTTAAATCAGAGAAAGTTATTGGGGCGGGTCAGGGTGGAATCGGTGGATGATTTCTTTTTGGCTGCGGATTCGGCGTTGGAGCTCATCCGCGCATCTCTAAAGCAGTCAGACTCTGCCAGGCGTTAACAGCTCGGGGTGAAAACGGCTAACGTGGTTTATCAAGTTAGTGGTATTACCTCCTGCATATTCTATTTGTGCGTGACATGAGCGCACACAGCGCGTGTCTTCTGCAGGTCGTGCTTACCAGGTTGTTCATAAAAGCCGAAATGTGCCCAGATGTAGGCTTTAAAAGTAGTTGGAGCATTTTTAATTTTCTCGCACTCGCGTCTCACCTCCCTCTGCCATTGTATGCTACCACGACAAAGCACGTACGCGCCAAATGAGGTCAGAAAAGCGTCAGTACATAATAATCGGTTATGGTCTATTACTGAACCGATACCGAATCGTCCTCGTCTGCATCGCGATGCATCGTAGAAACGATTAATTTTGACACCCCTAGTATACACAGGTTTTAGACTAATTTCCCCCTGGACCCTAGCTTGAAAACCCCTGCTGAACAGCTGTTTGGTGCAGTTGATGCATCTTTTACCAGAACAAACTAACTAGTCAAACCCTGAACCCCTGGAAACTCAAAGTGTTTCTCGCCAGTAGCCTAATTCTTGACCAATTATTCCATAACCATGATTACAAATGAGTTCTAAGCACTAGATAAATGAGCATGTGTCCATGTGTTTAATCGGCCTCTGAGGTATTTACACTCGGGAAGCTGCTCCGCTTCTCCAGGGTCACATTAACATTCTATTGGTGCCTGTTGTGAGTCGTTGTCATAGTGACAGCGGAACATTGATGGAATGTCATTCCCGGCCTCTTGACTCTGCCCTCTTTATGTTTGGTCAAACATATATTAATTGTGTAATGGCCATTAGAGCTGGTCCAAGAGTTTACGAAGCTAAATTACTAACGCCCTCTTACATATGCAAACACAAAGAGCATGCTGGCAAGGCAAATATCACATCTCCCTGAGAAATAACGACATGCTGATCCGATTAGAAAGCCAAGCGCACTGCGAGCGGGTGATAATGCTTTCCTTAGGAATTATCGCTGCATTGGTCAATCTATCATTAATGACCAGCACATGAGGTGTAGCTGCCGCTTCTGATCATTAATTTAAACCTTAAAACACTGCAGTACATAATGCATGAAGAGCTCTGCTAGATTATCCACAACAAAATAACACGTTAATAAATCATACGTAGACCCACATGGAATCTGCACACTTTTTTTACTGTTTCTACACTAATTGTTGAGGACAAAGTGTTAAAAGGTGCTGATATTGGTAGTGTTAAAGCATTATCAAATTAACTGAAAAATAAAAAAAAACTCTGCAGTTTCCATACAGGCCTCGGCTCTGTTCTAATATCTAGTGTGCTCCCTTACAGTTTCTCCCATTCATAAGTAATAGGAGTGCACCTTCTTTGTATATCTATAGTCTTTGATTAACGGCACATATTGAGGCGAGGAGAGCTGAGTCTACTTCAACATGTTCTGATAACGTTATAACTCTTAACTTATTTTCTTAATATTTCTCTTGTGGTCCATATGTGGTGAAAAAAAATGAGAAGAGAAGTATTTCGTGTTAAACAATTTGTTTTTTGAGTAAGCTTTAAGGAGAAAGCTAATCTAACATCTTTTATTACCATCGCATTGCCTCGGTTATGCGGTGATGCGATTAATAATAAAAGTAGCCTAATAATAATAATTATTATTGAGCCCATGCTGGGCCTGACATTTAGCATTATGTGTAACACGAGTTTTAACCATTAGTGATGAGGTTTTAATTGAAGTGTAATTATGAAGAAGTGACTCATGCTGGTTGTATGAATAGACTGTATTTCTGCAGTAAGACTGATTTGAGAACAGATCCAACACAGCAGTGTAATTTCCACTTGCAAATATACTTCAATATAATGCAATGAAGTGTAAATTACAGATAATGTAATGCACAATAATGTGCTGTAATATACTCCATTATACTATATCTCACTCCATTATCCAGCAGTTCAGTACGTAGACTTAAAAAGCGTTGGCTGAAGATGAACACTGCATAGTGACTAAAGACAAATTCTCCTCATGATCAGTCAATAATGTTTGTGAATTTGGCGGATGGGTTCAGAAGGACTGGGAGCGAGTTCAGCTTATTACACAGCTCTCTGGAGGACACAACTGTGATTGGTCACCCACAGCATTCGGCCAATATTTTTGTATAATGATGCTAAACTGTAGACACTACATTGGCCATTGTCCCCTTTAAATGATTTCCTAAATAGCTGTGCTAGTTTAAAATCATATCAATTCATACTCTCTTTCTCCTCACGTAATAAAATAATTTAAACTCAAATCAATATTTCATGTCTGCTTATTTGGTTTGTAGGCAGTCGTGTAATAAGTGAGAAAATGTACAGTCAGCTGGTTATTAGCAGAACATAAACTCCTTCAAGGTGACATGAGACAACCCTGGTTATCCTTTATATATAATGAATCAAACAGAAAAATAGAAAAGAAAGATTTTTAAAGAAGTGTAATATTTTTTATGGTGGAAAGATGGTTTGACTGTAACAATACTAGAAGCATGTGGCAGGGGATCAACAACATCAGTTTAAAGGGAATAAAAACTCTGTGAAGACGGATGAGCTAAATAATTTCCACCCTCGGTTCGTAGGACGTGACACCACCGTCAGAAGAAGTTCTCGCGGTTAGTTCTTTCACAGTCTCTTTACCGGATGTAACCTGATCCTTCCATCCAGACAGCATTCCGAGTCGCATACTCAAAGCATTCGAGCACCAGTTAGTGGATGTTTTTACAGACATTTTCAATCTCTTCCTCTTCTTATCTGTGGTGCCCACATGCTTCAAAATGACCTTCATCGTGCCTGTACCCAAACAAACTAAAATCACATGCTTAAATGACTGCCGCCCTATTGCTCTAACCCCTATTATTAGTAAATGCTTCAAAAGGCTGATCACTACACCTGTTCTGTGCTGCCTGCCAAACTGGACACACTGCAGTTTGCATACTGTGGCAATTGCTCTACTGATAATGTCATACATTACACACTGCTCTCTCTCACCTAGAAAAAAGGAGCACATATGTGAGAATGCTTTTGTAGACTACAGTTCAGCATTCAACACCATAGTGCCTTCCAAGCTTGACAGCAAACTCTAGGCTCTGGGCCTGAACAGTTTTCTGTGGAGCTGGATACTGAATTTTCTGTCAGGCAGATGTCAAGTAGTCAGAATGGGTAACAAGAGCTCCTTCCCAATGACCCTCAACACTGGAGCTCCACAGGGACTGCATGGACACACACAGCTCTAATACCATCTTCACATTCGCTGATGATACGACTGTAGTAGTAGAACTGATCACGGCGACAATGAGACGGCCTACAAGGAGGAGGTGAACGCCCCGACTCATTGGTGCCAGGAGAACAACCTCTCCCTCAATGAGACGGCCTACAAGGAGGAGGTGAATACCCGACTCATTGGTGCCAGGAGAACAACCTCTCCCTCAATGAGACGGCCTACAAGGAGGAGGTGAACGCCCGACTCATTGGTGCCAGGAGAACAACCTCTCCCTCGATGAGACGGCCTACAAGGAGGAGGTGAACGCCCGACTCATTGGTGCCAGGAGAACAACCTCTCCCTCAATGAGACGGCCTACAAGGAGGAGGTGAACGCCCGACTCATTGGTGCCAGGAGAACAATCTCTCCCTCAATGTCAAAAGGACCAAAGTGTTAGTAGTGGATTCCAGGAACATACAGGATACACTCCCATCACCATCAACAGCACACCAGTGAAGAGGTTCAGCCACTTAAAGAGCATCCAGACAGACATTGTTGGAGGCGAGCTTCCCTCCCTCCAGAACATCTACACCAGGCTGTGTATGAGGAAAGTGTGGAGGATCATCAATGACTCCAGCCACCCCAGCCTTGGACAGGCAGACGGTCCCGCACCAGCCGGCTAAGAGACCGTTTCTTCCCACAGGCCATTAGACTTCTGAACACTTAACTAATGGCCCATCAATACCAAAAGCCCCATAACCACCAACACAGCACTTCTCTGGACTAGACACATCATACACTACTAACACTTCTACACTTCTATCTTTACTAAAAAAAAAAAAAAAACTTATGCTATTATGTGTATACTTTACTTCTTACTGTATTGTGTATATTTTGTATTATGTGTATAATTTATATTTTGTACAGTGTATATATATTGTATTTTGTATATTTTATGTACATGTCATGCCTTGTAAAGTGCACTGTCTGGAGTATGTACAAAAGACTTCATCCCACCACTACACTTCTGTGTTATGGTGGTGTGACAATATAAGATGATTTGATTTGATTTGAAATGTTTCTTGATCAACAAGTCAGCATATTAGAATGATTCTGAAGGATCATGCGACCCTGAAGGCTGTGGTAATGATGCTGAAAATTCAGCGTTGCATCACAGGATTAAATTACATTTTAAAATATATTATAACAGAAAACAGTTATTTTAAATTGTAATACCATTTCCACGATATTGACTGTATTTTTTTTTTAATCAAATAAAATACGAGGCTTCTTTTAAAATCAAAACGGTAGTGTAAAAGCTAACCACAAACAAACAAATACCCATTTTCAAATCTCTGATATTGTCACTCATCTGTTAAAGGAACACGCCGACTTTTTGGGACTTTAGCTTATTCACCGTATCCCCCAGAGTTAGATAAGTCCATACATACCCTTTTCATCTCCGTGCGTGCCGTAACTCTGACGCACCCATTTATACACGCTGTGACTATACAAATCACAACATGTAAATAGGAAAATGTTGGTGTTATTTTGTCACTTATTGGTAGCAGTATGCTTGCTGAAGCCGTTTACCTCCAGTCTTTGTGCTAAGCTAGGCTAGCAGTGGGTGCGTCAGACAGAGTTACGGCACGCACAGAGAGGAAAAAGTTATATATGGACTTATCTAACTCTGGGGGATACGGTGAATAAGCTAAAGTCCCAAAAAGTCGGCGTGTTCCTTTAAAGTGCTTCTGTCACCTGTGAGATACAGACAGTGATCATGTTTGTTTATCTCCTTCAGATGATCAGACTTCATGCTTTATATGAGATATTGGCATTTTGACTGTGAACAGGAGTGACATTTTAGACATCTTTTGTCATGTCGTGATATGTGTGTGATATCTGATCAGCCAGTGCTGTGTAAGATTTGATCTCCTCATAAAATCCGATTATCCTCGGATTCGACCGCTAGCTGTTAGTAATGTCTGTCAAATCTCAAATGGGCTGTTGGCACAAGACTGCAGATAATCAGAGCTAACTTGGCATGCTAGTGACTATGTTACTTTTGTTTGACTTGACACTTACTTTTTTCCCAAGGAGCACATGTGCACCTAGTTTAAAATATTTAGTAGCACAATACAAAATCTATAGTGATACAAGGACACATTTAATAGAGGGATAAAATGAAACATTTAACAAAGGATTTCATTTACTAGAAAGCAAAAAATACACTTTTTTAAATATTCCTTTATATTTCTATTTTAAATTATTTTATATATTTATTTTTTAATCTGTGTTTAATAATTATGTAATTATTTATAGGCCCACTTACTGTATGAACTGTGTATATGTGTGCGTGTGTGTGTGTGTATATATATATATATATATATATATATATATATATATATATATACACACACACACACACATATTAGATTGTGTAAACATATTTGTTTTTTTACAGTTATAAACTGTAGATAAATATTTCATTTGACCGTGTATTAAATCATTAAATGTGTCGTACTGTATATAATTACAAAAAAAATAATAATTGATGAATTTTCATGGCATACATTACATAAATTATGTAGAAATCCAAATCAGTTATTAAATAACACATTTTTCTATTGGAAACTCTTCTGAGGATTGAATCTGTGTTCTGATATCAAAATAAACAAATATATGCCTTAATTTGTGACACTTCCCACTCATTCTCTCTCTTCCTTTCTTTAGTGTTAAACCCAGGAATGGAAATCTTCCCCATAAGCGTTGGATGGGAGCTATGAATCATGGGAAATGTAGGCCATGTCCTGTAGTTCACTCCAACTCAGTGTGCGGCTCGGATGGACACACATACTCCTCAAAGGTGAGATATTCATAGAAGTTGTTCTCAGATATGTTTTTAAGAATATCCGTTTCATGATGACTTTAAGAAAAAAAAATTGGAATACAAAATATTCTTAAATATATTTAAAGTTGGCATGAAATGGAAGTTGTGATTTTGTGAAGTTGTGAGTCTTTTCTTCCCTACTGTGACATGTATTTGAATGAATATCCATTTTGATTTCATAATGTCTTTAAGTTAGAAAATAAGAAGAAATTATTTTACTCTTAAGAATGTTTTATGAATCCAGCCCCAAGTGAGGTACGAGTTCAATCTGATCACAGGAATTTAACCTGAACACCATCAGACACAGGATCACTGTGTCCCAATGAGAAAGAGTCACCTTTAAATTCCAATATCAGCGCGCAGCTCTCTCTCTCCTGGTGTAAATGATGCTGTGTTTGGTGATGGATGGTTAGGTGGATGAACTGTGTCCGCTGTTGATATTGGATTCTTGAGTCCTGCGCAATCTCCCCTCAAGAACAGATAGAGAAAAACCTGAACCTCCAGCCCAGCCTGTGCCTCCCATCTATGACCTCATTGCTTTAACCCCACCCACTCCATTTCCTTCCCTTCAGATGAAATCAGATGTGAGAGATGGAGTGAGAGAGTGAGACTCAGTTTGGACAGATAGAGGAGAGGGTTTGGACAGATAGAGAAATGAACAGCACATGGACACGGCAAATATTTGGACTGCTTTTATTGGGCAGCTTCTGATATTTTCAGCTGGAGAATCGGTAACACTATATAGATAAAGATTATTATAAATGAAAACATCCATGGACAAAAAAAAAAAAAAAAAAAAAAAAGTAATTCTTATAAGTAACAACAAACAAATGAATAATAAAACAATCTGAAACTAAACTGAAATAAAACCAGCATACAAAATAAAATGAAATATGTATGCACCATTAAAACAAACTGAAACTGGACTGAAATAGAAAACCAGCATATAAAATAAAATAAACATTTTCAAGCTATGCTGTAATTACCCTGATGCAGACTTGTTTTTGTTTTTTTTGTTACTGTATTTACACCTAGACAGATATAGATAGCTAGATTTATAGAGAAAGATTATAATCAACAAAAACATCCATGGACAGTAATTTTCATAAGAAAAAACTAAATAAAAAATGTATACATCATTGAAACAAACTGAAACTAGACAATTAGAAAACTAGCATATGAAATAAAATATAATGAAAATAAAATGTAAAAAATCAAGCTACTGTATATACCTTGCAGACTTAGGAGTGTGTTTATTTAACTACATCTAGATGAATGGACGAATGGATGGGCGGATATATAGTGTGTTGGTGGTGTTTCAGGAAGAGTAGATACACACAATCCACTGAAAACTCACATGTAGTCAATAAATGGATTTGTAAATGTTCTTTCGTTTTGTTTGCATGTATTATAAGCGGAGTATGTCAAAAAACAGACGTTAAGATTTTTCGCTGACAGATGTGATTAATTTATTCTCTGAATGCATTTGTGTTCATCTGAATCACTGCATAGCCTCTTTACTGAACAAAAGACCTTTTCAGTGTTAAAATTAGATACAGGTCATGAACTGAGAAATCCAATTGTCCTTGGGAGGTCATTGTACTATACAAAAAATAACTTCCTTGTTAGTCCAAAAACAACTTTTATTGAAACCAAGCTCAGAAAACGTCTTGTTTCGGGTTTTGTCACATTATTACAGAAAACAGTTATTTTAAATTTTAATCCTTTACTGTATTTTTTTTAATCAAATAAATGAGGCTTTGGTGAGCATTAGAGACTTCTTTCAAAATCAAAACGGTAGTGTAAAAGCTAACCACAAACAAACATACCCGTTTATCAAATCTCACTCATCTGTTAAAGTGCTTCTGTCACCTGTGAGATACAGACAGTGATCATGTTTGTTTATCTCCTTCAGATGATCAGACTTCACGCTTTATATGAGATATTGACATTTTGACTGTGAACAGGAGTGACATTTTAGACGTCTTTTGTCATGTTGTGATATGTGTGTGATATCTGATCAGCCAGTGCTGTGTAAGATTTGATCTCCTCATAAAACCAAGCTCAGAAAATGTCTTGTTTCGGATTTTGTCACAGTATTACGTATTATTATAGTGCGAGGAAAGACCGCCTCTGCAGAAGAAGACCAATACCTACTTCTACATCATTGCCTCTTTAGCCCCGCCTACTGATTTTCCGAGACAGACGCAAACACAAGATTACTTGAGCAACAAAACCATTCTTTTCTAAACCAGACACCATTCAGCGCAGGCTTTTCAGAGAGACTGAAAATAAGAGATGTTGCTATATTGGATCCAACAGTCTGAGTGAAAGGGTTTTACCATGTGTCACTATTGCTCTGTCTGTTACAGATCGTTTGATATGTACTGAGTGTACTGTAGTGCAGCCGTCAAACTGTATAGCTGTGATGGCTTTGCTTCGACATTTATCAGGTTAATGCGTTGATTTATTGGATATGTAAGAAAGCATTTCGAGAATGCTGCTTTTGTTATTGTTTTGATTAAGCCATTCGCTGTAATCCTGAATAAAAGCTTCAGTGAGCAACGTCTTCTGTTTTGTCATCAGTAAGACATTACAACACGTTTTATTATATTTAACACGACAAATGACAATGCATACATTTTTCACTTTATCGAAAAGGATGAACTATGAATAGCCTATGAGAACGACAGTGTGACAAACAATGGTATGTTCATTCATAATTCCATTTACATGAAACACCGTTACTCATCCTTTGTAAATTTTAACTGTGGTAACTCGAAGTACTTACCGTAAACTTCATTTGCCACAACCAAGAATTATAAAGCATATGTAATACACATTGCTGGCAAATGTTTCAGCTATGTAACGAGATTTTTCAACATTAGAAGTTTCCAAAATAATTCCACACGTGTAATGGTGGGGATATGCAAAACTGTTACCCAATCATATCAGTGGGTGTTTTACTTCCCAGTCTTGAATTGTTTTTTTCCAGTGTCTGAAAGAGAGGTTCAAAAACAGGAGAGAAAAATAGCTTTTTACTCTAAACTTGATAACATTATAAGTGGACTTCTGCAAACATTATAAAATGTGCAAAATTTGTGACCCTGTCACAGTTTCATTCTAGTTTCCCGCCACTAATCAGTTGTCATGGACATTAATTTAACGAGCGCACCTGTCTGTATTTAGTTCATTATCACTGTGTATATAAGTTCCTCCTTGCATTCAGCTCTTGGTCTGATATTGCCCGTGTGTAGCACGCTTCATATCTTTGTGTATTGCTTGAGTTGACTTTGTTTTAATAAATGCGCTTCAGTTTGAAGTGAAGACGTTACAGACCCTTTTAAACTGTCAGAAAAGTTCTCTTTATTCTCTGTCATTATAAAGATCCACACAGCAGCAAATGTCCTTACCACACAGATTAAGCTTAAATATGGAAGCAGATGCTGACAGAAGAAATAGTGACAAGAATATTCTATTCTAAAGCTCACATTTTTAGCATTTCATAAGGGGTCGCATGTCTCAATATTAATCAGCAGGACTGTCTGCTATTTGCTTAATTGAGTCTGCTTTGAAAAATTATTAAGTATTACACTTAATAAACCGTTTTAGTCTTTTAGTCTAATCATGACATCATCTTTAATTAAATCCCAAAGAACAGATTTTGCACTGCCTCTGTGCGATTAGATCTGATAAACGCGATCACCCCACTTCAAAGGAACTAAAATCATGTCATCATTTTTCTGGAAACAGACTCGTGAGCGATAAAGCTCAACAGTCTGGTTAAATGTGATAATGTCTCTAACTTCACTACTCAGAATCCTTTCTGTTCTTCCACAGTGTAAACTTGAATTCCAGGCCTGCAGCTCGAGTAAGAGCATCTCTGTGAAGTGCGAGGGTCCGTGTCCCTGCCTGCCAGGACCGGAAGTCATCAGATCACACACAGAGAAGAACGGTGAGTCATTTCCTATTTGTTAGGATGCTGAAAGGACCTGTGAACTGTCTGAACAGAGATTAAATCTGGAGAAATGAAGACAAAAGCTTATTACACACTGCACATAGATCCAGTTTGTTTTAATTCATTCACTAGAAGTGACCCTCTGCGCTGTAATTTTACAGGTGATGTAGTTGTTCTGACTTATGTCAATATATTCTGTATTTCTGCCTGGCTTCTATACATCAAGAGATTACCAAACCTTTTTGTCAGCCGAACCTCTTTGACTCATCAGAGCAGGCAATGTTTTTCCAATCTTCTATTGTCTAATGTCGGTGAGCCTGTGAATTGCTGTTGGTCTTCTGCTGCTGTAGCTCTTCTGCTTCGAGCTTCAACATGTTGTGTGTTCAGAGATGCTATGCTGCAGACTTCGGTTGTAGTGCGTGGTTTTTTGAGTCTCTTTTGTCTTTATCAGCTGAACCAGTCTGGTCCTTCTCTTCTGACCTCTGGCTTCAACAAGACATTTTCTCCCACAGAACTGCCACTCACTGGATATTTTATCTTTTTTGGACCATTCTCTGTAAACCCTAGAGATTGTTGTCTGTGAAAATCCCTGTAGATCAGCAGTTTCTGAAACACTCAGACCAGCCCGTCTGGCACCAACAACCATGTCATGTTCAAAGTCACTTAAATCAACTTTCTTCCCCATTCTGATGCAGATCGTCTTGTCCATGTCTACATGATTAAATGCACTGAGTTGCTGCAATGTGATTGGCTGATATGCATTAACAAGCAGTTGAACAGGTGTACCTAATAAAGTGGCTGGCGAGTGTGTATAAATACTTTTTACTCTGAAGACTTTTAAGTGCAAATTCATTTTAGGACTGAATGATTTGGGTGTTCATACTTGGGTTTACTCTTTAAAAGAACCAACTCAAGCCAAAACGTTTTAAAATCAGTTTAAGAATCTTTCTGCTTGAGTTTTTCATAGGCCACATTCACACTGTTTTCCAAAAATCTAATTTTAAATTAATTTGAAACGAGCTGTGCTTGTGGTTTGGATTGGGTTTGTGAAAGTAGAAAGTAGTATTTGGTGTGCTTTTGCTGTTTTAGAATACAGAAAAATAAACGTATTTGAGTTGGACACTGCAAAACATTTTTGCTGCCTGTCTGAACAAACCGAAAGAGACACATTAAAAAGCCTAGAGAAAGAAAAACACTCAGACGCAAGAAGTTTTTTTATTGTGTGTGTGTGTGTGTGTGTGTGTGTGTGTGTGTGTGTGTGTGTGTGTGTGTGTGTGTGTGTGTGTGTGTGTGTGTGTGTGTGTGTGTGTGTGTGTTTGTTTGTTTGTCCTGAGGGAAAAGTGAATAGTGAATTTAGTGTTTTGGGAACAACCCTGGACATCATGGGAACAAGGTTTCCGGAGGAATTGAAACACAAAGAGAGAGCGATGGAGGCATGATGGATGAGTTAATGTGACGTTCAGATGTATTATTACCCACAGGAAAGAACATGTCAAATGAAATATTTTTAACATCTAAGGTTTTTCACATAAAATGAAGAAAACATTTGGAAAATGTTTCTCCTAAAAGAGACCAAATAAGTCACTGGTTGTCAGAAGTCAGGAACCTCAATATGAACTCATTTCTCATCAGATCATCTGAACTGCTCCTCATTCATTTGATCACTCTATACTCATACTGATGACTCGTTTGATTCTCTGTTTTAATGATCTCAATATTGATTGCTAAATCCCAAGATCGATCTTTTAGTTTAAGCACGATAACCGATTATCTCTTCCACTTTACTACAGTTACAGCATGAAATAAACATGAATGTATGTTGAAAGAGACCATACAAGCAGTGGACCAATCACAACACACTGCTCCAGCCAACCAATCAGAGCACATTGCACTTATCGGAAGGAGGGGCTTCATAGAGAAAGGAACTAAAACAAAGTGTTACTGACAGACTGGGAAGAGAGGAGCTGCAACAATTGAGAATATGTAAAAAAGCATGAAAACCTATTCTAGTAGAGCCCAAAAACAAAATCAAGGCATAACTGGTTCTCTTTAATGTATATTTGAATGAATGTGAAAAAGTCTTATTACAGCCACTGTGTAAATGTTTATATTTGGAGTAGAAACATAATTAAAGGGGTGATGAACTGAGAAATCAAATTTCAACACTGCCTTTTTACCCCCTCCCACCGATTCTCGCATTACATGAAACTCATTATAATATGCAAAACTGTTATCCAATCATAGCAGTGGGAGTTTACTTCCAAGTCTTCAATGCGGCACGCCCATAAAAACCGAGCGTTTCAGGAGCTAAGCTGAAAACCAGGGTAGAAAATAGCCTATTACATATTCATTTTGATGTTTTTGAATGTAAAAACCAAGCGAAAGTCACAAGTTGACCTCAGACAACAATATAAAAAAATGAAAAAAGCCAGTTCATGACCCCTTTAAATATAAAGAAATCCTTATGTGCAGTTTAAATGTTACAGTTTTTTACAATCACTTTGCTACTATTTTCAGAACCTTGATGTCATTTTTCAAAACTCTAGACACAAAACTCAAAACGGTTATCACTTGTAACACAGGCTGTCTAATGTTCAAAACATTGCATTGTGCATTCACATCTTTAAAGAAATCTTGCACTTGCACAATCATTGGTTCAAAAAACAAATTTACTGTGAAATACCATTGAAACATAACTATAGATCACCCACACACAAGCAACCGATAGTTTCACTGTGTCATTGTTCGTACAATCATTAAATATTGTAGAACAAAATAGGTGATACAGGTTTCATTATAGTACTACATGTACAGTAAATACATCTCTGTAAAAGTACTGCAGCAGTAGAGAGAATACTACAGACACAGTGGAATCATTGAACAAAGTTTGTAATATATTGATGCAAAACACTACAGTACAACCACAGCATAGGTTTATTTGAATCAAAGCTATAATACTGTGATTAGCTATGAAATAGAAAAGAAAAGACAGTACTGTAAAACATCAAATGCAGTGTTCCTCAACTTGCTTGCTTGTACTGTAAGAAACAAAACAGGAGTGATTATCTATACAGTGCAGTGCTGTCAATACTGTAAATAGTCTGAAAAGGTGGTACAGTATTTGGGACCATAGACACAGTGACTGATGAAGCATTATGATAAAATATTAGGCTACATCCATGGATATTGTAGTCTAATTGGTTCATGCTCCACGCTAATTGGTGACAATGAATCTCGTTATCTTGAAACTTTCATGATTTACAGTAAACATGGAATATTGTTTGTCTGTTTCCATACAACTATGCATTAAGAGTAATGCAACAGTTACTTATCATTTTGAGCAGTTGTATCAATTGATAGTTAGATCATTGTAAGGAAATGAATAGACACTCATTTGAAATGTAATGTGTGAATTGTCTTTTGAAATAGTAGTACTTTGATGTTAAGTTGTGTCATATTGAACAGGTGATTTTTGTTGAATGAACAAATGATCTAAGTTTTATGTGTATTGTATCCAAGCAATTGAGAAAAGGGTTAGAGTTTTGAAAAATGTGCATTTTGATCATTGGTTGTGAGTTTTGTGTCTAGAGTTGTGAAAAATGACATCAAGGTTCTGAAAATAGTAACAAAGTGATTGTAAAAAACTGTAATTATCAGTTTTTGAGTGTTATAGATCTAAAAAATAAATAGCAAAAGTTTTTATTTGAGAGATTTTTTTTTCTTTAGAAAAATTGACCTACAAATGAATCGACGAATTGAATCAAGAGTTTGTGAATCGGAATCAGATTGAATCTGTATTACTTACATGATGTGTTTTCTTGATGTGTTTTGATACATCAGGCGGTCATTTTAAGGGTTTGTTGTGTGTGTGTGTGTGTGTGTGTGTGTGTGTGTGTGTGTGTGTGTGTGTGTGTGTGTGTGTGTGTTCGTGTGTGTGTGTGTGCGTGTATGTGTGCGTGTGCGTGTGCGTGTGTGTGTGTGCGTGTGTGTGTGTGTGTGTGTGTGCGTGTGCGTGTGTGTGTTAGATTTAGATTCATAACCTCTAGTCTGTTTGCACTTATTTCCCAAAGGCTTCCCCAACAGAACAGTCTCTCTGTCAGTTATGCTGCGATATCTGAGCAGAGATGAAGGTTCGTTGTGATAGGAACGTTATGATGTCTGTATTTGTATGACTTCAGATCACTGACATGATCTTTAATTGGAAAAGTGCTGCATACATCAGGAAGCAATTACCACAGAAAGAGAGAGACTGAAAAAAAAAAATGTCATTTGAAAGTCCATTTTTCTCTCATTTCCTCCGTCTTTATCGTCTCACGGCCTCTTCTCTTTCTCTTTATTTGACCTGTTCATCTTGTTTTGTCATTTTATCTCTGACTTTCATCATGCTCTCTTTTATGTGTCTCTGTTCTGTATTCAAATGTAGCAGTTATTCCACGGCGTCAGGACCCAGTGTTCGTATTGAGGAAATCTCTTTCTTCTCAGCGTCTGTCCATTATCTGTTCTTCTGTTTTCAGCCGTGTGATTCTCAGTGGAGCTACAGTGTAGTGAGTGACAGAGGGTAGGACTAGGGGCTTAGATACAGAAAACACAAAATCCAGTTTATAATAAATTGAATTTACTGTAGGCGAATGCACAGAATTATTATTATTATTTTTTTCTTTTTTAATGAATAAATCAAAAGTAGGGCGGTACATTTAATCAAATTGTGAATTGGACTAGTGTCTGTGAATATTAAACAATAAAAGGACTGTTATTAAAATAATTAATTTAAATAAATTATGACAACAATACATTAGGCTATTGAATGTACCATTCAAAGTAATATTATACAATTTTTAAAACTTTATATTTTAAGGAACATCACACAAATCTTTTAATTTTGACTTATTTTGTGCAGTACTTTGTTTGCCACAAAATAAATGACATTTTTACATTTTCATTTGATTACATTTTAAAAGATGAATTAAATTGTAAATGCTTTATGCCTTCATATTATTACGACCATTTTTGATAATATATTTGTATTAAATCATAAATCCAGAAAAAACAACACAGAATTTGGGAACAAAATGAAATGTTTCATTGGACACTATTATTGTGATTTTTTTTTTTTAAATAAAGTATTAAATGGTTAACGTTTCGTGAATTCAGTTTTCATGTGTAGATGAACATGCACAAATCAAAGATAAATAAAGAGTCCTTTAAGAAGCGAGGAGAACACGCAGGAGTATCGGAATCACATCTACACATTAACATAAACAAAACCCGACAAAGAAACTGAGGAAAGTAAGGGTACATAAAGCAGGGAGTTAATGAGTAGGACAGAAACAGGTGTGTGGGAAATAATTAACAGACAGGGAAACTAACTAGGGAACTAATGGTCCGTGTCCACTGACGCGAAGCAGAGCGAGCGTTTTCAGTTCATTCTCATGGAAATTGAGCTTCACGCTCGTGTGATGCATTGTGGGATTGACAGCGAACCGGAGAAAGTGCTGAGAGCAGCCGAGGGCATCAAAAGGTTGGGAAGTTCAGGTAGTGACGTCTGTCTTGAGCGTTTAAAAATGTGCAGATTGTGCCGGAGTTAATGCACAAATTTTACACTTTGCAGTTGTTATATATATGTGACCATGGACCACAAAACCAGTCACATGGGTCAATTTTTTGAAACTGAGATGTATACATGACATGGAAGCTGCATAAATAAGCTTTCCATTGATGTATGGTTTGTTAGGATATGACAATATTTGGCCGAGATACGACTATTTGAAAATCTGGAATCTGAGGGTGCAAAAAAATCTAAACATTGAGAAAACCTCCCATTTATGTTGGCGATTGTGCTGCATTCACTCACAAAAATAACTGTTTTATATATACGGTAGGAAATTTACAAAATATCTTCATGGAACATGATCTTTACTTAATATCCTAATAATTTTTGTCATAAAAGAAAAATCGATAATTTTGACCCATGCAATGTATCGTTGGCTATTGCCACAAATATACCCGTGCGACTCGTGACTGGTTTTGTGATCCAGGGTCACATATGTTAAATATTGCAGTTTGGATGCTTTCATTGTGATTACTGACTGGGTTTACAAAAGTTTATATAACTGACAGGATATCTTTACTTGGGGCATTTGGAAACAAAGCTTGCCTTTTCCAAATGTAATCGCGTGCATATCTGATGATTATATTGCCTGATAAAAAAAAAAAAAACATACTCGCTACAGACACACCCAAAAGCAGAAGCATTTTAGCGTCGTCAGCGGCACTGAGCGGAGGAAAACGGGAACCAAGCAAACAGAATGAAAACTAAACTAAAACAGGACATGACAGAGCATAACCATTACATCAATTGATTAGCTTGATATGCTTTTTAAACAGTAAAATTTTATTAATTAAAATGGAACCCAGAAAAACTGAAAACACTGAATTTGGGAAAAGAACACAATGGATTTCATAGGGCCCTAAAAAAATTTTTTTCTTAAACGTTATTGTTAAAATGTTTTATGACTGTAATTAACTAGACTTGCTAATGCTTAAAATGTAGTTTAACTATTAAAACAGAATCCAGAAAAATTCAAATTTAAAAGAAAAAGAAAAATTGTAATGGAAAAAATGTAACAGATTTATCGCGGTCCTACAGGAGATTTACATTTTTAGCTGAGACTGTTATCCGAAGCGACTTACAAGAAATTGAACCCATGATCTCGACTGGCTGAACCAAAGAAATTCCTGGAGAGACTGGAAAAGAGAGACAAAGAGGTGGAGATGATTACAGATGGAGCCGGAGGGGGTGGAGATGGGCGATGGGTTTGTCAGGATGAAAGGAGGGATGGAGACGGAGAGAGAAACGACCTGGAGAGAAACACAAGAGATTTTTCACTCACAGCAGGAGAGAAAAGTGAAAAATGGAGAGATCATCTGAGAGAAAATACTGTAGAGAGATGTGTGTGTGTGTGTGTGTGTAAACAACACTCGCTCATTATGTTTTGAAGAATCGTTTTTCACGTTTTACTCTGCAATATAATACAACACTCACACGCTCATCTTTCTTCATTGGGCCTTAGAGGAAAAATAGCAATATGAGTCTTTCAGTGGAAAATTACATCCACTGAAATCTCTGCGTCAGTGATCCTTGTGTTTCTAGGTCATTCTGTTACGCAGAATATCTTCATTTTCCCATCACATGTTGGATTAAATAGATGTAAATCACATTTGTTATTTGCTTTTATAATAAAATTACGATTAACTGAACACAAGGTATCATGTCCCAAGGTGAAGCACTTCTGAAATTTATTCCGAAATATTATTAATATAATCAAATTTTTTCCAACAAAACGTGTTTTCTTTAGAATATCGTTTTAATTGCTAATTGGTTTTTCATAGTCTTGTTAAATCCCTAACCAAAGCCAGTTGTTTAATGACATCATACAGGAAGTGACATATTTTCTGCTGGGAGGTCAGCAGCGCAGACTTTAGTTTCCCTACTATTGTTTGAATGATCAAGTTATATTTAATGTAACAGCTTATTTCAGGAAAGGTCTGTTATATATTTTATACAGCATGCATGTGGATGTTTATTCTATATAGGTAATAGATATAAACAATGTACATACATTACATGTATATTTGATATTATAGGATCTTGGACTTCGAGCCTTATATACACTACCATTCAGAAGACTGGGGTCAGTAAGATGTTTTAATGGTGATAGATTTTTTTTTTTTCAGGATTCTTTGATGAATAGAAAGCTCAAATAAATGGCATTTATTTGAAATAGAAAACTTTTGTGACATTCTTAGGGCCCTATTTTAATGATCTAAGCACATGGTCTAAAGCGCCCGGCGCAAGTTCACTTAGGTCGTGTCCGAATCCACTATTGCTAGTTTAACGATGGGAAAAATGGTCTAAAGGGGTTGTCCCTTTTCTCTTAATGAGTAATGGGTGTGTTTTGGGATTTACGTGCATTAAACCAATCAGAGTCTCATCTCCCATTCCCTTTTAAATGCCAGTTGCGCTCGCACCATGGCGGATTCACTATTTGCATGACGGAATTTGATAGTGGAAAGACCGAACGTGTCTCCAGAGCGCAAACGGATCTGCTCGTGCGCGAGGTTAAAGTGCGCAAGCAGAACATCTACAGGACAAGCCGGATTCCACCATATCTTTATGTACACAATAATAATCTTTTACATTGTAATCCTTTTATTTTAAATATTTGGCATGTTTGTGTGCTACTGTGTGTTTAATAAGCAGTGTATGTGTGTTGTGGACTCGACTATAGGCGCACATTACTAACACACTCATTAAATAACATAAATTATTGCGCCATTGATTTTAGACCAGGTTTCAGTTGGTTAATGGCTCAGTCTATTTTTGTTGCCTCAAAATAGCAACGCACCAACAATGCGCCTGAACACACCTGGTTTTCAGACCAGCACGCCCATGGGTGCAAATGCATTTGCTATTTAAACAACGTGGCGCAGGACGTAAAAATGATAACTGCGTCGGACTGAAACTAGCAAAAAACACTTGCATTGCGCCGGGTGTAAGATAGGACCCTTAATGTCTTCACTGTCAATTTTGATCAATTTAATCCATCCTTGCTGAACAAAAGTATTAATTTAAAACAAAATGTTGTTGTGACCCTAAACTGAGAATGAATATATATATAGTTTCCCCTTTTTTGTTAGTGTGGAGATTCCATTTATTATCAAATTTATTAATTTGTATTTATAATAAACAATTATTTATGAACTTACACTTGAAAATGAATGGCTTCAGTAGCTCATCAAACAAACACAGATGTGAACGGGCTCTTCACAACCCTGCAGAACATTCAGAAAATCCTCTAATTCCTCCCGAATCTCAGGTGCACCTGTCGAGCATTAATATGATGGTTTTAATACATCAAAATAAATGTCACTGGAGTGTTTGACTCTCTCACACTCGTAAACACTTCATTTTAAAGGTCAGACATATCAATAGCTCTCTCTTGCAGGCTTACGTGATCAAAACATTAGGAGATGATAAATACGGTATTCAGTGCTGTTTGTTGTTTTCATGCAACTACGTCTGCATTCGTTTAGTTCTGACAGCTTGTGTGCTTCTAATGTTTGTCAGGGTTTTTTTGCACCTAATCAGTTGTAATTGAGGCCATTTTCCATCCTCTATCTGACTCATGCCACTGTACCTTTAAGACTTCTTTGTTGCAAAATGAGCAATGTTAGTTAATGAGTTCATTATTGTGATGTCATTGTGATATGAAGGGTAGGGTGAAGGGTAACTTTTCTTAAACTGGTGTTGGCATTTAAAATAGTAAAGAAAAGTGTTCCAAGGTTGTGAGAGATGTGCATACTCATTCTACAAGAAGGAGAAGCACTGATATATGTCCTTGTAGATTAAGAGTTTATTGGGAAAGAATTATTTTTTTATATACTAGTTCTATAGCCTTTTTGTGTAAAGCAGATAAAAGTTAAAAGTGTTTTAGAAAGGAAGTTAAAGAATGGCTTTTTTTATCATTTCTTTAAAGGTGATGTAGTGTGAGATGCTGAACTTGACGGTGATTTCTCTTCATACATTTTATGTTCTTCCATTTTGGAAACAAGGACCGCAATGGAAATAAGCCTTTGGCTTTATTGTGTATATTACCTTTGAACGTTTTTGAAATGTTGTTTGAACTATAAAAAATTGTCTTGTCTAATGAAGCAATCGATCAAATATCTGATTTCCGTTGTTCACAATACAATCTCATTTGTTACCATTAGTTAATGCATTAGCAAAAATGATCTAACTTAGTCATTTAGTTTCAATATATGTTCTAGGTGGACTGAAGAGGACTGAGTGTCTCTGCATACTGAAAGCGACACTGACTCTGTTTTCATGTTTGATACTGTAAAACTGCTATTGTATAAAGTGCTATAAATAAACGTGACGTGACTTGACTGGATAACTGATTTCACCCTTCGGCTGGAGTTTGACTGACAGGCGATCTGGCCAATCATAACACCGAAACAAACCAGACAGAAGAGTTTAACGATTAACGTCGCTGGACTTGAACTTGAAAAATTGTGTTTACAAGTGTATTGATGTCTTTCTGGGGTTGAAACAACATTCCTTCTGATGTTCATTCAAGTTTATTTTGTAAGTAGGAGGAGATGATTAATTAATGTGCCGCATGAACTGAGGCGCTACAGCGATCTGTCAGGACCCACACAACAGTATTTATTATCTTTGGGTATTTTATCTATATTTGCGAAGGGTCAGTTGGGGAGCTTGTGCAAACATAATGTATGCACATCACAATGATCAGATGCTTTCTTTTCTGCTGTATTCTTACTGTTGTCATTTTTGTTGTGTTTGTTTTTTTATTGAGAAGAAAGCATGCAGCACATATTTACATATTCATTTAAACGCCGCCCTCAGTAGTGTGGATGGCATCCGGATGTTCACTAATAGTAGTCGCGTTTCCATTACCCTTCAAATTGCGCAAATTGAAATTGTGAATTGAAAATACGCCCAATGGAAACACGTCAATTTCGCAAAAACTCCCATTTATCGCAAAAAAGTTTATACGCTTGCATGAGGGGGGTTTTCAGGCAATTCGAAAAAGAAATATTCCGCAAAACTGCAATGGAAACAGTTTTTGTGCATTTACAGGTCACCTGACGTAGATGACGCGGTGTGTTTGGACAGAATACAAGACAGAGTTTTTTATTAAATGCATAAAAGACAAAAGAATTACAGGAAAACTGGATTCTAAACCTCAAAGAAATGCCACAATCAAGACCTCGAAGCAGAAATGAGTGAGAAACACCCAGAAACACCACATATGTGCCGCTCACAGTATAAGGGTCGTTCCTTACCATTACAGTTTTTACCAATTGCTTACACACGTTTTCAAAACTAAGTCTCCTATTTTCAAAACTCTACACACAATTCTCAAAACTGCACACACAAAATGCAAAATGCCTCACATCTCCTTCAAAATGCAATACTGCATTCAAAATGCTATAAACACGTGTCAGAATGAAGCATTTGCATCAAATGGCAAACACTTTTTTCATAATAATAAATTTTTGGATATACCATGTAAACACTGTTGTTCTAAATCTAAAGCTCTTTGGTCTTTCATAGGCTTATATCTACATTTCAATACAATGTTCTACAGTGAAAGTAATCTGCTGAGAGAGGTAACAAGTAAACCGGAAACGCCAATGCAATGTAGAAACAAAAAATATTTTTTCTTCGTTTTTCTCGATTGTTTACACACATTTTCCGAAAGCATGCCTCATATTCTCAGAACTCTACACACAAATCAGAGAAAAAAAAAAAAAAACACACACAATGGGCAAAACCCCTCAATTCTCCTGTAAAATGAAACTTTATATTCAAAACAATGTTATTTCTTCTCAAAATGGTATTTTGTTTATGACATACACAAACCATCATATGAATAGACATTTATAAGAACCAGTTGAACACTGATGTGCTCAATGTGAAACACTATGATGAATGCAAAACACTTCTTCTCCATTCATCATAATGACTTAGGCCTTTTTTTTTGGTTCAGTGTTACACTTACTACAGACAGTACATAGTAATACAAGTGTGTTGTAAAATATTTGAGAATATTGTTTTTATACTCAAAACACACAAATACACTGTAACAAATATATGTTATTTTTCCCACAAACAAAACAATGTACACAGTGTACATCCCAACCAACACAAAGTTGTACATACAGTGGTCTACATACAAAACAACAGAAAAATTGACTGCAGTTACAGTAAAAAAAAAAAAAATCCAATGTTGGCATCCATTGCTCCATTGAAGAGCTCACCTGTTGCCCTTTTATGCTAAAGCTCTGATTGCTAATTGTAAAAAAATGGGGGGGGGGGGTTGCAGTCCCCAGTGCTAAGCTTCATCTCTTCTCCATAACAGGTAATCTGACCTTTGACCTATTTATAGGCCTATCTATACTACAGCAAAGCAGTGATTGGTTAGTGATCAGTTAAGTAATTAGTGTTTGCATATGTGACGAGTGTGTCTGTGTGACCTGGTGAATAAGTGTAGCATTTTGATTGGTTGTGTTTGGAAAAGGAAAGCAAGTCACTTCCTGATAGATCTTTGTGTTTTAGGTAGAGAATTGTGTGTAGTGTTTTGAAAAAAGTGTTTTATGCAATTGAAAACTGAGTCAAAGGCTGAGAAATAGCTTATGGTTTTGAAGATTTGGCATGTAGTTTTGCACTTTGAGTGAGAGGTTTCAAAAATCGTGTGACATGAAAAGATTTTGTGTGTAAGCAGTTGGTAAAAACTGTAATGCTTGGATAACACACAAATACGTCTCCTTCCATTAATAATAATAATGGCCAGTGCGGTGGCTGTGATCTATATAAACCTACCAACGTCCGTTGCCATTATGTCTTGAATGACTTATCGCGAGAGGAAAAAATGACGTTTTAGTCGCATAACATTGGTTAATGAAAACGCCATCATTTCGCAATCGTTTTATAGCGATATTTAGAACAAATCACAAAAGTTTTGCGCAATTCTGTAATGGAAACACGCCAGGTGCATTGTGGCAAATGTATTTCAAACTTATTTTTACCCCTGGGCGAAGAGAGAAAAAAGTTCTTCGCCGAGAGTATTTTGGGGCTTTTTAGTTTGGGGCCTGGATCCAGAAGGTGAAAATGGTCTGTTAAAGTAACGGCGCAATGATCTCCTCAACAGGAGTCATTCAAGTCTGGAGCATAATGCAATTTAATACTAGTACTAATACAAGATGTTGTGAAATCGGTGCACGTTTGTTTCACAGACTTCAGTAGTTTACTTTTAGTGGAGCAGACCACCTGAGATCCTTCACTTTTGCATTGATAGTTTGCATTAATGAATGTAAGTGTGTTGAAGGTGACTCTTCAGTGCCTAACAGAAGTGTTGTGCCTTCGGACGTCCTACTTTATACTCCATAATTCAATGGGACCAACACACACACATATACACAGCTTGCACAGTACCGTGTGTGTGTGTGTGTGTGTGTGTGTGTGTGAAAACCTGAATTTGCATTGTTGCCAGACTTTATGAATCATCAGAAAAGCCACGGTGTTCTTCTGTTCTTCGTGAAATCTCACACTCGTTGTTAGCGGGAGGCCCTGAGGAATACTGTGTACTTTGATTAAAAGAACTAAAAGAGACTCAAAGTTCAACACAGAGAAACTGAAAAGGAACAAAAGGAAAGCACAGCTAATTAATTAATGATCTTCGTTATCAGCGTTTCCCTCTGTTAGTCCAGCTCGTAGCGATACACGAAGGATGATAAGAAAAGTAAGAGCTGTTTTATTCGCTCACACACTCTCTCTTTTTCTGTCTTTGACTGCAAACCAATTCATAATCAGACTCTCTTAGATTAAACGCTTTTCACGATGCACATTGTTTAAAAGCAGCTTTACAGAAAATCATGATGTTAAAGTGTAAGTTTGCAGATTTTCAACCCGCTCTGTATGGTTACAGTGTCAGTAGTGTATGTAAATGAATGATGTTTACTCTTTCTCTGTGTTTCCTGGGTCAGAAATTCCAGCAAAATCCACTGGATGACACAAAATGCTTTTGACAGCTCCAGGGCTTTTGTGAAAAATACAGATCATACTTTAGCATTTTTGTATCCTCACCCATCGGATCAACTGAGGGTTATTAACAGAACAGTTATTGTAAGAGTAGGTTTGTCACTGAAACGTGTATCATATTTTGTCTACTCTTTAAACAGCATAATGGTGAAAAATGAAAACCATGGCAATAGCTTTCATACGTGTATTCGATGGCGTTTTGCTTCGGGGAGTTGGGTGGAACTGACCGTTTGGCATAAAACACTGTGTTGATGGTCATCCAGTTTAAAATGTTGGCTATAAACACAAAGGTTTTTCAGATTGTCCATCGCGGTGTTCTCTCCATATTTACAATTCTTTCCTTTACTCGCTGCATACATATAAACCTATATGCCTAGTGTATATATAAACAATCAAGCAGTTGAGATTTGCGATTTAATATGCAACACCCTATTGTGAGTATTCAGTATGTATGCAGATAAAGTTGGACATGTGTATCCAACTTTATATAAAGAGCTGGGCGATAATATAGTTACACTTTGCAATGAAATAAAAATCAGGCAGTGAAGATTTGTTATATATGGTATACAGGTAAAGTGGGGTGTTCTATATATCCAATTTTTAATATATCACTGGGCAGTAGTGTGTGTGTGTGTGTGTGTGTGTGTGTGTGTGTGTGTGTGTGTGTGTGTGTGTGTGTGTGTGTGTGTGTTATTTTTATTCTGTTCAGATCATCAGCCCCTTATTTCCAAGTAGGAATTGAATAAATCATGAGTTGTTCTTCTACATATCTTGATGTCAATCGTTCAGCTGATGAAATATTAAGAATATGTCTTTCTAAAGAGTTTGCAGTTGTGTGCATGGGTTTGCTTGGTAGTTAAGCTATACAGGAACAAGAAATAATTGTCTTCCAAACATCATAATATTATATTAATTGCACATAATAAATTGAAATATAAGCTTTTAGGAAGTCAAGTCACCTTTATTTATATAGCGCTTTTTACAATACAGATTGTATCAAAGCAGCTTCACAGTGATATCATGAAAATAACACAACAAAGTTTGTTTCTAATAGAAAATTGTGTCATCATCCACCTGAAGTAAGGCAGATCAATAATATTGTTGACTATTAAATGTCCACAATTAAGCAAGCCAAAAGTCAAGGCAACAGTGGCAAGGAACCAAAACTCCATCAGGGTGACAGAATGGAGAAAAAAACTTTGGGAGAGGGAAAGCTTGGTAATGAATGCACTGGGGCTTTTGGGAGACCGCATGGATTTCTTGGCTCATGAAAATCGATTCATTTTCTAAAGTGCAGGAATCACATTCTGAGTTTAAAGACGTTTTAGCTCAGGAATAGTTTAAGTTTAAAAGAGTTTGAGTTGGTTGGATGTTTGTAGTCATGTGTTGGTGCTTGTTTGCGGTTGAGCTTCTCTGTTTGATCCACTTGTCTTTTCCAACCTGCTGATCTGTCTTCCATCGTGAAACACCCATAATCCTTCATTCTGGCAAAAGATGAATCGATGAAGAGCTCAGTTTTTCTCGAGTTCTTCGCTCTCTGAACCATTCCTGTTCCTCCACTGGCCACCCACCAGCTGCGAGCAGCACGAGCACACAGTCCTCTACACGTTCACACACTCCTCCTGCTCCTGTTTCAGAGTCTGGATGAGTTCCTGAGCCTCGAGAAAGAGAAAGAGCTTTTTTGAATCATTGACAACACCCACTCAACATATGCTTCTACCCAGGATGCACACGCACATACTCGCGCTCTTGATTTGCATTTACAGAAACTGCTCGGTTAAAGAGATTAATTCTTTTTAACCAGATTCCCAGTTTCATTTTAATTAAGCAGAGCTCCAGGCACAGAAACGCAAACATGCCAGAATGATGGACCTCCATCAGGAATTAAATCTCTGCAGCGGTATGTCAAAGCCTTCCGATAAGAGCAAATTAACTCTGCCATCTGTCTGCAGGAGAACCTTGCACAAAGTTTGGGGAACTGAAGACCGTATCTACTGGAGGGATTTTCAAAATGTAGTATGAAACTCAGTATAGTAAGTCATATTAAAGTAATGTTATCTGATTACCAGAATACACACAAGAGAAAAGTGAGGATGTCAGCAAAACATTGTCACCAGTAAAACAGTACTGTTGTAACTGTTGTAAGTTTCCATGCAGTAAAAATCTTTTTTATATATATTTTATATTATACTGGACTTTTTTAGGCTTCTATGTATATTCGGCATCAGTTTTTTCAGGTTTAACAAAAAATAAAGAAAAAGAAATGTATACCTTATTCGGCAAGGATGCATTAAATGTGCAGTGTGCGATTTTTAGCGGCATCTAGTGGTGAGGTTGCGGATTGCAACCAGCAAAAGTTACGGTGGCCGACAGGAAAAGGTGTCGTCGTCTGAGACAGCGGAGAGTAGCCAGTTAAGCAATGAGGTTTCTTTACAAAGATAAATTAAGAAATTAATTATTCAGTAAAACGATATGTTATTGCGAATATGATTGTTACTTGATCATCATTGTGTCAGTGTTTTATTTGCTGACTTTAGCTAGCTTTTTTGCACGAAGAACAACATAGTGACGAAACGCGCTCTGTAGTAGTTTGTCCATTTAGGGCCACTGTAGAATCATGTTGCCGCAAAATGGCTATTTCAATTTAAGGGGACCCGCGGTGTGTGTAGATAGAAATGCCTCAATCTAAGGTAATAAAAACACAACGGTTCATTATTCAAGGTCTTTACACACCACTGAAAACATAGTTATGTATACTATATTGCATTTCTGTCTACAGATCCTCCTTAATATTACACAATGCACCTTTAAATTGATCAAAAGTGACAGTAAAGAGATTTATAATGTAACCAAATATGTATTTTTCAAATAAATGCTGTACTTTTGAACTTTCTATGTATAAAAGAATCCTGAAAAAAGTAGATTACAGTTTCCACAAAAATACGAAGCAGCACAACTGTTTTCAACATTGAAAATAATCAGAAATGTTTCTTGAGCAGCAAATCAGCATATTAGTATGATTTCAGAAAATTCAGCTTTGCAAAAACAAGAACTCACTCATTTGAGTCTCAAATCAATCTCTATGCACAGTCTGTGTGCTAAATCCCCACTTTTACAAAGGTGCATTGTTGAGAACGGCAGTAATGTAGTGTGATTTGCTAATAATAATAATAATTCATTACATTTATATAGCGCTTTTCTCTGCACTCAAAGCGTTTTACATTGAAGGGGGGAATCTCCTCAACCACCACCAATGTGATCATCCAGCACCACCTGGATGATGATGCGACAGCAGCCATATTGTGCCAGAGCACCCAACACACACCAGCTTATTGTTCACGAGTTCACACTTACATACAATTAGAGGGGGTAAAGTTTAATGCGTATTTGGCGTGCTGTCCAGGGGGAGGACTTCTGTCACCTCACGTACTCCTAGGGGGACGCGTACAGGCTCTTTCTCTTACTCTGTGTGTGTGTGTGTGTGTGTGTGTGCACGCTTATAACGCCATATGGGGACATGATTGCATTCAGATGAGTAGCAGCAGGATTTTAACCCCATTTAACCCCTTTGACCTTTAAGATCATCTACCTATGTTGCGTAACCTGTGTTTTGCACCTGTTACCTTAACAACAGTACAGTGACAAAAAGATGCAGCCATGGAAACCGTTGCCTCTGCCATCTGTCAAATTATTTTCAGCAATACAAGCTTTTGTTCGAGTCGTCTGCTGGAGTTTGACCATCAGCTGAACAAGAGTACAGAGACTGTGGAAGTAAACAGTGACCAGAGACTTTAAAAAAGGACAAAAACACACCAAAATGTAATTTTAACTACATAGACATATTGAAAAGAATTACTACAACAAAAAAAATATATATCAAAACTTTAAAATTAAAATTAAAACAGAAAATTATTAAATAAATCTATTATATATAACAAAGTCCTCCCTAAATCTATCTTTATAATAACAAAAATGATAATAGTACATCAATGATATATAATAGCATCATTTTCTCTCAATTATCAGTTTTGTTCAGTTCAAAACATACAAACTTGGTCTGTTGAGATGCAACAACTTATGTCAACAACTGACGTCAAACCTGTCAGTATGTATTAACTGAACACTGGACTGAGAATTTCAGTCCGTTCTTCACACAAAACTGTCAGGAGCACCTCAGTTAAATTGCACGGCTGTTATTATATGTTGCTTTTTTGATCATCCCTCGTCACTGTATGTTTTCATTGCATGGTACAGATCAGTGTGTTGCATAAAGAAAGTCAAACTGGTTTGGAACAACATGCGGGTGAGTACATTTCTTTTTAGTTTTGGATGGACTATTCATCTAATGCAATTTAGTTTTAAAGTTGCTTTCTCTCCATTTTGTATTGATTTTCTCAGAGCATGAAGGATAGAAATGATGTTGAATAAAGGCACAGAACATGTGAACTCTTCAGGGTTGAGTCGTCGAGATCTCTAATTATAAGTTTTAAAGCATCTCATCCTCTCTCTCTCTCTCTCTGGGTTTATGCAAATGTTTAGTCTGTGATCTGTTGGCCTGTTTTTTCCTAATTAAACTAGACTAAATCATGTTCATTTAGCCTCTTTAGAGAGCAGAAGTCTCAGTATGCTTTTAAAACTTTTTTAAAGGCACAATATGTAGGATTTTTGCATTAAAATATACAAGAACCACTAGCACAGTGTTATTTTTTGCTCACTTGTGTACTTACTTTATCCCAAATGTTTAAATCCAGAGAAATTTGCAATTTAAACCAGTGTAATGTCTCTTCTCATTGTGTCACCTGTCAATGGCATCATGTCCGCGTTATCCTCGGTTTCTGCTTTTTTTGTCGTAGAAATCATGTCTGCACACTAGTCTGTTGTTTCTCACAGTCGTCATGGACCACAATTATTCGTTATCGCTTTCATCAGGGTCTGTCGCCAAAGATAACTCCAAGAAACGTAAACATACAAATGACCCAAGCCGAGTTTTGAACGAGAGGAGAAATAAAACTAGGGTCAATATCGATGTGGCATTTCCTAAAACTGGTGAACAAGTCTATGGCAGTGTAAGTAAATACATACATAAATAGTAAGTCATCCTTTTTTTGCAAATGTACTTTTAGTATAATTGTTTTGTACACCTAAAACTGCGCTGCATTTTACCCCACCATTTAATTCAACAAATAAAGTGACACGTATGAGTAGTAATTTAGCATTAAACATTACGTTACTTGCGGATAATTCATTAGAATGACATAAAGTCAGATTTCATTCAAAACTTTATTTCATTACCTCATCCATGAACATGATTTCCGTCGGATTGATTTCCATCGGCAGCGGAGGTGAAGACGACAACTCCCATCATTACCCGCTCCTTCACAGCATCATCAAGCTACACCTTTCTTATTGTTTTGAATATGCGACCTCTTGCGGTGGAAATTACAATTGTTTACTTTAACACCTCCACATTTACTCATCTGAAAGCTCTTATTAAACATGATTCACTGCTGATACTGAAAGCACGTTGATCTAATTGAACCGCATAGTGATAATATCATATGATAACATTACATTATAGCGTGTGTGTGGATTAAAATAAATATATTTTTGAAACACTTAAATGCAAGATCAGTTCAGAGACAGACTAGCACCTTGTTCCAAACCTGTTATGACTAATGTTTTGGAGATGTATGCTGTTGAGCTCTAAAACGACAGAAAGCTCCATAAAAGTATCATAAAAGTGTGTGTTATACTCCAAGAGACTATTGTGGGAGGAACAAATACAAGTCATTATAAGTGAAAATCACATTAGCAAACTAAGATTTCCAGCAAATACACTGCACAAATGAAAAGATTTTTGTAGTGCATTTTACAAGAAAATAATATTGAAGTCTTTTTTTTTTTAGCATGACGAAATTAATGCGTTGCCGTTTCTTTGAAATTATTTGTGAAATTAGTTATTATTATTACTGAGTGAAAATTGTTTCATAGCTTTTTTTAAAAGTAAATCCTACTTCAATATTTTTCAGTTTAGTCAGTTTAATTTGGGTCTGTTCCTCACAGAGTCATATGAACTACTGTTGTGACACTTTTATGATTCTTTTTTTTATGTTTTTTGGCTTAACAGCTTTGGTCACCATGCACTTTCATTGTATGGTGTGTGAACAGTGACATTTTTTCATTAATGTGTGATCTATTCCTTTGATTAAATGTGATGATCTATCTCGCGCGCTCTATATGTGGCATCTGATGTCATTACTGCTGAGACAGCGGCAGAAGCGTTTCTGTGTGTAATCTTGTCCCCCTGCTGTTAATCATTCTGAGAGACGATTTTCTGTAGGGAATTACTAATATCTACATCTGTCTGAATTAAATGCGTTCATCATCTCGTCCGGAGCAGAGTGTGTGTGAAAGGCGACTGCTGCTGTTAGCGTTTATCTTTAAAGGCGAGCGCTGGAGACGGAGGAACGATTGTCCCGCATGAGAGTCAGCAGTTATCGTTCACACAGATGTCCTCGCGAACAATCGGAACGACGGCTGAGTCCTTTAATTACAGCAACGAAAACCCACCTGTCAATCAAACAGAGGACTAGAAACATCTCCAGGTTTTCTCTTTAACACCCTGGAAAGACTGACATCTGACATCAAAAATCTATTTTTTTTAAAATAATGGAACAGTTATTAAACCTTTAGAAAAATTCAAAGTCAGAAAAAAAAGTTTGCATTTGTCTTTGTTGAGTGTCATATTTGAAACATCAGGTTTGCATGGCTCATATAGTCTTATAAAGTGAGAATGTGGTGGATTTTTTTTTTCTTCAAGGCCAAAACAGCAAAAATATGCAATTTGTTGCAGCTGTTGATATTTAAATGAGCAAAATAAGATGAACTTCTGATAGCTTGTAATGTAAATCAGTGAGATCTTTATCACAGTATAACAGACATTTTATGCATATAAAAATCAGCTCTGTAGGTTTAAAACATATAATGTTGATGCAATACAATGATGATTGAGAGATGAACAAATAAACCTTCCTTAAAGGGGGGGTGAAATGCTCATTTTCACTCAATCTCCTGTTAATCTTGAGTACCTTTAGAGTAGTATTGCATCCTTCATATCTCCAAAACGTCTTTAGTTTTATTATATATAGAGGTGAAAGATTGGCTGTACCGAGTCTTTCCGGAAAAAACCGAGCGGCTGGGGGCGGGCCGTGTGGGCGGTGTGCTATAGCTGTGCTAACTGATCTAACAACAACACAGAGAGACATTTGAAGTAGTTTACTCACCGTGACTGCTCGATCCTTAAGCATTAGACGATCTGCAAATAAGTCGATCTGGGCTTTGTTTATAAAACAATCATCGTCGAAATGCAGGGAACAAAGAGTCGTGCACAACCTCCGTTGATGCTTCGAAAAAACAAACTCCATCCACTATTCCCTTAACGCTGGGTTCTTTGGGAATCTGTGCAGGGTTGTCTTGCCCTGCCAACCAAAAACCCACTTCTTTGGTGACACTGACTTCCCTAAAAGCCGAGCAGAGCGCTTTGAGGTAACGTACTGCATTCGCTCTCTTCTCTCTCTCTCTGGTCTACGAGTGCGCGCGCGGCCGCGGAGAAGTGCCCTTAGGACCCATATAAGGAAATTCCGCTCTATCTTACGTAAGACAGAGCCATACTCGAAAAAAACTTTCCGAAACTTGTGACAAACCGGAAGGAGTATTTTTGGAACAAAAATACTCCTTCAAACGTACAACTTAACTTTTGAAACTTTGTCCATGTTTAGCATGGGAATCCAACTCTTTAACAGTGTAAAAAACTCAGTATGCATGAAACAGCAATTCACCCCCCCTTTAAAAAAACCTGATGGATCATATTTAATACTCACATTTTAACATGATTTTTTTCAGCAAATACACTGAATACATAAAATGTTACGCCATGCATAAAAATGATGTATGGATAATCAAGTAAACCAAAGTTGCTTCAGTCCAGCAATAAACAATAATTTAAAACAATAACAAAAACAATAAAAACAATAATTTCATCTTGAAATATTACTAGCAATATTTATTTTTACATTTACTTTATAAAAATCTTTATAAAAAAAAAAGATTTCACCGCAAAAAGACACAAACCACGACCTGAAGCAGGACGTTTTTACTATTAAACTAAAAGGCCTTTCCTAAAGGTATAAACCATCACTTAACCAGTACAACAGGATAATCAAAAAAGTTTTGATCATGTTGATCATTTAGACGCCTTAGAAATGTAGGCTTTATTGTTAAAGGGTTAGTTCACCCAAAAATGAAAATTCTGTCAGTAATTACTCACCCTCATGTTGTTCCAACCGCGTAAGACCTTCGTTCATATTCGGAACACAAATTAAGATATTTTTGATGAAATCTGAGCTATGTCTCACTCCTCCATAGGCTGCTATGTGACCGAAACTTGCTGGCCCAGAAAAGTTATTAAAGAGATCGTTAATATAGTCCAAGTGACTCCAGTGGCTCAATCTTAAGTATATCAAGCGACGAGAATACATTTTGAGCGCAAAAACAAACAAAAATATTGACTTTATTCCACTTTTCATTTCCTTCTCTCTGGGCCTCGTAGTGTTTTTGCGCTGCGCGTCTGTGTTGCACGTCAACACGCATCACACACATGACAAGCGTCGACCAATAGTGAGCCTACGTGGTGACGTGCAACACAGACGCGCTGCGCAAAAAGACTACGCGAACCAACTAGAGGCCCAGAGAGAAGGAAATGAAAAGTGGAATAAAGTCGTTATTTTTGTTTGTTTTTGCGCACAAAAAGTATTCTCGTCGCTTTATAAACTTAAGATTGAGCCACTGGAGTCACTTGGACTATATTAATGATCTCTTTGATGACTTTTCTGGGCCAGCAAGTTTCGGTCACATAGCAGCCTATGGAGGAGTGAGACAACTCTCAGATTTAATCAAAAATATCTTAATTTGTGTTCCGAAGATGAACGAATGTCTTACGCGGTTGGAACAACATGAGGGTGAGTAATTACTGACAGAATTTTCATTTTTGGGTGAACTAACCCTTTAAGCTGCTTGATTAACTGAGTTTTTACATTGTGCTATAGATATGGACATCAGTGTAACTTTAAATGTCAAACACAGTCTGATTTCTCCCTCATTAGTCTCTATAAAGAACTAGTTAATGCAGTGATTTAGAGTCTCCACGGTAGTTTCTCTCACCAGTCCAGTGATCGCGAGCGCTTTCCCGACATTACAGTCGAGAGAACATGTTGTTTAACCGCAGCAGCATGCGTTGAGTTACTGTGGTAACAAACCTCAGAAAGGTGCTGATAGAGTCAAATATTTAACATTTAAAGAGATGTTATTCTGTTGTTAAGTAACTTTAGTTTTAAATTTAGTTTGTTATCATTAAACTGTTGCTCTAGTATGACAATAGTTGATCTGAAAGACAATCTGACCATAGAAGAAGATAAATTGCGTGTTTGTGTTTCCTGTCTCTTGCTCTCTCTCTCTCTCACACACACACACACACACACACACACACACACACACACACACACACACTTCAATTTCTAGATCTGAATTTCTTTTTCTCTGCTCTCAGATCTGGGTATTTATCTGAGGAACAAGGACAGCCAGTGAGTGTGTGTGTGTGTGTGTGTGTGTGTGTGTGTATGTGTGTGTGTGTGTGTGTGTGTGTGTGTGTGTGTGTGTGTGTGTGTGTGTGTGTGTTATCAGTTTCTATCAGTCAGGTGGCTTATTCTGAAAAGCCATTTCCCTCCTGACACTCGCCAATTTTGAGTTTGCAGGTTTGCGCTGATGTTAGTGAAAATAGAAGTGACATGTTTCTGTCACAAAACTATAACAATACAATTCAGCTGAATTATTGCACTTTAACCAACACACACACTTCAGTTTGACTCCTGCTGACTTCCACGTTCATACTGAAGTTGAACATGCACTTGTTCTGTGTAAGTAGTCGATATGGTAATATTTGAAGATGATTTCACTGAGGTCCTTTTCGTAATGGCACATGTATATATGTGTGTGTGTGTGTGTGTGTGTGTGTGTGTTTATGATGCTTTACTGTGCCATCGAACCCTTTACTGAACTTCCCTCTAATTCATTTCCAAACTGCTTGTCCTACATAGGGTCATGGGAATTTTATTTTATTTTATTTTAAACCAATTGTCCCATGTAGGGTCGTGGTAATTTTATTATTTATTTATTATTTATTACTTATTTTACAAACAGCTTGTCCTATGTAGGGTCATGGGAATGCTGGATATTTTATATTATATTATATTATATTATATTATATTATATTATATTATATTATATTATATTATATTATATTCTGTTCTATTATATTATTATATTATATTATTCATTCATTCATCACATATGTTTTCTAAGTGACTTGTCTCATGTAGGTTTGTGGAGATGCTGGAGCATTTATTATTTTGTTATTTTATTTATAATGTGGAGTCGTGTGGATGCTGGAGCCTTTATTTTTATTTTATTTTATTTCATTTTAAATTTAGACTTTTATATTTTAAACATATATAAAACTTAGCAAACACTTTATATACTTCAGTTTGCACATTGTTTGAAGATCTATGGAAGAGTGATGAAATATACTACAGCAAATTATTCAGAGAAAAAAATCTACATATTTAATGATTATCCGAAATAGCTGTTAGTTGCGGACTACATTTATGCCACACTTTTTGATTTTCTTCTCAGAGGTTTCTTAGATTTACTGCAGCGGCTGTGTCACCAGTTTCAAAGAGTCTGTCAACTGGCTTTATTAATGTCTTTCCCAGTCCACCGTATTTACTGGACACATAGAGAGAGACACATGCTGAAGGTAATCTCCATAATCCTCCCTACTGGCAGTGTGTGTTTCTGTTTCTGCTGCTTTATGAATAGTGTAAACCAGAGTTATGATTGCAATACAGAACACAAACACACACACACACACACACACACACACACACAGATGTGATGTATCATAGCACAGATATATCTGCCTTCCTCCAGTAGAATAGAGGAATTACACTGCTGTGTTATCTGCTTCTTTCTAGAGAAGTGTGATTCACACAACTACCAAAATAATCCAACACTTTCAGATAGAGACACATGCAGGATTATATAGGGGATATTGTGTGTGTGTGTGTGTGTGTGTGAGAGAGAGAGAGAGTGTTATAGTGCTGTAAGATTGAATATAGACCAAAAACAAGACTTTGCAACAAAAACTAAATCGCTTGCATTGCTGTCAATAGAGCTGTCTCTTCAGCTTAAGATGAAAGGTGCCCTGTTAAATAAATGCATTTACATGGATTTATTTTTGTGCATTTTTATATGTTTAAAAAGAAAACCTCCTTGCATCTTGTGATGTTTCTGGCTTACTAACCATCTTTTATTTCCAACCATATACATATACACACACACACACATATATATATATATATATATATATATATATATATATATATATATATATACAGTTAAAAGGGGTTTGCGGTTCTGAAATATCTCACACAAAGTCATATTTTGTACCAATGCAGTTGAAAATAAAAGTGGGAAGTCTAGCCTGGTGCTTGCAGCTGATTGGTCTGTGAGGTAGGGCCTTTAAAACATTTTAATGTTTTCCAATACAAATATCTAAACATTCTTAAATAAAGATATATTTATCTTAAGGCAAAATAACTTAAGATATTAGGTCTTGTTTACTGAAAAAAACTGACCCCACTGCTATTTTTTTCTTGTCTCAAGCATAAACTTGCAAAATGTTGGTATATTTTTCAGAAAGCAAGACTTAAGGCCCGTTCACACCAAGGACGATAACTATAAAGATAACGATAAAGATATAATTCTAAAAATCGTTCTCCATATTAAAGAATAACAGAGTTCACACCACAACTATAACGATATAAGATATGAGGAACGATATCGTTGGGATCACTTTCAGAACGATTTTTTTCCAGCTGTCGAACGATAAAACACTGACAGCCAATCAGAATCCATTCTAATTTAAAGGTCTCGCGCATTTAAAATGGATCTGGATCATCCGGGCGCGGCGCGTGCTTAGAATAAAAAGACCGCTATCGGTCGTTGGTGTGGACACATATATAGTTATCTTTATCGGTATCTTTATAGTTATCGTGCTTGGTGTGAACTGGCCTTTAATATCTTAAATCATTTTGCTTCTCAAGTAAATGTCTCTTGATTTATGAATGTTTTGATATGTGTAATGGAAAATAAGGCTAAACAAGATATATATATATATTTTTTGCAGTGTAGTTCTACCATGATAAACCATTTAAATGGCAATTATTTCACAGGCGTACGAGGGAGTCACATGACTATATTACAGTGTGGCAAATAATATTGAGGAAACGACATAATTTTATTCATGTTGTTCATTTAGAGCGGTTCTCTGAAACAAGCCTCAATTATGGCAAAAACTCACGTTCTCATCACGATAAAAGTGTAAAATTACAGCCCTACGGCAATGTTCAATTCCCCCTTGTAAATTCAGAAATGTCGATTCAGATGAGAATTAATTTAACATGCCCCCGATGTTTGTCAAAACCACTAGATTGTTCAGCCTGGAAGTTTCTCCTGCAGTCTTTGGAGAAAATCACTGACATTTCTGTTTCAGACAGCAATAAAATCACATTCTAGCGGATGTAATTGCTGAAATTACCTTAAACCCTCACACAAAAAACAACTATTTGAATAAAGCTCTTGATTTTATTCTGGCGAGGTTTCTCTTCTGTTTCAATTACACATACACTTCTTAAAAAAGAACACTCATAAATGAGATCTCTTTCATATCTCAACCTAGATAGTGATGAGATTTCAATATGAACTCAAACATTTCTCATCGACAGATCTGAGCTGTTCCATTTTATGACAGTATGTCACAACTAGCGAGTCTATCGTTTCTATCGAAACATCTTTATGCTCATATGAAACAGGCCAGTGAACTCCATTAAGTCTCCTGAGTCATAAAAGAGAAGCATCTGAGCAATAAAAAAAGTTCTCTCTCCGTTTAGTCGCTCTGTACAGGGACTATAAATGTTTCTTTGTAAATACGTTAATAAATAAAGCGAAAGGAAATGAATATTGTTTAAAGAGCTGAATGTAATCAGCGTTCCTCAGTTCAGTGTCAGATAAATATATCATCAGAACACAGACGTGCTCATTTAAACCGTGTGTTTGTGTGTTTGTTTAGGCTGCAGCGACGCTGATTTGAGAAGTTTAGCATCCAGACTCAAAGACTGGTTCGGGGTTTTGCACACGGATGCCAACAGAGACCTGAAGACCACCACGAGCGACACCGCACAAGGACGTAAGTGAGCCTCTGTGTGTCTGAATATGATAAAACATTTATTCAATTGAAGCTCAGAGTCACAGCTATAACCGCTTTTATAACCGATTATTTGCATGTTTATGTACCCGATATTTGATATGCAGAAGTTATTGCGATAGTTATTGTTTTACTTCTGTTTTGATACAATGATAACAACAGCACTGAACTGAACAAGCTCTTTTGTCCTCCTTGTATACAAAGCTAAACAACGTCAATAAATAGAGTCTGAAAGAGTGCAGAAAAAATAAAGTGCACTGTCACTGAAGTGTCTTTTTAAATAATAATAATAATAATAAATACATTTTAAAAAAGCATTGCTACTTTAGTGTAGCTTAGTACTCTTTCTTCTTTGGATTTTTTAACAACAGCGGCGACACTCATATTAATAATAGGCTAAATAAATTCACATGGTCTAATGTTTTCAAATGGAAAACAATAATATATGACAGGGGAGTATATCACCTTTTCATAAATGTAATCAGTTTTAAAAGGTTTATGTGTTGTTATAGGGTACAGAGTGAAAACATCTACTTCGCTGGAATAAATACACAATAGGCACGTTTCCATTACAGATTTGCGCAAAACTTTTGCGATTTTTCTCTAAATGTCGACAAAAAAACTTTTGCGAAATGACGGCGTTTCCATTAACTGATGTTATGCGACTAAAACTTCACTTTTCCCTCTCGCTATAAGTAAAATCATTCCAAAAACCATGGTAATGGATGTTGGTAGGTTTATGTACTAATCCCAGCCACTGCACTGGCCATTGTTATTAATGGAAGGAGATGTGTGTGTGTTTTCCAAGCATTAATGGTAAGGAACGACCCTTATACTGTGAGCGGCACATATGAGGTGTTTCTGGGTGTTTCTCCCTCATTTCTGCTTCGAGGTCTTGATTGTGGCATTTATTTGAGGTTTAGAATCCAGTTTTCCTGTAATTCTTCTGTCTTATATGAATTTAATAAAGAACTCTGTCTCGTATTCTGTCCAAACACACCGCGTCATCTACGTCAGGTGACCTGTAAATGTACAAAAACTGTTTCCATTGCAGTTTTGCGAAATATTTCTTTTTCGTATTGCCTGAAAAACCCCTCATGCGAGCGTAAAACTTTTTTTGCGATAAATGGGAGTTTTTGCGAAATTGACGTGTTTCCATTGGGCGTATTTTCAATTCGCAATTTCAATTTGCGCAATTTGAAGGGTAATGAAATGCAGCTAATGTTAGGAAAAATAACAAAAAAAACATGCATATCAAATACATCATTGCAATTACCGAATCCATCTCAACTGGCTTGTTATCAGAATTATTAATAATGTCTCAGTCTAGTAGATTTTAAAATACCTGCTGACAAAGCACTGTTTTTATCTATGCATTTACTTAGAACTTTTTTAGAACTGACTGAATTAAAAGGATTATTTATTATAATTATAATTTATTTTAATTGTTTATTGGATTTAACTAATATGTCCGTCCACCACCAGTATGAACCTGACCGTCTCTCTCTCCTGTAAGGTTTCGACACAAGCATTTTACCCATCTGTAAAGATTCTCTCGGGTGGATGTTCAACAAGCTGGACATGAACTACGACCTCCTCCTCGACCAATCAGAGCTCAGCGCCATTTACCTCGACAAATACGAGCTGTGCATGCGGCCGCTGTTCAACTCCTGCGACTCCTTTAAAGACGGAAAGCTGTCCAACAACGAGTGGTGTTACTGTTTCCAGAAACCCGACGGTGAGTCTGCAAAAAAAAATGATATGAGCCTACTGGGGTTAGTAGATGATCTTCAGATATACTGAACCCAGAATATTTCATAATTTCCATCACAGAAACTGTTTTAAATGTGTGTTTCTTCAGGCATGCCATGTCAGAATGAGATGAACAGAATTCATTCTCAAAGCCGAAGGAAGACACTGATAGGTGGGTGGATTTGATGAACTGGTGTTAGCTCCTCCCCCCTGACAAATTAGACACGTGATTGTGTTCATCGTTGCTGTATTCATCTCGTTTGTGTGATTCTCTCTGTCTGTAGGGACGTATGTACCGCGCTGTACTGAAGACGGTTATTTTAAGGCCACTCAGTGTCATGGCAGCACCGGTCAGTGCTGGTGTGTCGACAAATACGGCAACGAGATTGCAGGATCCCGCAGACAGGGCAACCCTACCTGTGGTACACACACTCTCACTCTCACACACACACGTACAAGAACACACACCAGTGTCATTTTAATATCATCTACTTTATATATTTATATACTATTATTTAACATAATATTTTAAATTAGCTTTTATTTTTATATTTTCAGTTTTAATTTTAGTAATTTTGTTATGCTCTTTCGCCATTTTTTTTTTAATGTCCATATATACTTCAACTTAAACCTATTTCAATTAGTTGCTAAAGCAAGTTCTTTGAGTAGATTTTTCATCTAATATTTATATTTTATTTTAGCTTTATTTCCATTACCAAAAACTAATTTTAAAAGTTTATGTTTTGTGTTATGTGCTTTTGTTATATATATTATATATAAACTGTATATTTAATTGTGATGAGGTTCAGTGTTTGGAAGGAAGAAGACGGGGTCGGCGTGACTGGGAGTCGTACGTTTTATCGTAAAACGATCAAAACAATGCTCAAAACACTTTCACAATAATACTCTTTCCACTTGCTGACGGCATACGAGTCCTCAGTCCTTCTCTCTCTCCTCTCTCCTCTCTCACTCCTCAGCGGCTTATATCCGGTCTCATCACGCCAATTACTGCAACAAGACACAGGTGTTCGTCATTTGCACTTGACCTACTTACGCACCGCTCGTCTCCTTTCTCTCTCCCGTTACAGACCTCGCGGTACCACGCCCCTCTCGCCACAATAATATATTTAGTTTGATGTATTTTTAAGTTTAAGCTGATGTTTTTCATCTAATATAAAAAAAAGATATATATATTTCAGCTTTATTTCGATTACAGAAAGCAATTTAAGTTGAAGTTGTAGTAATTTTATGTGCTTTTGTATGTTTTTGTTTTTGTTTTATTAAATATTTCTATTTAGCTTTGATTTAATTTTTATTTAATCATTTTAGTACTTAAACTTAGTCAACTTAAACTTATTTCATTGAAAACGAAATTTTTAAAAGTCTTAGTTTTAGTTAACAGTAACAGCACTGATATATACACACACTTTGATTCCTAATGTGTGTGTGTGTGTGTGTGTGGTTCTGACATCTAAAGCTCCATTATTCAACAGTGTTTCCTGAGATCTCTTTCAAAATGTATAAAACATCATATTTTATATATAATGAATGATCTTCCTCAGAACACACACGCTATCTATCTGCCTGACACCTTCCCTTTCATCTGCCTGTGTGTGTGTGTGTGTGTGTGTGTGTGTGTGTGTGTAGAGGAGGATCAGGAGACATCTGGAGATTTCGGCAGCGGTGGTGCCGTGATTCTACTGGACGATCAGGAGGAGTCTCCGCAGCGTGGGCGGGGTCGACAGAAAGAGAGGCGGGGTCGACTCCACCCCCGCGGGGCGATCGAGGATGACGAAGACGGAGAGGATGACGAGATTGGCTACGTCTGGTAGCTCCGCCCACCCATCTTTTGTTAATTAACCAGGGACCCATGTTAAAATGCACAGTTCTGAAGCCATTCCAGCTCCGCCCCTCGGACACGCCCCCTTCTTCCCGCCCCGCTCTCATTCTGGATCTGAACTTGTCCTCCTCATTCTCTCTTTCTTTAGCCGCCTCTTCATGTTCTGTCCTCTGTTTTCCCTCGTTCAAACACTCCTCTTGTATTCTAGATGCCTCTTTGCGGCTCTAGACGGTAGACGTGCATGATGAGATTGTTAAGCATTTCGGGGCTTCTTACCGGTTCTACATAAGAGCTTTTAAAAGGGTTCGTTCTCAGTGGTGGTATGCATGAACGCCACTGTAGAATGCATGAAACGACGGCTGACACCTTTGAGGGTGAGGATCAGGTGGGCTTAAGACAAACGCGCACTACAAGACTGAAGCTCATCATGCTTTCATGTCCTAAATCTGCCAGAAGAGTCTGCAGATCGTCAGTAATGGTCTCTTTGTGTGAGACACTTTGCAACTAGGCAGAGATGCTATGATAAATTTAAAACTAGTTAAAATCTGAGCAAAGAGCAACAGCAATGAGCTAATGAGATTGCGAGAGAGTGTAAAAGTAGGGTGAAAATGATGACACTTTTTCCAAAACACTGGCTCATGCATATTTTTCTTCAAAAAGTTTCTTTTTCTTCTTTTTTTCTGTTAAAATGTGCAAATGTGTGCAAAAATGACCCAATCCCTTCCTTTATGTGGTTTGTGTGAATTACCTTCCTCTTGTGTGAATGTAGTGAGTGTAGTGTCACAAAAACAACACACAACACAAGAAACTGTGAGTGTAAATGTGCGCAGGATGATGAGCTTCAGTCATGTTGTGTGTATTTGACTTTATGCTGCTTTCACATCATTTCACAATTACTGTAATTAGAAATAGATTTTTTTTATCTAATATTTATATTTCAGCTTGTTAATTTCCAGATCATTTCCATTTACTCGATATGCAGAACGACATAAGATATTAAGTCTTGGCTTCTGAGAAATTGATCAAAATTAAGTGAGTTCATGGGGTCAGAAAAATGTAATAAAAACAATAATTTGAAAGAATCATTTTATCATTTTAATGAACTTCAAGTTTATTTTTCTGACCCTATTGACAGATTTTTGTTTTCTTGTTTTGAGCATAAACTTCTTGAACTTTCCAAAATCAGGCATACATTTTTCAGAAAACAAGACTTTAATATTTCATGTCATGTTGCATTTGGAGTAAATGTATCTTGATTTAAGATGTTTAGATATTTGTACTGGAAAGCAAGACAAAAATACTGAGGAAGAACAGCACTTTTTGTGTGTGTTGACCGTTGTGGCGTCCTGTAAAAACAACCATAGCAGCAGCAGCAGCTTCAACGCTTCAGTGATTATCTAGTTATTTGACTGCTTGTTTGATATGATTTCATTTGATTACAGCCATTGTCGTCTGGAGCGTTTTCTTTGTTCTTCAATACTTTGCAAAAGAATATAAACATGAATTAATGCATTTACCATAATTGAAGCCATAGTAGTAAATAACATGCGTCCAAGGATGTGAACAGAATCTGGTAATTGCAGTAATTCTGACTCGATGTGAATGCAGCAGTGAGCACGTCGGTCGTGAGCCTGATATCATCATCTGTTAGTTGTTTTCAGCTGATGAATTAGATTCAAAGTCCTTCATTCTGTTTTTTAAAGACCATTTAAGTGGATCGTGACCTTTGCGTCGACTCTCTTTGCGATGCGTTCACTGAAGCTTGAGAGTTTTGGCTTGACAGAATTCAGAAGCGATCAAACGGCTCGTCAGCCTGACCTTTTTAAAACCATTACTGAACGCTTCCTCTCGCTGAAAAACAGAAGGCGAATGAAAAAGCTGTCTGAGTGACGGCTGCTGCGAGATGGATTTGCTGTCGTTAGCACATCCGTGAGTTTTGAAAGAGTTCTGGGCCCTGGAGTCACATCCGTCTCCAATCATTCATCTCGTTCTGCATTCGTCATTTGATCAAATCAGAAATAGTTTGATCCGACCCAATATGTCAAGCTTAAACAGTTTTATAAGCACACGTGCGGTTCACACGGCTGGTGGAAACGGAATCGTGGTTAATTTTCCGCTTCTGATTTGCATATAGTTCTGAATTTCCAAGTTTTTCGGCAATCTCACCACTTGCACAGGACCGCTGTCAATCCCACAATCCCCTGCTCGGCTCCTATAGAGAATGAACTGGAGACGGCCGCTCTTAGACCTTATCGGATGATCCACGAGGCTCAAACACAAACACTGCAGAAGAGTTTAGTGCTGATATCAGATCACAGCAGCTTAGTTCTGTTCCTCTGGCTCTACACACACTCGTTTCTCATCTCTCCGGCACGTCTTTTCTCACTCATGTCAGCGGCGTTTTGGAGCGCGAGTTCTGGAGGTTCTCCGCAGAAGGAGATGTCTCGCTCAGTGATCATAGACGGCGCTGCGGATGGATTATATGAAGCGTTTTACGCCCAGAGGGGAAGTCTCTGGGTGCCCCTGAGGGATTATGGGTAACAGAGGAACGAACTGATGGGCTTTTGGCTTCCTAACACCTTTTTTTTCTTTATTCTTTATTTCCTGTTTTCCTTTTCCATTCCCTATGGAAATTATTATTTCTCTCAGAGTGAAAGACACATTTGATTTCAGTGGAACATATAATCGGACAAAAAACATTAACTCACCCTTATGTTGTTCCAAACCTGTATGATTTGTGTTTTGCCTTCTGTAAAAAGCAAAAGGAGGTTTTCAAAGAATGTTTTTTTTTTCCCATTACAGTTAAAACAACAACAAGAAAAAAATCCCATAAAAGCATCTTAAAAGTAAAGGTTCTTTATTGGCATCGAGGGAACCTTTCCGTTACACAAAAGGCTTTCTAGTGGGAAAAGGTTCTAGAGAATGTTCTTCACACTAACACAGTCTACGTCAGACACAAGCGGTGCGACACACGACAAGAACAAACAGAACCCATTATGATCAGTGATGCTGTCTACACTGGATGCGGTGCGAAGCGGTACGACAGATTCCCGAAAGTGAACTGATTCCCCGTTCTATTTTTGACATACTTCAAGCACTCACCTGACACGGAGAACAAATGGATTTGCATCGGTCGCTTTGTCGCATCCGGTGTAGAGTAGACAACCTCAAGCTGTCCGGTGTAGAGTAGACAACCTCAAGCTGTCCGGTGTAGAGTAGACAACCTCAAGCTGTCCGGTGTAGAGTAGACAACCTCAAGCTGTAGAGTAGACAACCTCAAGCTGTCCGGTGTAGAGTAGACAACCTCAAGCTGTCCGGTGTAGAGTAGACAACCTCAAGCTGTCCGGTGTAGACTCGGTGCAAGAAAAATGATTCTTTTAAGAACTGTAAGGTTTTTTGCCATTGCATTTCAATGGTGTTGCTGTGAAAACAATCTTTTGGAACCTTTATTTTGAAGTAACAGCAGTCCATGTGACTCATGCACTATATTTCATGTCCTCATAAGACTCTTTATGAGGAACAGACCCACATTTAGGAAATGCATCTTATTGCACTTTATTAAAAATATGAAAACATTAACTATGACTCCAAACACCATAGGTTTTCATGTGATTGGAGAGATTTGAGAGCTGTGAGAAGACAGAAAGTCATGCACGTGTGGAACAACATGAGGGTTTTTCCTTTGAATCACCTGAAATAGGGCTGCATGATTTTGGGGGGAAAAAAATCTAATTGCTATATAAAACTGTGATTTAAAAAAAAGCTCCAGGTTTGCTGTGCTTGTTTGTAGGGCTGAACAATTTGGCCAAAATTTTGTCATTTTATATCGATGTCTATAAAATAATATTAATAATGACAATTTTCTTTTGTTTTTATTAAAAGTTTAGAGCCCTTAAAAGCCCGGTTTATAACCCCTTCTCATTATAATTTTGGGAAGATGCTTAGCATGTTTTCTAGTAAATGCATGTTAAAAGTGACCCAAAGTCATATATGTATTTAATTAAATCACAGCCTTTGTGATTTAATACTTGTACTAAGCCATATCACGATTTCGGTTTTATTTCAATCAATCGTGCAGCCCTATCCTGCAATATGAGCATCAGGCTACAAGAAACCCATCTTTCTTCCATTCTAAATCTCTCTCTTTCTTTCTTTCTCTCTCTCTCTCTCTCTGTCTATCAATCAATCACATTCTCATGATGAGCTGAGAGCGTCTCACACACACACACACACACACACACCGTATCTGATCTCTGCAGAACTGCATCATGGACTTCTGATGATAACAATGACCTTTGACCTTTGAGGTGACCTCTCCCCTCCTCTAGTGCTGCTGTGTGTCTGATGCCTGGCCTGCAACTGTAAACTTCCCCAATCCTGTCCCGTCCCGCCTCTGCCTGCTTCGCTCCTGTACAAAGGTGCAATAAAAGCTTCGTCACGATGTTTTCACTTATTTTACCGCACACACACACACGCACACACACACACACACACACAGGTGACCCGAGCGCTCACACCTGCAGCTACAGATGAAACAGTCGATGGCCATATTTGCAAGAGTTTCCTTTGTTAATTCTCTATATTTTTTACTCTGTAAAGACAATAATTAATGTGTAAAAAAAGAAGAAAAACGCTGAATGTTCAACTGGAGATGTAATTAATGACGTCATGTGGCTTCGTCCATTTGCCTTGCCTGAGTCTGGATGTGTATAAACCCTCCTGTGGTCCTGAGTTCAGTGTACAGACCTCCTCTCGCTATTTGTCTGTCTCTCTATCCGTCTGTCTCTCTTTCCACCCAAACAGTGCCGGTGTTCGCACCAAACTCGCCGTTCAGTCTGGCCCAATATGGGTATTTCAACAGTTAAAATCGATCAAATGTAATGACAGTCACGCAAAATTACTGAAATGAAATGAATACCAACACTATTAAAAATAAAGGTTCTTTATTGGAATTGATGGTTCCATAGAAACCTTTAACATCCATCCTAGACAGCAACATAGTGTCGGCACAGAACCACGTGTACCGGATGTGGGCCGGATCTGGGCCGACACTATGTTGCTGTCTGGGATGAAATCTTTTCATTCCACAAAAGGTTCTTTATAGTGGAAAAAGGTTCTTTAGATTTTAAAAATGATTTAAGAACTGTTCACTGAAAGGCTCTTTGGGGAACCAGAATTTTTTCTTCTATTGCATCGCTTTCTGAAACTTTATTTTTAAGAGAGTATTTTTTACTGCCCAAGTGGACATTATTATTGGTCTGTGATCTCAAACGCCCAAATATCAGCGGATTACTCATTAGTTAATCACTAGTTCTGGATCAGAACTGAAAAGTGACCCCTGCTGGTTTTGATTCAGTAATATCAGATGTTTAGCAGAGTCTCCAGCTGAACACTGGCACCGTTTCAGTGGTTTCTCTCTGTTTTCGTGTTTTCCCGTCATTTTCCCCTCCTGATCGAGAGTCCCAATTGGAATGTTCTTTTTCTGGGCTGATTTGTTTACTCTGTTCGTTTTGGTTTGTTTGACTTTTTCTTTTCTTTTTTTTCTCTCTCTCTCTCTCTTTATTTTTTATTTTTAAATGTAAAATGGTTCCTTGAGAAAATGTTTGTCTGAATAAAACTGGAGTTTGTCCTCGTCCAGTTCTTCTCCAGATGCGAGAGTCTTTTCTTGTGACGTGTGTTGGAAACTGGTGGCTGTGAATCAACTTAAGGTTTGAGAACTGGTTCTTATTTAAAAAATTATAGAGTTGAACAGTTTTTATGGCGTTCGGTTCCATTAGCTGTTCTTGAACATCTGAAACGGTATCATTTAAATCCATCAACATGCGCGTTTTACTTTGATTTGTTTATTTAAAATCAAACGGAAAGTGTTACAGAAGCTCTTTTTTTCCATATTGTGACACACATCAAAATGTAATGGATTATCGATAAAAAGAAAAAATGTGGGGCGGGACTTGGTTCTGCACTGTAAAAAATGATATGATCAATAAGTTATAACAACATATGTTTTTACATTGCTTCAACTCATCAAAATAAGTTAAGCAATTTTTTTTCTTTTTTTATAAGTTACACAAATTCAACTCATTTTTTAAAAGTCCGTTTAATGCAATTTAAGTTGAAATGACTTAAACATCAAAGTTGATTGTACTTAAAAATTTAAAGGCATCAACTTTTTTTAACACTGTGTGCATTGGTTGTTGATTGGATGTTGAGATGTGGGTGTGGATCTCAAAAATGGAGGTGGATCTAAATGTGAACTTTCAGTAGATTGTAATAAAGTGTTGGTTTATGCAAACTAAATTATTATTTTTCAGCAGAAGATCACGTTATGACATTTTGTTCAAATATCACAATTTTTTTTTTTTTTTTTAACGCATATACAGATTAATTGCTCATTATAAGATCTTTAACATGCATTTAGAAAATGGACAGGGTGAATTTCCTCCGGTTTGGATACATTTGGATGTTTTCTGCAGAACAGATTAAAAATTATGACTCTCATCTAGAAAAATGTAATCCCTCCACTGCAAACTTAATATCATCAATGATCTCCATGTAGTGATGTATTGATTGTTGTCTGAAACACTATTTCCCATGGATACACCCTCAGAACGGCTCGTTCAAGAGCCACACGCATCCGTCAAAGCTAATGATCTCCAGCCGACACGGCCCACTTTCTTCCTTTGTCTTCATTTGATAAGCTTTATTCAGCCATTGATTTCATAAGACCCGATTTATACGCTTTAATTCATTAGGCCGGCAGGAAAATCCATTATTTTGTCAGTCACTCTTCCTTTGCGTCTCTGTGTCGCCCACTCGTTCTCTCTCTCTCTCTCTCTCTCTCTCTCTCTCTCTCTCTCTCTCTCTCTCTCTCTCTCTCTCTCTCTCTCGTCTCACTCCATTTAGGACGTGCTAACCGATATGGTTTCAGTGGGCTTCTAGAGCATTCCTCTTCTTCCAAAATTTTTTATTGAAGTGGGATCTCCTCTCTCTCGGCTCCTCACCTCTGATAAAAGCAATTTCGAGCTGACGGCAGCCGTGGAGTTTATTTACAGACGGTAACGTGGGAATTTGCACCATCTGGACTCCTCAACATACCTGCATTCAACATGTCAATTTGTCCTCTTTCAGACTTCGTCAGAAAACAAGAGAGCTGTTTCAGAGGTCTCCAGAGGGATTGTGGGTAGTCGCAGCATATGCCAGAACGTGTGTTCCCTCCTCGAGCGAGACAGCGATCAGCATTATTTCCCTTTATTATGGGTCAGTATGACAGGGATTCAGATTTGCTGAATTGAATTAAAAAGTAAAATGAGGTTTTTAAGTTTCTTCCCGTCTCGTGTGTATGGAAGCCCATTTCTGCCACATAAAAAAACATGCTTTGGTAAATCCTAATTTTGACATAAAAAGTAGTCTATGACAAAATATATATATATATTTTTGCATCATAATTATGTCTTTTTATCTCATAATTCCAAATTAGTGTTTCATAATTTTCAACGTTTTGTGTCATAATTGACTTTTTCTCATAATTTCAACTTTTGTAATCAAAATTTTTACTTCAATCTTATTATTTAAAGTTTTGTCAAAATGACTTTGTATTAGTAATACTCATAATTATGACTTTTATCTCAGTTTTCCCTTGGTATTTCAGAATTTCAACTTTTTATCTCATAATTTTTTATTTAGTATTTCAGAATTTCAAGTTATCTCATTTAAAATGTTCTATTATAATTGACTTTTTATATCATAATTTTGACTATTTCATAACTTCAACTTTTAATGTCATTTTATCTCATAATTTTGACTTTTAAATTATTAAATTATTTCTACTTCAATCTCATAATGATTTTTATCATAATTTCAACTTTTTGTCATATTGTGACTTATCTCATAATTGTCTCTAACATAACTTTTTAACTAAATATTCAGATAGTACTCCATATTTTCAACATTTTTTATCGTATAATTATGACTTTTTATATATAATTATGATATTTTATGTCATAGATATGATTTACCAAAGCATGATTTTCAGACTTCCCTGCATATGAGAAGAGCCCTGATCTCTCAAGTCTCCATGATAATCAAGTCTCTTGATATGGCAGAACTTTAATACTCAGTGTTTGAAGTTTCTAAAAAATCCCTAGTCATAACCATGTGCTCATGTTTGCCTTGGTTTATATCACTAACTAGCACAAGCTCATTCATATTGAAAGGTGGATTGTGAGTAGATAAATCCAGAGGTGATGAAGCCGACAGGTCTTTCTCGTTCAGATCGGGTTCACTAGCCACTAGAGGACGTGCTGCTCTTCCCGTTCTGCCATATTAAAGTAAAAAAACAGCCTCATTCAGCCTGTCAGTCAAGCCAAAAAGGCACTGAACTCCTGCTTTTCCTCGTGTTTGACCTTCGCTGCTTGAATCGCACACACACACACACACACGGCTGGATTAGTAGCGCTGCGCCTGCAGCAGTGTCAGGGAAAACCCAGCCTACATGTACTGGCCTGGATCTCGACTCTCTGTAAAACTCCTATTTATATTTATGACACTGACACTCTTAAATTCTTCATTAATCCACTTAATAATTTAGCGCTGAATCATAAAGCAGCTCTCGTCAGATGCGACAGGAATTATCTCATGGAGATTGTAACATTCACACACATGTAATCAATGACAAATGTGACCCTGGATCACAAAACCAGTCACGAGTCGCACGGGTATATTTGTGGCAATAGCCAACAATACATTGTATGGGTCAAAATTATTGATTTTTCTTTTATGCCAAAAATCATGAGGATATTAAGTAAAGATCATGTTCCATGAAGATATTTTGTAAATTTCCTACCGTAAATATATAAAACATTTATTTTTGTGAGTGAATGCAGCACAATCGCCAACATAAATGGACAACTTTAAAGGAGATTTTCTCAGTGTTTAGATTTTTTTGCACCCTCAGATATCAGATTTTCAAATAGTTACAAATATTGTCCTATCATAACAAACCATACATCAATTGAAATCTTATTTATTCAGCTTTCAGATGATGTATAAATATCAATTTCAAAAAATTGACCCATGTGACTGGTTTTGTGGTCCAGGGTCACATATAAGGATGTCTGAGATGATAAACTTTAAAAATGCACATCCATTCCTTTTTTCATGTTGGTTTCATTCGGTTTTGAAATGGTTTTGTCCTACTTTCAAAGTACTAAATTTCATTTAATGACTCTTAAAATACTGTATGTAAAAATCTACACCTTTTCCAGTAGGCCTATTAGTTAACTACATTAGTTAACATTAACTAGCACTGAAAAATATTTCTAAAGCATTTAATAATGTAATACTCTTTGTTAGTTAATGTGAGCTAGTATGCTATTCCGAATTCAGATTTTGATATACCAGACAAACTTTTTTATATATAGTATTTGGCCTATAATAAATGTTTTTAAACAACTGCATCATTGCTTGTTTTTTTATCATTTTATAAATTATAATAAAATCTTTACGATCTCAGGATGTTTACACCACCTAGATATTTTTTTCCCCTTAAAGCCTCTCAAAAGTATTACAATCATTGAGAATTATTTAATTAAAAAAATCTCCATAGTAAGGATTTATTCACATCATTATCTGCTTGAACAGCATTTTTAATGTAAAAAAAAAAAATCCAAGGCACTCGTGTTCTAAAATGTAAAAATCTTTTAATAAATTGGACTTATATCATTGACTAACCGAACCTAACGTTAGTTTTAAAGGTGCAGTAAGCGATTTCTGAGAAACACTATTGAAATCATCCCAAACAAACACGCCCCTCCCTTCATTGCTCCGCGCATGAACATGAAGTACATGAACATGCAACATAAGAGAGGATGTCTCTTTATCATAGCTGAAGCAAAGCAAAATAATGCCTCAGTGACACTCAAAACTGTCCTGAATTTCTAATATTAACTAATCCTAAAGCTCTTGCCTGATCATAACCCTTCTTTTTCAGTGATATTCCCCTGACCTTTTCTCTTTTGTAATTTCTCTCAGCCATCTCTCTTTCTACAGTCTTCAAATCTCCCTCTTGCTCACTCACTCTCTCTCCTCCCCCATCATAAGTGGACATGCCCCCTACTGTTGATTGAATCACTCTTTCTCCTCCCCCATCATGAGTGGACACACCCCCTACTGTTGATTGGATCCCTCTTTATCCTCCCCCATCATGAGTGACACACCCCCTACTGTTGATTGGATCACTCTTTCTCCTCCCCCATCATAAGTGACACGCCCCCTACTGTTGATTGGATCACTCTTTCTCCTCCCCCATCATGAGTGACACGCCCCCTACTGTTGATTGGATCCCTCTTTCTCCTCCCCCATCATGAGTGACACGCCCCCTACTGATGATTGGATAACTCTCTCTCCTCCCCCATCATAAGTGGACATGCCCCCTACTGTTGATTGGATCACTCTTTCTCCTCCCCCATCATGAGTGACACGGCCCCTACTGTTGATTGGATCACTCTTTCTCCTCCCCCATCATGAGTGACACACCCCCTACTGTTGATTGGATCACTCTTTCTCCTCCCCCATCATAAGTGACACGCCCCCTACTGTTGATTGGATCACTCTTTCTCCTCCCCCATCATGAGTGACACGCCCCCTACTGTTGATTGGATCCCTCTTTCTCCTCCCCCATCATGAGTGACACGCCCCCTACTGATGATTGGATAACTCTTTCTCCTCCCCCATCATGAGTGACACGCCCCCTACTGTTGATTGGATCACTCTTTCTCCTCCCCCATCATGAGCGACATGCCCCCTACTGCTGATTGGATCACTCTCCTCCCCATCATGAGTGGACACGCCCCCTACTGCTGATTGGCTACAAGTGTGTTGTGTTGCTCAGTCCGATACACTTCCATTCTCACAAACTCACTTCTCACAAACTCACTTCTCACTTACTGCACCTTTAATGATCCAAGCCCAATTTATTACAGTGTTTTTACATTTCGCAACATGATTGCCTTTGACGCTTTTTATTTTTAGCTCAAAAGTTACCTCTCATATTCCCACTGAGCAATATATTTTATAGGGCTGCTGGTTGTGCTTCTGATTCCAGGTCTGATTGTAAACGCACTTCAATCCAGATCAGTCCAGACCGAATCCTCTCTGGAGGTAATGCACCGCAAACACGTGTTACATGACAGACATATTCAGCAGCTGATCCTGTGGAAGCCTATCATTTCATGCTGGTCTGTCACTGAACTGGAAGCTGATGTGTTCGGGGTGAGGTGAGTTTTCATCAAGTTTCCTCAAAGACGTGATTCACTGAGTGTAAGAAACGTGTTTGAGTTCCCGAAGGGATTATATCATTCTGAAGGCATCGTGAACTCAAGCCTGAAAACCGAACGGATGTCGTCTCTCACCCTTGAAATAACCCCGACACATCCACCTGAACGACAGATAACATCCTCTGAGAGCAAATCAACCGGTGTGTGTGGAGCGAAACGCTCTGCCTGTCCCTGTCACTCACAATTAATGATGGCTCTTCATCAATAAAGAAAAGGAAAAGAATTGAACATGCAACCTAATGAAGAAATGCAGCATACTACTGCTAGAAATGTTTTGCTGTTGTACAATTATTTTTTAAATACTATTTATGAAACCACTAGGCAGTATAATTAAATGTCCATCCATTTGGATTACACAATTTTAGGAAAGCCCGTTTCTGCCACATAAGAAAAAAACATCATGCTTTGGTAAATCTTAATTATGACATATACTTTAGTCATAATTATGACATAAAGTTGAAATTATGACATACCAAGAACCATTTTGTATGGTATAAGAAGGTGAAATTATAACAACAACAAAAAAAGTCATAAAAAGTCTAATATTCTTAATGTGATGAAAGATTTCTGTAATATTAACTGAATGTTACACAATAACCAGTGTTATATGTATTCATTTTGAAAATATGATTATTTATATAAAATCATATAGACGCAAATAGTTCAAAATAAACTATAAAATGATTTTTTTTGAGTGCAGAAATCTTAACTCTTTAATTTATGCTTGAATAACAAAGAAGTTTTTATTTTATTTTATTTTTTTATGTTAAATCTGTGTAATCCAAAATTTTAAATGCAATTCAAATACACAAATCTTAAATTTAGATCAAAATATTTTTAGTGTACTGTGAGAGCAGATGGCTGTGGATGGAGACTAGAGCAGACTGGACCAGTGACAGGTGTGTGTGTGTGTGTGTGTGTGTGTGTGTGTGTGTGTGTAAAACCCTACAAAGATGGCAATATCTGAAATCCTTGTCCTTGTGGGGACACTTGTTAGCCTGGAAATCCAGACCCAAATCCGAAAGATTTCCGAAATCCGAATCCGAAAATTCAAATTGTGCTCTCGCGAGAACTCTGGATTTCCAGGGTAGGCATTTTTTGGTCTCCATGAGGAGGAAAACAGTTTTTAAATCATACTAAGTGTTTATATATATATATATATATATATATATATATATATATATATATATATATATATATATATATACACATATAAATGCAGAACATTTTCTTTGATGGGTAGGTTTAGCGTTAGGGTTAGTGTAAGGTGAGAATATATACAGTTTGTACAGTATAAAAATAATTATATCTATGGAAAATGCCCAAAAAAACATGAAAACCCTACAAATATTATACTGCTAATATTTGTCAGTTCTTGTCACACACTCATATGCAACTACAACTAATGTTAAGCTTGAATCATAACACTCAGTCTAACCTTTAAACCTGACCTTTGACATCTGACCTTAAGGTCAACAAGAAATCAAAAACGTATTATGTTTACATTCTTACATCATGTTCCTGGTCTTATTTTAAATTATATTATTATGAAGAAATTGGAGTATTAAATAAACAAATAATTGAGTTGAATAATGACGCTATTGTCTTCCGTAGAGCTGCTTTACAGCAGAACATTAACATAAATGTTCCTGTTTATTAATATTAAGCTGCTTTGAAACGAGCTGTATTGCATAAAGCGTTACAGAAATATTCGACTTGACCTTCGACCTTAAACCTGAACAGTAACCATGAAGCGCCGAGTATGCGTGTGCTAAAATTCCGAGTGTTTCCCTACATGAATGATGGGAGATCACGTCTGATGAATCAGTCTCAGATGTGGCATCAGTTCCTCAGCAGATATTAGTCTTCATCTGATCTCGTCATGTTGACGTGTGACGAGCTGAAGCAGCATCTGCAATAGAGGCCAGATGTCTATCAAACACGGACATGACTCCCATTTTTTTCCCATTGACATGAGTATAGGAGGTCATGTGTGTTTAGGACACATTTGCATTCTTGAATTCTGCCCATTACCCAGCGTCCTCTCTGCCAGGAGATCCTGGCAGGTTCTGAAAGCGTTGTCATATCCCCCGCAATGAATTCCTCTCCGAGTCATCTGGTACCAAGCTTTTGCATTTGGAACAAATCTGTTGGCCGGAGTTTCTAGCTTGGCCGTCTTACGGCCCAAAAGACCTCTAAAAACATCGTATAACATCTAATGAAATGATGGAGGAAGAGCAAACCGGATTAATCTGGCTGCTGTTTGAATCATTCTAAAGCCCCTTTCACACAGAGATTCTGGAAAATACATGGATAATGTCGTTTGATTTTGGTTCGTTCACACTGCCAGTGATTTTCCAGAATCTGTGAGTGTGTTCCCACACGGTGAACGTGATTTCACCAAGTACCACATGTTCCTGGATCAACATCTTTGTTGATCCTGGAACAACTTTCCAATCAACCAATCAGATTCGAGGAACAAGTTTACCGTTTATGTCAAGTTTAGGCTTAAAACCAGGGTGAGGTGCTTCAACACAGTGTTATTCACCTATCATTTCCCTCTGATTTTAGGGAAAAGTTTGGGTAGGGTTAGATTTAGGGGTAGGGATAGGGTTAGGACTCAATTTTGGGACAGGAATGTAATTCCAGGATCAACAAAATATGTTGATCCAGGAACATGTCTTACATGGCAAAATCACGGTGACCGTTCACACACATCCCGTAAAGACAAGTGGCGTCAGGATGTGATAACTCCTGTCAGATGTCAGTTCTGCTGATAACTCTTCGTCATTTCTACAAGAAGACGAGTCCATACTCCCCAGTAGCGCCACTGGGTTTGCCGAGTGGCTCGTTCCCCATTTGCATAGGTTGTAGAAAGACCAGGGGGGTAATGTTTCAGAAAACACTGAAGCTTCCCCGGGCGCCGCCATTGATTAGCAGACCATCACCTGCTGTTAGCATTCCATCGACTCCCATTCATTTGACAGCAAATAACTTTACATCTGAGGCGTTTGAAGACTCCATTTGGCCATGATTTATTTCTAAAGAAACACGAAAATGTATAAAAGGCTCCATTACCTTGTATCTTACGTTATGGCCCCGTAGAAGCAGTTTTTGTAAAAATAGGCTAACGATTGCGTCATAACCACTCGACTCTCTGTCGCACAGTAGAGAGATTACCGTATGGACAGGAGGAGAAGCTCGCGGGCGATCGGGGGATGTGGAGGCAAAATGACAAAATAATTAATCAGAATACTTAGCAAAAGTTTCTCCTGCTCCTCGCTCATGGACACCTCCTACTCACACTCTCCGTCTCTGCAAGTTTCGAAAGGGAATGATTCAGATTTCTCTCGGCACAGCTACTAGAAGACAGACGGGTTTCTCACGTCACATCTACGTCGTCAAGCTCAGTTTGAGTCTGTGCAGTCGCTCGGCCATCAGGAAGTGAGAGCTTCTAATTGACTTCACTTTTCTCTGTTGAATCCAATGGGGTCGCTGTGTCCATTTCTTTTACTGTCTATGAGAAAGACCCGTGCGATGGCACGTCCGTCATCACTACGACACACCCTTTACAGCATTGGTCCTGGCTTTTGTTCACACAGGGCACGTTCCGGGACTGATCCCGGCAATATTACTAGATCCCCATCCCGGAATCAATCCCGGAACCTGTTTGCGTTCACACTGTTTTACGGCAATTTCCCAGGATCAACGCGCTGTGTGAAAGGGGCTTACCGGTAAGAGAGATTTGGAGAAACTGCACTGATGATTGTGCTGGTCTCTAATACTTCCTGGACCGGCCGCATAAAGTTTGTCATTGAAGTTTTTTTTCTTTAAAACTGTTCATAACTTTTTTAAGTCAGTTACATAAAAACATAGATTGGTCTAATTTGATACAGAAAAGTAAGACTGATTACACCAAATAACTGCTAATTGCTGATACTAATTCTTAAGACACAGTCTTAACATAATGGCTATGTTTATACAACTGGCAGTGAGTTTATCCAGCAAACAGGCTTCTTGATTCGGCTGTTTAGTTTGGGATTCGTCCCATGAAAGCTGCATGTGTCGATTCAAAACCGCTGAAAATGATGCAATAGAGAAACAGCAGGTTGATATTTGATATATACCAGTGTCGTTCAGTGCTGTTTTACAAAGTCCTCACATTTTTTTAAATGTAAATGCATGTCCCTGTTACACTAAATGTTGTCACATATTCCTGATTAAATAAACATTACGCCTACCTAAAAAAGAGAGACCAAATGTAATTATATTTTGTATGTTTATTTTACACTATGTAATTAATGTTCTATTTATTAATACCGAGTATAAATCTAATCAAGTTAGCGTTTTGCGCATTTTAACATTTATTCCAAAATAATAACTAAAGGCAGTAACAATTTAAACTATGTATTTTATATGCATTAGTCATTGAGCTCGGTAAACGCTGATCGCTCATTAAAACCCACACAGTCATCATGTTTTCAGGACATTTCAAGCTTGATTTTGACGTGATACAAAGGTGAGTTACTTACTTTTAAATTAGTCTTCCCATTAACATCTCTTCATTCAGACCAGTTCGTGAACACGCATGAAGGCGGGACTTATCGCACGAACCAATCATATCCAATCATAACCGATCATCCAATCATAACCGATCAGATCCAATCATAACTGATCATATCCAATCATAACCGATCAGATCCAATCATATCCAATCATAACCGATCATATCCAATCATAACTGATCATATCCAATCATAACCAATCATATCCAATCATAACCAATCATAACCGATCATATCAACCATAACTGATCATATCCAATCATAACCAATCATATCCAATCATAACCGATCATATCCAATCATAACCGATCATATCCAATCATAACCAATCATATCCAATCATAACCAATCATAACTGATCAGATCCAATCATAACTGATCATATCCAATCATAACCAATCATATCCAATCATAACCGATCATATCCAATCATAAAACCGATCATATCCAACCATAACTGATCATATCCAATCATAACCAATCATAAACAATCATATCCAATCATATCCAATCATATCCAATCATAACAGATCATATCCAATCATAACCGATCATATCCAATCATAACCAATCATAACCGATCATATCCAATCATAACCGATCATATCCAATCATAACTGATCATATCCAATCATAACCGATCATATCCAATCATATCCAATCATAACCAATCATATCCAATCATATCCAATCATAACCAATCATATCCAATCATAACCGATCATATCCAATCATAACCGATCATATCCAATCATAACCAATCATATCCAATCATATCCAATCACAACCGATCATATCCAATCATAACCGATCATCCAATCATAACGAATCAGGGGAGGCACGAGAGACGCGGCGTCCCGCTGTAACTTTCCCTGCGCGTATCGCTGTAAGACAGTGTTTCTTTACAAAAACGAGTGATTAATACACTTTTTAATGTCACATTTCGTTGTTTTATTTTTGTAATATCGATTGTTTTTTTTAGGAGACACTGCCTCCCTTGCCTCCTCAGAGGAAACGCCAAGTAAATCTAATCTCCTGCTGTAATCTCTTAGAATAGTGAAGTTCGCACCATAGGTGTTGTTTTCTATAACGTTAACGACAGAAGAACGATATCGCTGGAATCACTTTCAGAACTGATGAATGACACTGACAGCAAATCAAAATCCACTTGAACTTAACACGCTCGAGCATTGAAAGCACATCTATAATAAACAACATTATCGTTCATTGGTGTGAACGCTAATATAGTTTGTTCTTTGTGTGAATGAGCCTTTACTGTAGGCTAGACGTTAAAAATAATATGGATATTTTAATTTATAGATAAAAATGCAAGTGCACAATCAGCAAAGCCCAGGCCCTCTGTGACCCCGTGTCCTTCTGTTTGCTAAATCAGTTTCAGTCTATTTCCAGAATAAACGCATTGACATGACATTAAAACATGATTCGGGTTTTTATAGTGTAGTAATTCCTGTGCCGATGTGCCGGTGGAGCTCGGGCTGCAGTGAGTGTAATGACCGTCTGCCTCCTCTGATAACTGCAGTAAACGCTGACCTGACTCCAGCAAACGTCCTCACACACTCATACAACTATCCCAAAATAACCCGAGCATCAGCGGGTGATGAGCGGCGCTGAGAGTATCCTCCTTAAATCACTGTTATCACAGCTGGGATTTTCTTGGCCTGCAAAAGCGAAACAGGCCCAAACACTTGAGAGTGTGTGTAAACCTAAACCAGCAAAAACACTCTGAGTATACACATACAAAATGTACTTTAAATTGGACTGTGAATTGTGGTGACTATACAGAATGATTTGCGATTTTATATCGTAGATGTTCAAAGGTGTTTGGTTTACAAGGCAAGATGGAAAAACAGTTTCTTTGTGAGTTACGATTGAACCGTGACAATATGCAATGTGGACGACAATCAAAAGGCAAAAAAAGAAACACTAACTCTTAAAGGAGAACTCCGGTCAATTTTAACATTGAGCTCATTTTTTTGTACATTTGGAGTGCTGTCAGTACAGAGAACAACGACAAAAATCGGTGTTGCCTACACCGTGTTATCCTCTTTTTACAATTTGCACCCTGTTGACTTCAATGGGGCAAGTTTTAAACCTGCTTTTAGCCTCTTAACATCCTTGATGTGTCATTACAAGTGCACAGGTCATGTGAGTGATTCCTTCAGAGTGAACACGGGTGAATCTGACTGCAGTAGATGTGAAAGATATGAATAAAAATGATGTTTATTTAGCCAGCTCACATACCTGTATTTACATCCTGTTTTCGGTCGAAGTCCACAGTAATCGATTGTCGAGTTCACGCGCATATGTTTAGTTACCTATGATCATGCGCGTGAACTCGACAATCGACTACTGTGGACTTCAACCGAAAACAGGATGTAAATACAGGTATGTGAGCTGGCTAAATAAACATCATTTTTATCCATATCTTTCACATCTACTGCAGTCAGATTCACCGTGTTCACTCTGAAGGAATCACTCACATGACCTGTGCACTTGTAATGACACATCAAGGATGTTAAGAGGCTAAAAGCAGGTTTAAAACTTTAAAACCCATTGAAGTCAACAGGGTGCAAATTTTAAAAAGAGGATAACACGGTGTAGGCAACACCGATTTTTGTCGTTGTTCTCTGTATTGACAGCACTCCAAATGTACAAAAAAATGAGCTCAATGTTAAAATTGACCGGAGTTCTCCTTAAATCCGAAACATTTAATTAAAAAAAAAAAAACACACACAATAAAGTCTGCCATGAATAATCAGCTATAGCTTAGGTTTGGCTATATACAGTATATACGTACGTTGTGTGTGTGTGTTGTTTCTCTATCCCGGTGGGGACTTAAACCTGAATGCACACAGACTCATGGGGACTCGTGTCACTGTGGGGACCTAAATTGAGGCCCCCAACCGTGGATACACAAGCTTATATATCAGACAGAATAATTTTTTTTTAAATGTAAAACTGCAGAAAGTTTTGTGTGATGGAAGGTTTAGGGGTCGGGTTAGTGGGGACATACAGTTTGTATACAGTATAAAAACCATTACGTCTATGGAGAGTCCTCACAAAGATAGGAAACCAGACGTGTGTGTGTGTGTGTGTGTGTGTGTGTGATATATCATTGTGAGAGACAATGTCTCCCTCTGCTGGTCACTGCTGAAAGTTACAACTTGTACGTCGCCAATGAGACCGAATGAGACACATTACAACAAACACAGGGGGACATTACACCCCCTTCAACGTCCTACGAGTAAAATAAGCAAATTGAAAAGAAGCTATTACATGTATACACTTATTTCACTACCTTTCTGGGTATTGCGTGTTATAGCCTACTTCACGATTTTAGTGAAACAAATAATTAATGTAATTAAAATGACTAGAAAGGTAGAGTGGTAGCCTACTACTGTTCATTTTAAAGTACCTTATTGGCATAATTATGTTTACATACAATATTGTATGTAATTGTATGTATGTAATTGTACAATATTGCCAAACACGAAACAAATGATAACAAGAAAATGTAGAATTAGAGTAAGGAACTAATTATTATGTTATTATAATATAGAATTATTATAAATTCTTTATTATTATTGAACACTTGATTCATAGCATGTTTTATATACGTTAGAGTAGAATAACATGGCTATGTATCATGCTATTTAATCCTGTAATTTATTTTAAATAGCATAAAAAACATCCAACTACATTTCCAATCCACCCCTTTTCATACGTGTTATTAATATGTTATTAAACATATTACATGTATTCACAATCATCTTTAATGCAATTACAAATTATGTGTATGCTATGCTAGTACACAGGCTAACTAAAGTGCATTATAACGTAGTTCAAACAGCATTTTTCATAATACGATTTTGTAGGAATTGTAAACAGGCGCTAAAGAGAGTGCCTAATAAAAGTAGTTTGAGCCAATGGGATCGCTTGGGGTCCTAATGGAGGACCCGACTCGTCACCACAACTCTTAGCCAATCAAAACGAAGAAACGCTGTTTCCACAGTAGAAATAGAATAAGACGCTAGAATGGAAATTAATACTAAAGTGGGCGGGGGTTAGAGCGCCCCGGATATTATCTCTACCTAAATATTATATAGATATAATGCAAGAATGGATATTCATTTTTTTCCTCATGAAAGAATTCTTCTAACGTCCTGTTTACACAAAGCATCTAATATTTGAATGTGGCTCAATGGAGGATTCGCTCTCTGGGCCACCGAGCGCCCCCTGCAGGAACAACAGTGGTATGTCTCATTTAGAATCATTTGGGGCCCATTGGTTTCTATGCAGGTAACCAGGAAGTGAACCACTAGAAGCTCCTCCTCCCACGTGTATCCGCAGGAACCGGCGGCGGCGTGACGCGTGTGGAACAGACAGACCAACCGACCGAAACCGGAGGGAGAGAGTCAGGTATTTTTAATGATCAAATATCTAACATAGAGGTTTATATGGGTGTTTAAACAGGATATTGAGAACTTTGATCGTGTACTTCGACGTTTACCGTATTTATATAGTACTCAAATGCACTTCAAACAATAGGATAACACGTCCGGCCGTGTACACGTTCGGAAATCAGAGTAATACCATGGTACTTTGTTGTAGTTTTTGTTGGTGCGTCCTTGGAGGGTGTCGAAATCACCGATCATCAGGCGCTCGTGTGGACGCACTCATCCGGGCAGGACACACAGACGCACGCGCGCGCGCACGCACACACTCTCTCTCACACACACACGGGTCAGTCCCGGGTTTAACGGGAGTTTCTTTCCGCTGTTGCAGGACTGAAGATGGCAGATGATCCGAACGCGGCGGACAGAAATGTTGAGATCTGGAAGATCAAGAAACTCATCAAGAGTCTGGAAGCGGCGAGAGGGTGAGAGAGTTCGTGTGGAAGTGTGTGCTTGAACGTGTTTTGGATAATTATGTGTCTTAAAGTGTTTTTGATGTGTGTTAGTTCGGTGGTTTACATCTGGACTGGCAACTGAAAGGCTGGAGATTCAAACCACCACTAGGGATCATTCATTACCTGCCACTATATGAATGCATATATGTGTGTGTGTGTATATATATATATATATATATATATCCACTACATATACAGTAGTCAACATTTGAAGTGGATCAAAACCTTTCATCAAAGTTATACATGAATTTTGAACAATACCCGTTCTTGTCTTAGGACAACTTTGATGAAACTTTATTGATCCACTTCAAATGTTGACTACTGTATGTGTGTGTATATATATATGTATATACACACAATATACACTACCGTTCAAAAGTTTGGGGTCAGTAGTTTGTTCTTTCTGTTTTTTTCAAGAAATTAATACTTTTATTTAGCAAGGATGAGTTAAATTGCTAAAAAATGATAGTAAAGATTTATATTGTTAGAAAAGATTCATATTTTGAATAAATGCTGTTCTTTTTAAATTCATCAAAGAATCTAAAAAAAAAGTATCACAGGTTACAAATAAACATTAAGCAGCACAACTGCTCAGCATTTATAATAACTGAATATCATATCATATTAGAGTGGTTTCTGAAGGATCATGTGACACTAAATACTTGAGTAATGATGCTGAAAAGTCAGCTTTGCGTCACGCCAATAAATTATATTTTAAAGTAGATTAAAACAGAAAATTATTATAAATTGTAGTACTATTTCACAATATTTCCATTTTTTTTGATCAAATGCAGGCTTAATGAGCATAAGAGACTACTTTCACAAGCACAAATGCTGCTGCAGAACAACACACACACACACACACACACACACACACACACTCACACACACACACGTTTACTTTATCTAAATGGGGACATTCCATAGACATAATGATTTTTATACTGTACAAACTGTATATTTTCTCCCGTTACACTAACACTACCCCTAAACCTTCATCACACAAAACTTTCTGCAGTTTCACATTTATTTTTATACCAGATTTACAAATGAGGACGTCCCTAGCTGGAGGATTTTGGAGATTTTGCCAGGTTTTGGTCATTTCTGGGAACAAATTTGTCCCCAAAATATAGTTAAGTAGGTACACAAACACACACACACACACATAGTTCAATTGGGTTTTCTTCCTAATCCCTAACGTTTAAGTATGAGCAATAGTAATGTTGATTCCTGCCGTGGTAGACACCGCTAATGACTAGTTCCTCGAGCCGCAGGTCCGGGCCGCTCTCATGAGACCGTCTGATACGATCTGTGTGCGTTTCAGTTTTGAATCTGTGAGTTTCAAACCTGTGTGTTTAGTTAGGACCTCCTAATAACCATAATTACTCATTAAACAGTGCACTCATTATAAGTTCAGATAGGAGACTTATTCAAGGACACAACTGTTATTGTTCATGATCAGCTTGTGCTGGATTTGGTCCTACAACCGGCCTTCTGTCAGCCATGGGTTTTGAAATGGGAAGGAAAAGCTTGTTTTCTACACTTCATTCACCTGTCGTGTGTAAGGATGGAGGTAATACATCTGTGAGCTTTGTATGAAGGGTGAAGCTTGTGTACATTGGTCTATTTGCAGAACCACTACATGTGTTGCAGAGCGTGTAAATGCGTCATCGGCACGAACGTTTGGCACTCATGCTATGATTATGACAGGTAGTTGAGCTTCACAACAATACAGACCTTCATTCAAGGGTAAATTCTGAGTGTGTGTGTGTGCAGGATGGTAGTAATTCATGCTCTCATGCACAAATGAATTATGTCGAATCCCACATCAGAACCCGAAACTCTTTGTTTTCCATGCGTGAGTGCCGCTGACCTTCATGCCACGTGTGTGTGTGTGTGTAAATAAACTGAACTGCATTCTGCTCTCTCTGTGTTTTGACCCTGATTCCACCTCAGATCTCAGTGTGGACTGTAAACTGAATGTTTGAAGTCAGTCTCTGTTTTAGCAGCGGGGTGTGTGTGTGTGTGTGTGTGTGTGTGTGTGTGTGTGTGTGTGTGTGTGTGTGTGTAAGAGAACTCTAGAAATGGCACTTTTGTCAGCTGACAATACTGAGACCTTTGACCTCTTTGTGTCTCTCTGACACTCTTTGACTCTCAAAAGCTGATCCATAACATATAGAAAAAGGCAATCCCAGAATGCACCGTGATGGAAAAATCCATCCAAGATAGCAAACAAACTGAAAAATGTTACACTTAATACAGAAATGTAATGATTAAAAACCAATATTTCTGTGTGATATGTGCGGTTATGTTATTTATAATGTCAAACTGTTTTCATGAGAGCAAAGTGAATAACGAAAGTCATACAGTTAACAAAAAACTATGACATTAGTTTTAGACATTTAGACATAAGACATTTAAGATTAATGCAAGACAAAATTCTAAAATGCAGTCAGGATTTCATATAACTTATTTCTGTAGCATTCATCCAATTCAATCTGTCACTTGTAATTAATTAAAGAGTTTATTACTGGCCTCAGGTCAGAGGGTGGAATATGACACTGAAATATTCATATTGAGAGTCTCTTTTGCGTTAAGGCATGTTAAGTATTGCTGACTATGTAGTGATCCAGATCAGCCACTTATGAGGGTCATTTTCAGTGAAGATGCTGCCATAGCCTGTAACTCTGTGTCCTGCTGGCGGGCTTATTTATTTCCTTTTTCCCCATCACATTTTTGAGTAATCATCATAAATTAGGCATCATTTAAAAGCTTAAACATTGTGTTGCCATTGAAAGCATTGTGTTACCATTGACACAAGTTTAAACCACTTAGCAGGCTTACATTTTGTGATATCAGTTTCAAATTTGGAACACAACTTGGTTCGATTTTCTAGCAAAATTATTTTGTGAAATACAGATTTGGTATGAAATAAATGTTTTGTTCAGTACATATTAAATTAAACTTCTATAACATTTTACACTTTCACAATTTGAAGCTGCTTTCACTTCTGCAATATCCTGCTGAGTGTCTTCTTTTACAACAGACTTTAGGTCTGTAATCTAAAGCATTCATGAACTACAACCATTTGTAGTTTAAAAAGGGGTGTTAAACGGGTTAAAATGCTGCTTCTGAGGTCACGAGTAAACCTCTGGACTGCTCACTAGATCTTGGAGTTAAGACACTGTTCTGTAAATGATTGAGTTGACCGTGATGTGTCAGTTTGATGGTTGTGTAGAGCTGAATAACATGGCCGTTTGTGTTTCTCTCTCAGTAATGGGACCAGCATGATCTCGCTCATCATTCCTCCTAAAGATCAGATCTCCAGAGTGTCCAAGATGTTGGCGGATGAGTTCGGGACAGCGTCGAACATCAAGAGTCGAGTGAACCGACTGTCAGTGTTGGGAGCCATTACCTCAGTCCAGCAGAGACTCAAACTCTACAATAAAGGTGTGTTTGTGTGTGTGTGTGTGTGTGTGTGCATGTTTCTCTATCCCGGTGGGGACTTAAACCTGAATGCACACAGACTCATGGGGACTCGTGTCACTCCCCAACCGTGGGTACACAAGCTTATAAATCATACAGAATGAGTTTTTTGAAAATGTAAAACTGCAGAAAGTTTTGTGTGATGGGAAGGTTTAGTGTAAAGGGAGAGAATATACAGTTTGGACAGTATAAAAACCATTACGTCTATGGAGAGTCCCTAGCCTGGGTTCCCCCATGCTGCCTTGCGCGCAGCGCGATTTTATTCACACTGCTAGGCAGCCTGGACACCATGGACCAGATTTTCCCCTCAAAAAGGGAACCAATCACAGAACGGGGAGGGAGCAGCAAGACGATGACGACGTCTATGCGACACACCGAAGCAGTTTGTTCATATCTATGGATCCAACACGGCATCAGACGCGAAGTTACCTTTCGATGCAGCCTTAGATAGTCTTCTAAGTAGTTTAGAACGCAAGTTTATTTCGTCTTCTTCCTCGTCGAATTTCTGTCGCTCTACATACGTCATCTGGTATAATTGAAACGATTGGCTATGAGCTACGTACAGGCGCATTTGATAGACATTCGTAGCGCCCAATAAGCGGCTCTGGCCATTCGTAAACCACGCCTCAAATACGAGAAAATGAACATGTGGTTCCCAGACCACGTCTCAATGAGGTCTGACGTTAACCAGGCTAGAGAGTCCCCACAAAGATAGCTAACCTTTGTGTGTGTGTGAGTGAGTGTGTGTAAATATATATTCATTATATATTTTTACTTAACCAGTCAATTGCTTTAATAAATCTGTCATTAAAAGTGTTTATTACAGCCACCATTTAATAATGACCCCACCGGTTTCAGTGTTTTGGAAAATAAATTCCATTTGCAATAGTTAACACAGTAGTTTAATGTCAGACAGTTATGGCAAGTAACGATAGATTTGAGAAATATACGATCAATTCATGTTTTTTTATATCATCGACAATTCTGGTTCACCCAGAAATGTGTGTCAGTACAGAAATAAAATGGGTTGCGAATGCTATTTCATGTCATTTTTTCCTCAAATTTTGTTCATCAATGTCAGACAACATAACACGCATGACATCTTGATCCGGTATTGATGGTTTGGGTGTGTTTGGCGTCTCTTGTCTCCTGCAGTGCCCCATAATGGCCTGGTGGTTTACTGCGGCACCATAGTGACGGATGAAGGCAAAGAGAAGAAAGTGAACATCGACTTTGAGCCGTTCAAACCCATCAACACCTCCCTGTACCTCTGTGACAACAAGTTCCACACGGAGGTAAAATCCCAATCCAAATGAAGCGTTTCACAAAGCTCAGAAGACCTGACTTTATGCATGTTTTGTAAGATTCCCCTCTCTGTTAAGCCTGGAACACACCAAGCCGACTAAGTTTTCTCAGTGTGTTCCGCACTGTCGGCAGAAATTGGTCCTCGTCTGCTTTTTTTCGGCCGATTCGACATGTTGAATCGGCGTCGGGCCACCAGTGAAAGAGGGAACTCTGATTGGCTGTTCAGCTTAGTGAAAGAGTGCATGATAATAATAGCAAAACGGTACAGATAGAAGGCTGTTCTAATGTCACGTCATCTTACCTGAGTGTTCCTTGGCGAATATTTCAATATTAACACGAGCGGAGTGGAATAAAGAAATTGTTAGCAGGATTGATATTCAAAACGGTAAGCACGCACTGCTTTGTTTACGGTTTGTGTATCTGCAGCCGGCAGCGTCGGTTTCCCTTTTTGAATGATGAATATAGACGAATATATTTGCAGAAATAGACAGTTGTCTCATTCACACGCAGGCGCAGAACACGCATTCTAGCTGACAGTCGGCTGTAGTTGTCTCTGTGTGTTCAAGTGCAGCTTTTATCCCCGACGCGAGGCGACAACACAGTCGTCTTTCATCAGCGCTAGTTTGCGGCGTCGGCTTGGTGTGTTCCAGGCTTTAAACATATTTTATTAGATTGTCCTGGACTTAATACAAGTAGAATGCTCTTTTATGAAGTTACCTCACTTAAGGACTTATTTAGTAAGATTATGCCTGAAAAGGTTTTGAATTTTTTTTTTTTATCATATATTCATTTAAAAAATCTTGTATAATATGACTTGCTGTTTTTGTTTGTTTGGTTTTTATTGTATTTATATGATATTCGTATATTTGTAATTGAATTTTTGCCATGAAAATAGCTTTGAGTGCTGACATGGCACCAAATAAAACAATCTGAGTCATAAAGCTCATTGTATTCATTGTATGTCTTTCTCTAGGCTCTGACGGCGTTATTGTCGGACGACAGTAAGTTCGGCTTCATAGTCATCGATGGTAGTGGAGCTCTGTTCGGCACTCTACAGGGCAACACCAGAGACGTGCTGCACAAGTTCACTGTGGACCTTCCTAAAAAACACGGTAATCAGGCCTAGACACTTAACCTTGATGTTTTCTAGGACTATGTTCATAATATAGGAAAGATTTGGCATTATAAAATCCAGATGATTTTAATGCACTTTGGGTTTAGCCATTAAGTTTCTTAAAAATTGTTTATGATCCGTTCTCGTCTCGAGAACTGTGAATACGAGTTCATAGACATTTTAATTGCGTCTCTCATTTAAACATCAGCAGATAAATCAGTGTTCGAACTGATAAAGATGATTCATTTCCAAACTCTGACTCAATGAGTCATTTGCGTTATCACAGATTTTTATTTTAGAAAATGTTTCCGTAAAAATGCCTGTAGGAAAATTGCTGTGTATAAATCAAAATAATTTAGTATATTTCGTTTGTGTTTAGTGAAAAAGGTGCGTGATTTTTGGGAACTAAATTTGACTGCATTTATTTTACTTTTTGCATTACACATTTTAAATCTCGTTTCAAATTATTTCCTTTTTAATTTTAGAAAAAATGCATAATTATTAACTTCTTTGTTAGCCATATTGTCCAGTAACAGTGTCATCTTTACTCAGGTTTCTCTGGTCTTCTGCTCTTGAATGTTATTTAATACATTGAACACATTTAATATACAGATTTAACTTATATAAGCTTTGTATTGCCTTTCCTTAAACACAACATTATTTTATCGGCAAAATCCAATATCGATCAACCTTTTATTCGTATGTATTGATATGTTAGTACATAAACCAATTTAAATACATATGTATATATTGAATAAAATATTACTTCAGTATTTTAAACCTGCAGTTGAATGCGTGCCTGTTTAATTGAGTAAAATAATCTGTGATGCATGATTTATTTTGAGGTTGTTTGGTTTTGTTCTATATGGACAATATGGTATTAGTTTTATTTGTTCAGGTCTTAAAAAGTTTTAAATTTGACTTCACAAATTCTTTAATTGCAAAATGTTTAAATAATAGAATGAACATGACCAGTTCTCACATGTAAATATTTCACTAGTTTGTTCAACTTCAAGGCATAGTTCACCCCAAAATGATTTTTTTTTAATAATTTCCTCACTTTCATGTCATTTCAAACCTGGAAGACTTTCGTTTATCTTTGAAACCCAAATGAAGATTGAATTAAACTGCTCAATTCATGTGATTTTATTTTACCATCTCTTTATGAAAGTTTTGAACGGTCAGAGTCTCTCACAGAAAAACAGAAATCTCTCTGATTTCATTAAAAAGAAAAAATCTTCATTTGTGTTCTGAGGATGAACAAAAGTCTTACAGGTTTGGAAAAACATGAGGGTGAGTAACTAATGACAGAGTTTTCATTCTCGGGTGAACTAACCCTTTAAATAGTGCATATATAAACATATATATTCCACTGTGTCAGGAAGAGGAGGTCAGTCCGCGCTGCGTTTCGCTCGGTTAAGGATGGAGAAGAGACACAATTACGTGAGGAAAGTGGCAGAGACGGCCGTGCAGCTCTTCGTGTCCAACGATAAAGTCAACGTGGCCGGAATGGTTCTGGCCGGATCCGCTGACTTTAAAACAGAGCTCAGCCAATCGGACATGTTCGACCCGGTAAGGAGAAAGTGTGTTGGTTGCCTGTTGTTGACTCTGATTTGTTGAATAAAAGCCCTTGTAGAAACTCTTTAATGGCTTTATTTTCAAATAGAATTCAGAATACTGTATACTGCACACTTAAAACATAGTATGCGAGTCGAAATTGCATTATATTGCAGAAAAATATGCTGTTTTGTACATAGTTTATCACTGGATCTGAACAAATGGCAGGTTTTTTGTGATTGGCTGTCTCTCTAATGTCAGTTGGTTGTCTATGATTGGTTGCAGAGGTTGCAAGCGAAAGTGTTGAAGCTGGTCGACATCTCTTACGGAGGAGAAAACGGCTTCAATCAGGCCATTGAGCTCTCCGCTGAGGTCCTGTCCAACGTCAAATTCATACAGGAGAAAAAGTTGATAGGTAAATATCGATTCTCACAAATCAATAAATTCTGTAACAAGACCTCAGTCTCGTTCTGCATCCAGAAATCATTCTGAAATCCAAGCAACAGTAGTTTTGCATGTGCAAACATCCATGGGTCTTTAAAAGGTTTTACATTTAGTTTGATAAAATGTAAGGCCATTAAAAAGTCTTAAATGTTTTAAATGGAATAATAAAAGTCTAAATGATCCTTTCAAAAGGTCTCAAATTTGGGAATCGTGATACAGCCTAATGTGAATATTAAACTTCAAAAGGCGACGATTGAATTTGTTAAATGTGAGCGCTGCTGGTATCAAAGTCAAAACGTGTCATTTCAAAATAAGAGTCCTGGGGTATTTCAGGCGTTCAGTTCTGCATTGTTTTTTTTTCCTGGTTATTATTGGCATGTTTTGTTGCACAATAAACGAGTTGGCGATTAATTCAATCTAAACTAGCTTCTTTCTGGGCTGCCCGTCACAGGAAGGAAAGATTAAGAACATTATTCATTATTCATAACACATTCATTATACAGATTTGACTAGTTTCAGCACAATAATCTTTTTATTGCCTTTCTTTAAACATACTATCATCGTATCAGCAAAATCCAATATTGATCGACCTCTAATTCGTATGTATTGATATATTAGTACATAAGCCAATTCCAATTATACGTTATAACATTTTTAATAAAGCATTTCTTCAGTAATTTTAACCTGTAGTTGAATGCGTGCCTGTTTATTTAAAAACAAATCTAAGATGCAAGATGATTTATTTTTTATTTGTCAGTTTTAGTTTTTATTATTTCAGTTAGTTGCCAAGACATTTCACATATTTTTTTTTTTCATCTAATATTAAGTATTATGGTTTTCATCAAATTTTTTTATTAATATTATTATTATTTTTTTAATTAACAAAAAATGTTTTACTAGTTTTAGTTAATAACCCTGGTTCTTCATATGATGTACACCAGATCTTCTAATTTCTCTCTGGCATATTCGACTCTTCGTTTGAATATTCGTTTTCTAAATTACATTTTAAAAGACAATGTAGGATGAACCTTATGAAAAACTAAAGGAAATGTTTCACAAGTTTGTTTCTGAAAGCATTGACGGTGGCGTTGTCTGTCTGTCTCAGGGCGATACTTCGACGAGATCAGTCAGGACACAGGGAAGTATTGTTTTGGCGTGGAGGACACACTGAAGGCGCTAGAAATGGGAGCCGTTGAAATTCTCATCGTCTATGAAAATTTGGAGACTATGAGATACGTCCTGAGATTGCATGGGGCAGAGGTCACCGACTCGGAGAACGGTACATGAACACACACATGGGATTGGTTCAGAATCTTACACACACGTTTATTACAAAGACATAGTCTCAGATTCAAGATCCTTTCATGTTCCTTCAGTCAGCACTTGTAGAGCAGTTCAGATAAGCTTTAATTACATCACTTCAGGAATTATAATATGGACACATTCGTTCCTGCTATCTGATTGGTCAGTTCATTCTTCCAGTGATGATGTAACAGTTATATGTGACCAACTATATCACTATATATTATTTTAAATATTTTTTTTTATTTTAATAATTGTTTTTTTGTTTACCAGTTTAAATCTCTATGTAATATCATTAATTTTTATTTCAGTTTTACGTACTTTAATGCATAGTTAACTAAATTAAAATGTGAAATTGTTGAATTTTTTTTTATATATATATTTTAATGTTTTTTTTTTTTTACCATAACGGCAGTTTTTATTTTATTTGTTAATAGTTAACTACACAATTTATCATAAACTAATAATGAAAAATACTTCTAAAGCATTAATTAATCTTAGTTAATTTCAATATTTACTAATACATTATTAGAATGATTCCGTCCGGTTAGTATTATTTAATAGACACAAACTAACAATGAGCAAGTATAATGTGTATTATGTTGACAAAGATAAGTAAATACTGTAACAAATGTGTTGCTCATTGTCAGTTAATGCATTAACTAATGTTACCTAATCAGACCTTATTGTAAAGAACAATATTCACTGTTTCCTCTTGTCCTGGATAACTCTGTGTGTTCGGGACTCGTGTGTATATAAAAGTGTGTTCTGTGTAAACAAGTTTTAAACTTTCTTTCAGTGCAGTTTGTTGCTTCAATAGAGTGTCAAGAGGAAGTGTTTTCTTTAATGTCTCCTCACTGTTGTGTGTTTCAGATGAGAAAGTCATTTATTTGACCCCTGAACAAGAGAAGGACAAGTCCCACTTCATAGACAAAGAGGTGTGTGTGTGTGTGTGTGTGTGTGTGTGTGTGTGTGTGTGTGTGTGTGTGTCAAAGGTCATGATTAACCACCCTAACACTGTTACACAGTTGACAGCCCTAGTCATTTCTAACAGTGGATGGACATGTATAATGTTTCCTGTGGCACTGATCATTTGTTTGATTGTGTGTGTGTGTGTGTGTGTGGTTCAGACGGGTCAGGAACACGAGCTCATCGAGGTCATGCCGCTGCTGGAGTGGTTCGCCAATAGCTATAAGAAGTTTGGAGCCACTCTGGAGATCGTGACCGATAAAAGTCAGGAGGGGTCGCAGTTCGTCAAGGGATTCGGAGGAATCGGAGGTGACACTAAATCTGGATTTATCTCATTTGTTTCTGGTTTTTGGTGATGATATTCATCATGTCAGGTGTTGATATAGAATCATATTCTTGTTGTTGTTTTTTTAACAAAATGTGTTGCTCTCTCAGGTATTTTGCGGTACCGAGTGGATTTCCAGGGGTTGGATTACCAGGGAGAAGAAGATGAGATTTTTGACTTGGATGACTACTAGGTAGTCGAGACCAAGTTAGAGAGAAATAAGTGCAGATTTGAGGAATTATAGAAAGAAACATGTCTCTTTCTTACCGAGAACCTGTGCACTCAATACTAAAAAAAAAAAAAAACAGACAGTTTCAGAAGAGAAGTGTGTCGTCTGTCAATCAAGTGAACGACAGAGCCATTCATGAATAATTCATGAAGCCCCGCCTTAGAACATTCTGATTGGACAGGACTCATTTTGTTTATTCTCTTCCCATTTGAATTAAATTCGTAAAAATATCTTTCAGACTGTTTGGACTCATTTTGAAATGTTTCTTTTTCTTTTTATCCTCTGTTTTCTGTTCTCTCCCCCCCATCTTTTTCCACCCTAAATCCACCACTAGTTCTCTTCTTTTGAGTTTTTTTTATTGGCAATTGCTGCTGCTGTATTTTATGACAGTGTGGTATTTTTTACATGGGTTTATGTAAGGAATGGGGGAGAAACAAAATAAATTTGAAAATGCTGAAACTTCTCTGTGTGTCCTGTTTTACTTAAGAGTGCTCTGTATATGCAGTTATTCTCTGAAATCTCACCTTGTGCTTCTAGATTATTATGTTTTATGATTGATGGAAAAATTTGAATTATTTTTCTGTCCCGGACTATAAGAACAGTATATTGCAAAGACTTTTCTCATTATTATTATTATTTCATCAGCTAAGAAATACAATGACTGCTGGCAGTTGACCAGTGTGGCTGAGGGCCGATTGTAATACCGATACGTGGGCTTGGCACTAGTAAAATAGCATAGAAGAGAAGTGAGGGGGGGAGAACATTTTTTTAATTAAAATAAATCATTTTATTTCAAGGAATAAATAATAAAAATTGTTTTTCAATGATTTTTTTTAAAGAATTTTATTAAATAAATAATACATCTAATATGATCCTACTCTAGTGTTAAGATAAAACAATAGAAACAATATTTTTTCCAAATAATATTTTATGCATATTTTTTACAGTATAAATTGAAATTTTATAGATGAAAATGTTTAGCTGCCTTTCAAATTCTATATGATTCTTTTTAATTCTAAATGATTTCTGCAAATCTTATTTTTTTGTGTGGCTGTTGTCTCTGTGCAATTCCACAAACCTGGAAGACCTTCTTAATGTAGATAAGCAGTAGATTTTTAGAAAGGAAAAATGAAAAGATAAAAAAAAGTAGTAATAAGGAGAATCAATGAATTATGAATAATTTACTTCCATTGTGAGAGTAACATGTAATTAATAAAAAAGTATCTATAGTCTGATCACAAGTATTTTAAAATGTAACAATCTAATTACAAGTACTTCATTTTTGTAATCTGATTACGTAATCCAGATTGCATGTAATCAGTTATACTACCCCAGCCAGCACTGCAAAATGACTTGCAGTAAATGTATGATTTATTTCACACTTCTTGTACTATATATATATATATAGATATAGATATAGATATATATATAGATATATAGATATATATGTGTGTGTATTACAAGCAAGCAGAAAATTAAAACAGACAAAATTTACTATATTGTATATATTTATTTAGGGCTGTCAAACGATTAATCGCATCCAAAATAAAAGTTTGTGTTTACATAATATATGTGTGTGTATGGAGTATAATTATTTTCTATATATAAATACACACACATGCATATATAAAATGTGTTATTTATATATAAAATATTTATATATAATATAAATGATATATAATATAAATATATATACACAGTATATACATGCAAATATTTTTTAAATATATACATGCATGTGTGTGTATTTATATATAGAAAATAATTATACACCGTACACACACATATGTAAAAACAAACTTTTATTTTGGGTGCGATTAATCGTTTGACAGCCCTAATTTATATATATATATATATATATATATATATATATATATATATAAAAATTTTTATTAAATAGAAAGTAAAATTAAAAGTAAAATAATATATTTTATGAATAAATTTATGCTCTTTTGCGAAGCTGTGGCGTAGGACTCTTATTCTGCTTTAATGCCATTGATTCTCCATGTTTTGTAGGTGTATGTTGTTTCTCTCTTCACTCGGGTTCACCGACGGGTTTCCATTTTCACGGTTGGATTCAACCAGAACAACAATAATAACATGGATCCGGACATGGAGGACAAAACCCTGGAGCTGATGGTACGTGAGGACCAACAAATAGACACTGTCTGAATATGTGTTACTCGCGCTGCTGGTGTGGGTGTTTGTTTTGATTATAATGCAGTATCACGCGGGCTAGAGAGAGGGAGGAGGACAAAAACACAACAGCGGCCCGAATCGATATAAAACATTCGACTGTTGTTATCATGTTGCGCTATAATGCTTTACTTTAGTTTGGTCACTAAACCGACTTTCCGCTCTCGATTTGACGAGTATCGCGTATGAATGTCGAGGAAGCGTTTGGAGGATCGGAGAGTCATTGCGGCACCGCTGCGTCATATATCACATATCTCATATCTCTCTTTATGCACTTCATATTGCATATACATATGCACTTGATGTGTTGTGCACAGTCTGTTTGGCGTTCATGTGTTGCACAATTAATCTTTATATATTAAGCGATCAATAGGCGCTTCATATATCATATATAGTCTGTATAAGCTCTGTTTGCATCATTGAATCATTTTCCTGTTATTGTAAAACTGCTTTGAAACAATCTGTATTGTGTAAAGCGCTATATTAATAAATGTGACTTGACTTGAGCTTTAAATAATGAACGATCTATATGCGCCTCATGTATCGCATATGAGCTTCATATATCACAGTCTATGTGGGCTTCATGTATTAAATATTTATGCGCTTCATATAGTTCATATAGTATAGTATCCTCACGTATAGTTTATATGAGCCTTATATACTGTATCACAAAGTCCAGATGCACTTTGTATTTTCAACCATTTATATGCGCCTCATATATTAAACAATCTATATGTGCTTCATATATTAAATTATATAATTCATATGTTATCTATATGTGCTATATATAGTCTATACAAGCTTCATTTATTAAACGATCTAAATGCGCTTCATATATGAAATAATCTGTATCTGCTTCATACATTAAATGATCTATATGTGCTTCATATATTAAACAATCTCTTATGTTCTTCATATATTAAACAATCTATGTGTGCTTCATACATTAAATTATCTCATATTTTCTTCATATATTAAACAATCTATATGTGCTTCATGATCTATATGTGCTTCATATATCATAACATCTATATGTGCTTCATTACACCGTTTATACATGCTTCATTTATCACAGTTTACGCATTTACATGTGGTTCATGTATAAGCTGACAATGCTGAAAATCGCTCTCTGAAATGAAATCATCTTTTTATATCACAATGTATATGCTGAATCCAAATATACAGAATCTGTGTGTGCTTCATATACCCTTCACAACATACAGTATATGCCCTTCATTAACTATGTAAACATTCCAGTGTTTTTAATGGCACTTATATTTGTCATCATATACAGTCTGTGTGTGTGCATTATATTTCTATTATAGTCTATATATTCGCACTTCATAACATAATATCTATATGTGCCTCATGTCACACAGTCTATACATGCTAATGTATGATATTGTGCTAATGTATGATATTGTGCATGTGCATAAAACATCTACTAAATGACTAATTAGCAATGTTTACATTATTTAGTTATTAAACTATTTCTACATGTCTGTCCCCTAATAAGTGCACAGTTGAATCTATATAAACGATGCACACGAGGACGTCTCTCCAGACTTGTCATGATTATGCTGATCTTCATCTTGGGTCATGTTAGGTTAAACTTTAACAACACCCTCTCTGTCAGGCCAGCTGCCCTGAGAAACACTGCCTGGTTTGTTTTGAATGGGATTTAGAGTTTATTCTTTTATTACAGGGTTTGGATCCAGATCTCTGAACGGTTATTATTAGTTTGTGAACTAGTAAGATCTGAGATGGTAAGACATGAAATGCCTTCAATTTAAGGTTTGAATAACCAGTTTTATCTAATTAGCTCAATGTTTTATAAATTGAAATAATATGAATTATTAATATATGGGACATTTCATGTCAACTCAGCCAGAGGGACCCGTTGTATATGCAGTTGTTTTAATAGAGGGAAACAAGATACATTTCTAGTTTCAGTATTATTTGTTCTTCAGACATTCTTCTTTCAACACAATATAACTATAAGCAGCTGTTTGAAAAGTGACCCACGTTTGTTTTTTGACCATTTAAAATGGATAAAATTCCACACTTTGGATCCCCATATCTATGGGACTGAAGCATATAGGGCCTTAAAAATGAGTATTACAAAAGAAAAGTTTACTAAGAATGAGAATCTAGAAGGCTGGTGAGATATCTTTAATACTTTTAGAGTTACGGCCACGCACACTTTGGAAAAAGATTATTTGTGGCACTCAGACAGGTATTTTCTATGCAGTTGTGTTGATAGAAAACAAAAAAATGAGATGCATTTCTGGTTTCAACATTACGTGTCCTTTCGATATTCCTCTTTGAAGGAAAAACAGTATCAACTGTATGCAAAGTGACCCACATTTGGATTTTGACCACTGAATATGTGTACAATTTACTCATGGAGCCACATTGAAATCCCCATAACTCTGGAAATGAACCATACTGGGCCTTAGAAAATAAGATACCAAAGAAAAGTATGTTAAGAGATCTTTACTGGAGTTACATGCATGCAAACACAAAAAGTTAAAAAAAAAAATTCACATTTTTGAACTGTCACCGTTGGCATGTAATGCAACAAAGATAGCTAAAGTCGACATATTTTACTAATAATAGTAAAATAATGATGCTGCCTTTTTAAAGTCATTTTACCCCCCTGTAAATTGGCACCAAATCCCGGGTGTAATTTGTCATTTTGACCAATAGTGGATTACTGAGTAAATGCACAACTTCTTCATTTATGTATTTCTTTCACCAGAAAAAGATGATCTAAATCAGGGAATCAAATTTTAGCCGGGGAAGTTTCTGAAATTTTATTGAATTGACACGGAATGACCCATATTATATTAATAATTATCAACATAATATAATATTAGTAAGTAATAAATAAATCTAAATGTCAAAATCAGCATATTAGAATGATTTCTGAAGGATCATGGCTGGTATAAATTACATTTTTAAAATATATTCAAATAGAAAAGTAATTTTAGATTGTAATAATATTATCATT